>NC_140999.1:184516333-185022422 GCF_052327205.1 Somniosus microcephalus | reverse complement strand
GGAGGGAGTGAGGGGGGAGTGAGGGGGAGTGAGGGGGGAGTGAGGGGCGAGTGTGGGGGGAGAGTGAGGGGGGGAGAGTGAGGGGGGAGTGAAGCGGAGTGAGGAAGTTGTGAGGGGGGAGTGAGGGGGGAGTGAAGGGGAGTGAGTGGGGAGTGGGGGGGAGAGTGAGGGGGAGTGAGGAAGAGAGAAAGGAAGGGGCAGTGAGGGGGCAGTGAGGGGGAGAGTGAGGGGGAGTGTGAGGGGGAGAGTGAGGGAGGGAGAGAGTGAGGGAGGGATGGAGGGAGGGAGAGAGGGAGGGAGGGAGAGAGTGAAGGGGCAGTGAGGGAGAGAGTGAGGGAGAGTGGAGGGGGAGTGGAGGGGGAGTGGAGTGGGGAGTGGAGGGGGAGTGAGGGGGGAGTGGGGGGAGTGAGGAGAGAGGGAGGGAGAGAGGGAGGGAGAGAGGGAGGGAGGGAGAGAGGGAGAGGGAGAGGGAGGGGGGAGGGGGAGAGGGGGAGTGGGAGAGGGGGAGAGGAGGGGTGGGAGTGAGGGAGAGAATGAGGGAGGGAGTGAGGGAGAGAGTGAGGGGGGAGTGAGGGGAGAGTGAGGGGGGAGTGGGGGGGGAGTGAGGGGGGAGTGATGGGGAAGTGAAGGGGCAGTGAGGGGGAGTGTGAGGGGGAGAGTGAGGGAGGGAGAGAGTGCAGGAGGGATGGAGGGAGGAAGAGAGAGGGAGGGAGGGAGGGAATGAAGGGGCAGTGAGGGAGAGAGTGAGGGAGAGTGGAGGGGGAGTGGAGGAGGGAGTGGAGTGGGGAGTGGAGGGGGAGTGGGGGGAGTGGGTTGGAGTGGGGCGAGTGAGGAGAGAGGGAGGGAGAGAGGGAGGGAGAGAGGGAAGGAGAGAGGGAGGGAGAGAGGGAGGCGGGGAGGGAGAGAGGGAGGGAGAGAGGGAGGGAGGGAGGGAGGGTGAGAGGGAGGGAGAGAGGGAGAGAGGGAGGAAGAGACGGAGAGAGGGAGGGAGGGAGGGAGAGTGGGAGGGAGAGAGGGAGGGGGGAGAGCGGGAGGGGTAGAGCAGGAGGGGAGAGGGGGGAGGGGGAGAGGGGGAGGGGGACAGGGGGTGAGGGGGAGGGAGAGAGGGAGGGAGAGAGGGAGGGAGAGGGGGAGGGGAGAGAGGGAGGGGGAGGGGGAGAGAGGGAGGGGGAGGGGAGGGGTCGAGGGGGAGGGGGAGGGGGAGAGGGAGGGGGAGAGAGGGGGGGAGAGAGGGTGGGGGAGAGAGGGAGTGGAGAGAGGGAGGGGGAGAGGGGGGAGGGGGAGAGAGGGAGGTGGGAGCGGGAGGGGTAGAGAGGGAGGGGGGAGGGGGGGTGGGGGAGGGGGAGGTGGCAGGGGGAGGGGGGAGAGGGAGGTGGAGGTGGAAGAGGATGGGAGGGGGAGGGGGTTGGGGAGGGGGGAGAGAGGGAGGGAGAGGGGGAGGGGGAGAGGGGGTGAGGGGAGGGGGAGAGGGAGAGGGGGAGGGGGGAGGGGGGAGGGGGAGTGGAGGGAGGGAGTGAGGGAGAGAGTGAGGGAGAGAGTGGGGGGAGTGAGGGGGGGAGTGAGAGGGGAGTGAGGGGAGAGTGGGGGGATAGTGGGGGGGAGTGAGGGGGGCTGAGGGGGGTGAGGGGGAGGGAGGGGGAAGTGAAGGGGGAGTGAGGGAGGAGTGAGGGGGAGGGAGGGAGGGAGAGAGGGAGGGAGAGAGTGAGGGAGGGATGGAGGGAGGGAGAGGGGAGGGAGGGAGAGAGTGAAGGGGCAGTGAGGGAGAGAGTGAGGGAGAGTGGAGGGGGAGTGGAGGGGGAGTGGAGGGGGGAGTGGGGGGGAGTGAGGAGAGAAGGAGGGAGGGAGGGAGGGAGGCCTTCAGGACACTGAAAAAATTAACTACAAGGGGAAAGAACAACCTCAGAGTGGCCCGCACTCCCCCCAACATTGACAACTTACCAGGAGAAAATCTGCCTGGTCAGGAGGTGAACGAACCACACAGTTCAAACCAGACACTAACCCCGGGGAACCACAGCCACACGATACAACTGACAAACCCCAGCATAACTACCAGGGAGGAAGCCACACATAGTCCCCCTGCCATTCCCAGCTCACCAAGAGAAGAGCAGCATAGCCAGGAAGTGAGTGAGCCTTCCAGGGCCGACCAGCTTAGCCAGGAAGTGAGTGAGCCTTCCAGGGCCGACCAGACACATACCCAGGGATCACACAGCCAGATACACCCAAAAGATAAATTTAATCAATTCGAGATAGAGATGGTGAAACTTAGAGAGGAGTTCCTCAAATTGAATGACGAACAAAAGCAGGAGAGGGAGAGACACAAGAGAGAGCTGAATCTACTTGAGAAACAAGTGAATCTACTTAGGAATCAGGTGAAAGAGCTGCAGGAAAAAGAAGAGAGCCATAGAGGAGAGATAACACCATTAGACCAGCAACCAGAGGCTAGAGATAAGACAAGACAGAGCCGGACGGAACGGCTGCACTCCCACACGGAACAAAAGCAACAGACACACAATACAAGGGGTGCCACACAGACCGACCAGCATACTGATTCGCAATCTTCCCCCACCTCCGTGGAACCACAAGCGAGCCGCTCACAAGAGGTACGCACACACAGACACCCCAGCCCAGCACACACACTATGAGTCCAGGCGAAAGCCACCAGACAGTAAACACAAACAAGGCTGACGTCGTAATACTCATAGACTCAAATGGGAAATTTCTATGGGAGAAAAAGCTCTTCCCTAGAAGTAAAGTAGAAAAGATTTGGTGCCCAACAACAGACAGAGCCATGGGATGGCTGACCAAAGCCAGATTAGGCTCCCCCCAACACATAATAATACACACGGGCACAAATGACCTAAAGGCCAAACAGAAAGAGGTAGCAACATCGCTCAGAGCAATGATTAGGAAGGCAAGCAGTACATTTCCAAACACTAGAATCACTGTTTCCACAATATTGCCGAGAACAGACTTCAACAACAACACAATTCATGAGATAAATGCCAGCATAGCAAGAGACTGCGAATCAAACCACAACGTACACCTGGCCCAACACCCCACCCTCGATGAGGAATGTCTTTACGACCACGTCCACATCCAAAGGCAAAGAATATCGATCTTTGCTAAAGCCCTGAAGGACGTCGCTTTTAACCGGGTCCATACCCAGACTCCAAGAGGACCCCCCCCCCGACCACCAGAGATCAGCGGGGTACATATCAGGAACACTACAAAGACCACCACCACACCAACCGAGACCAGAGAGGATCAACAATATCAGACCTGCACCACTCCTGTCCCACAGGGGAATAGGACCGCCCCCAGCCAGACAGAGTGAGAGATGCACAGGACGTACGCAATACCTCAGACAGAAACAATCCATTAAGAGACAATAAGCAGATGTGCAGCAGCATCTACTTCCGCCTTATGGATCAAGGACTAATTAATAGAAAGAACTGTAACCAAATTGTATTAACTTTTATGGACTGAGGTGATCTTTTTTTTCCCCACACTTAGACACGACAAACACGTACCACTCTTTAACCTATCATAGAAAAAGATCAAACTTAACATGAAATCCTTATATATTTCGACCTGGAATATCCAAGGTCTACGCTCTTCAGTGCTAGAAGTGAAGAGTAGGACCACAGAGTTCATAGAAGAAACTAAAGATCTAGATATTATCATTTTACAGGAAACTTGGTATAAAGGAAAAGGACACACTGGCTGCCCCCAAGGGTACACTGAGCTGGTGGTCCCCTCCAATAAATTACCAAGTGTAACCCAAGGCAGAGACTCCGGAGGCATACTGATCTGGTTTAAAACAGAACTTAAGGATTACATCAAATTTATAAAAAAGGGCGAAAACCATATGTGGCTCAAACTTGAGAGGGAGATTATCTCAAACACCCAAGATGTTTACATTTGCGCACTTTATATCCCTCCAATCGATTCCCCGTACTTTAAAGAGGACACCTTCTCCAACATGGAGGGGGAAATTATCCAATACCAGGCCCAGGGGAACGTGTTGATCTGTGGGGACCTCAATTCAAGAACGGGCGAAGAACCAGACTTCACCAATAATCAGGGAAACAATTACGTATTCGGGAATAACCACTTTGACATCCCTTCCCTTCCATACAGGCATAACTGCGACAAGCAGTCAAATACCAACGGAAAACAGCTACTACAGCTCTGTCGAAACCTGGGTCTGTACATTGTCAATGGTAGGTTCATAGGAGACCTCCTAGGAAGATCGACCTATTGCTCACCTCTTGGCTGCAGCACAGTAGACTATATGATTACAGACTTAGACCCATCCTCTTTCAGAGCATTCACAGTCAAACCACAAACAACACTGTCAGATCACAGTCAAATTACTATGTTTCTCAAAAAGACAGAAACAAACAACATAGAAACACAACCCAGTAAACTGTACAACACCAAAAAATCGTACAGATGGGCCAAAAATGACACGGAAAAATACCAGAAAACAATTAGCAATGCATCAACTCAAGCTCTCTTGGACACCTTTCTGGATAACATATACACTCACAATAAAGAAGGCGTAAACCGGGCAGTTAGTAAACTAAACAATATTTTTGATAATTTGGCAACAAATGCAAACTTGAAAGCTCGCAAGAACAAACCCAAAACAAAAAACTATGAAAAATGGTTTGACCATGATTGCCATAACATGAGGAAAAAACTTAGAAAAATATCAAACCAAAAACACAGACATCCAGAAAACGAGGAATTACGCCTTACTTATTGTCAGACGCTAACACAATACAGAAACACACTCAGAACCAAAAAAGAGCAATTTATTAAGAATACACTCAGCTCCATGGAGGAATCCATTGATTCCAATTGTTTCTGGGACAACTTGAAAACACTACACAAAAAACAACACGACGATTTGTCCATTCAAAATGGGGACACATGGGTAAACCACTTTGAAAAATTATACCAGAAAAACACACTAAGACCAGAGCAACACCAAATACGCAAAAAACTGGAAAAGCTTGAATTGGCCATAAAAGATAACCAAAACCCGCTAGACGCCATAATAGCAGAAAAAGAACTTCTTGAAAAACTCAAGGACCTGCGACCAGGAAAAGCTTGCGGGACAGACGGCATACTAAACGAGATGATTAAACACGCAGACGACAAAATGAAACTAGCTATCCTAAAACTCTTCAACTTGGTTCTGAGTGTCGGTTACTTCCCTGATATCTGGAACAAAGGACTCATAACACCCATATACAAAAGTGGGGACAAAATCGACCCAAACAACTATCGAGGCATCTGTGTAAACAATAACCTGGGGAAGGTATTCTGTAGCATCATAAACAAAAGACTTATAAACTTCCTTGAGGAGCACAATGTCTTGAGTAAAAGCCAAATTGGATTCCTGCCAAACTATAGAACATCCGATCATATCTTCACCCTACAGACCCTAATTGACAAACACGTTCACCATAACAAAAGCAAAATCTACGCATGCTTTGTAGACTTCCAGAAGGCTTTCGACTCCATCTGGCATGACGGTTTATTCCTGAAACTTATCGAAAGCGGGGTAGGAGGGAAAACATATGATGTAATTAAATCAATGTATACAAACAATAAATGTGCAGTTAAAATTGGAGACAAACAAACAAAATACTTCCCACAGGGGCGGGGGGTGACGCAGGGCTCGCCAATCTCACCGACACTCTTTAATATTTACATTAATGGATTGGCAAAACTACTTGAACAATCTACAGCACCCGGCCTCACCCTATATGAATCCAAGGTTAAATTCCTCCTCTATGCAGACGACCTGGTTCTGCTGTCACCAACTAAGGAGGGTCTACAGCAGAACCTGGACCTGCTGGAGTCGTACTGCCAGACTTGGGCCCTGACAATAAATCCCCAAAAAACCAAAGTCCTTGTGTTCCAGCAAAGATCCAAACATCAGGGACCCAAAATAAATTTCACAGTAGGAACAACCAAAATTGAACAAACCACTAACTACACATACTTGGGCTTAAAAATCAGTTCTACGGGAAACTTCAAACTGGCTGTGAATGAACTGAAAGAGAAAGCAAGAAGGGCTTTCTATGCCATCAAAAAATCAATCCAAATAGAAATCCCAATGAGCATTTGGCTCAAAATTTTCAAATCAGTAATTGAACCAATTGCACTCTATGGCAGTGAGGTATGGGGACCGCTAACACAACAAGAATTTGCAAAATGGGACAAACACCCAATTGAGATCCTACATGCAGAATTCTGTAAAAGTATCCTCCGGACTCAAAGGAAAACAGTAAACAATGCATGCAGGGCGGAACTAGGCCAATATCCATTAATAATCACTATCCAAAAAAGAGCCACCAAATTTTGGAATCACCTACAAATGAGCAACCCCCAATGCTATCACTACGACGCCCTGAAATGCCAAGAGCTGACCATAAAGAAAAATACCCTCAGTCAACTAGTCCTGGGACTCAGTGAAGTAACTGCTAACAATACTAACAATAACCAGTCCCAGGACAGTGACAGGGTAACACAAAGAATTCGACCCAACACAATCGTCGCTAAGCAAAAGGAAAAATATCTGACATATTGGGCAGAAACAACAAAAACCCAAAGCAAACTCAATTGCTACTTGGCCCTAAACAGACAATACAACATAACTGATTACCTGACCATGGTAAAGGATAACAAACTGAGAAGAACCTTGACAAGGTACAGACTTAGCGAACATAGCCGAGCGATCGAAAAAGGCAGACACAGGCAGACCAGGCTGCCAAGAGAGGACAGGATATGCTCTCACTGCAGTCTGGGAGTAGTTGAGACAGAGATGCACTTCCTCACAGCCTGTGGCAAATATCAGGGCATCAGGGAGAATTTCTACCAAAAATTCTCCCAAATATGCCCTGAATTCAGAAATCTGAATGACAACCAAAAACTCCCTTTCCTACTGGGGGAGAAGAGAAGCTGTGTAACACTGGCGGCACACTATGTTACAGCTTGCCATGAACAGAGGGACAACCAGTAAACTAAGACAAGAATATATACAAACAAGGCGAATGTATATTTATAAACTGTATGAATAGAACCGCGTTTATGTGTTCAACCATAAATGTATTTTGATGCTTTGGCAACATAAGATGTACCTTATCATGCCAATAAAGCGATTTGAATTGTGAATTGTGAATTGTGGGAGAAAGGAAGGGGCAGTGAGGGGGAGAGTGAGGGAGGGAGGGAGGGAGAGAGTGAGTGAGAGAGGGAGGGAGGGGGAGAGGGAAGGAGAGAGTGAAGGGGCATTGAGGGAGAGAGTGAGGGAGAGGTGAGGGGGGAGTGAGAGGGAGGAGGGAGGGGAATGAGAGGGGGAGGAAGGAGGGAGGAGAGTGAGAGGGGGAGGAGGGAGGGAAGGGGAGTGAGGGGGAGGTGGGTGGGAGGGGGGAGTGAGGGGGAGGGAGAGTGAGGGG
The DNA here is from genome assembly GCF_052327205.1 of Somniosus microcephalus. NCBI lineage: Eukaryota > Metazoa > Chordata > Chondrichthyes > Squaliformes > Somniosidae > Somniosus > Somniosus microcephalus. The sequence continues at coordinate 185,014,950 of NC_140999.1, read as the reverse complement.
GAGAGGGAGGGGGAGAGGGATGGGGAGGGAGGGGGAGTGGGTGGGAGAGGAGTGGAGGGGAAGGAGTGGAGGGGAGGAGGTAGGGGGAGGAGTGGAGGGGGAGGAGGGAGGGGAGGAGTGGAGGGGAGGAGGAAGTGGGGGAGGAGGGAGGGGGAGTGAGGGGAGTGAGAGGGAGGAGGGTGGGAGTGAGGGGGTAGTGAGGGGGAGGGAGTGAGAGGGGAGGGAGTGAGGGGGAGGAGTGAAGGAAGGAGTGGAGGGGAGTGATGGGGAGGAGTGGAGGGGAGGAGGGGGAAGAGTGGAGGGGAGGAGGGAGGGAGGGGAGGAGGGGGAGGGAGGGGAGGAGGGAGGGGGAGGAGTGAGGGGGAGGGAGGGGGTGGTGAGTGAGGGGGAGGAGGGGAGGGGGAGGAGTGAGGGGGAGGGGGGAGGAGTGAGGGGGGAGTGAGGGGGAGGGAGCAGGGAAGAGGGAGGGGGAGGAGGGAGCGGTAGAAGTGAGAGAGTGAGGGAGAGTGAGAGGGAGAGTGAGAGGGAGAGTGAGAGGCAGAGTGAGGGAGAGTGAGAGGGAGAGGGAGGGAGAGTGAGAGGGAGGGTGAGAGGGTGAGTGAGAGGGAGAATGAGGGGGAGAGTGAGGGGGATAATGAGGGGAGGAGTGAGGGGGTGAGTGAGGAGAAGAGTAAGGGGAATGTGAGGGGGAGTGTGAGGGGGAGTTTGAGGGGGAGTGTGAGTGGGGAGTGTGAGGGGGAGTGTGAGGGTAGAGTGTGGGGGGTGTGTGTGAGGGGTGAGTGTGAGGAGGGAGTGTGAGGAGGGAGTGTGAGGAGGGAGTGTGAGGGGGTGTGAGGTGGTGAGTGTGAGGTGGGGTGAGGTGGGGAGTGTGAGGTGGTGAGGTGGGGAGTGTGAGGGGGTGTGAGGTGGGGAGTGTGAGGGGGTGTGAGGTGGGGAGTGTGAGGGGGTGTGAGGTGGGGGGGTGAGGTGGGGAGTGAGGGAGGGGGAGTGAGGGGGAGGGAGTAGGGGAGGGAGTGGGGGAGGGAGTGAGGGGGGAGTGAGGGGGTGGGGGAGGGGGAGGAGGGAGTGTGGGTTAGTGAGGAGGAGTGAGTGAGTGAGGAGGGAGTGAGGGGGAGAGAGGGGGAGTGAGGAGGGCATGAGGGAGAGAATGAGGAGGGAGTGAGGAGAAGAGGGAGGAGGGAGTGAGGAGAAGAGGGAGGAGGGGGTGAGGAGAAGAGGGAGGAGGGAATGAGGAGGATTGGGAGGCGGGAGTGAGGAGGATTGAATGAGGAGGGAGGGAGGATTGAGTGAGGATGGAGGGATGATTGCGTGTGGAGGGAGGGAGGGAGTGAGGAGGGGGAGTGGGAGTGAGTGAGGGGTAGTGAGGGAGAGTGAGGAGGGAGTGAGGGAGAGTGAGGAGGGAGTGAGGAGGGAGTGAGGGGGAGGTGAGGGTGAGGTGAGGAGTGAGGAGGGAGTGAGGAGGGAGCGAGGAGGGAGAGAGTGAGGGAGGGAGGGAGGGAGAGTGGCGGGAGAGAGTGAGGGAGAGTGGAGGGGGAGTGGAGGGGGGAGTGGGTGGGAGTGAGGAGGAGTGAGGAGAGGGAGGAAGGAAGGGGCAGTGAGGGGAAGAGGGAGGGAGAGAGGGATGGAGAGAGGGAGGGAGGGGGAGAGGGAGAGAGTTAAGGGGCAGTGAGGGAGAGGTGAGGGGGGAGTGAGAGAGAGGAGGGAGGGGAGTGAGAGGGAGGAGGGAGGGGAGTTAGAGGGGGAGGAAGGAGGGAGGAGAGTGAGAGGGGGAGGAGGGAGGGAAGGGGAGTGAGGGGAGGTGGGAGGGAGGGGGAGTGAGGGGGAGGGGGAGGAGGGAGAGGGAGGAGGGAGGAGTGGAGGGGAGGAGGGAGGGGGAGGAGTGGAGGGGGAGGGAGGCGGAGGAGGGGGAGTGAGAGGGAGGAGGGAGGGAGTGAGGGGGAGGGAGTGAGGGGGAGTGAGTGAGGGGGGAGGGAGTGAGGGGGAGGAGTGAGGGGAAGGAGTGGAGTGGAGTGAGGGAAGGAGGGGGAGGAGTGGAGGGGAGGGGGGAGGGAGGAGAGGAGTGGAGGGGAGGAGGGAGGTGGAGGAGGGAGGGGGAGGAGTGAGGGGGAGTGAGGGGGAGGAGGGAGGGGGGAGTGAGGGGGAGGAATGAGGGGGGAGTGAGGGGGAGGGAGGAATGAGGGGGAGGGAGCCGGGAAGAGGGAGGGGGAGGAGGGAGGGGGAGAAGTGAGAGAGTGAGGGAGAGTGAGAGGGAGTGGGAGAGGGAGAGTGAGAGGGAGAGGGAGCGTGAGGGGGTGAGTGAGGGGGTGAGTGAGGGGAAGAGTGAGGGGGAGTGTGAGGTGGAGTGGGAGAGGGAGTGTGAGGGGGGAGTGTGAGGGGGTGTGTGAGGGGGGAGTGTGAGGGTGGAGTGTGAGGGGGGAGTGTGAGGTGGGTTGAGGTGGGGAGTGTGAGGTGGGGAGTGTGAGGTGGGGAGTGTGAGGGGGTGTGAGGTGGGGAGTGTGAGGGGGTGTGAGTTGGGGAGTGTGAGGGGGTGTGAGGTGGCGAGTGATGGAGTGGGAGTGAGGGGGGAGGGAGTGGGGAGTGAGTGAGGGGGGAGTGAGGGGGTGGAGGGAGTGAGGGAGGGAGTGAGGGGGGAGTGAGGGAGGAGTGGGGGAGGGGGAGTGAGGGGGAGAGGGAGGAGGGTGTGGGAGTGTGGGGGTGAGTGAAGAGGAGTGAGGAGGAGTGAGGAGGGAGTGAGGAGAGGGAGGAGCGAGTGAGGAGAAGAGGGAGGGGGGAGTGCGGAGAAGAGGGAGGAGGGAGTGAGAAGAGGGAGGAGGGAGTGAGAAGAGGGAGGAGGGAGTGAGGAGAAGAGGGAGGAGGGAGTGAGGAGAAGAGGGAGGTGGGAGTGAGGAGGATTGGGAGGAGGGAGTTGCAATGTTATCTTATATCACAGTATTAAGAGGCTTACGAGTAGATATCGTTGAGTGCTCTTTATTAGGTCTTGAGTCAGTGCCTGCTCGTGTAGTACTGCCGCATGGCCAAGGTGGCTTCCTATTTATCCGACTGCCGTCAAGCAGCTGTCTTTACTACAGCTACCGTCAAGCAGCTGTCTTTACTACAGCTACAGTTATCTGAACACCTTTCCCCCTCAACGATGACATAAACAGTAAACACCATAACATAACATAACACATAGAACACATATTAACAACATATAAAAACAGTCGGTGTAACTACTATTAATTACTATTAACAACATGTAAAAACTGTCAGTGTAACTATACCTTGCAATAACTGCCGGTACATATAAACACTACCCACACCCAGAAGTCCATTAGCTGTTTACAGTCTTTCCCTTGTCTGCAGGTCGAGTCAAACGACAGGCTTTCTGGTGCGCTGTGACCTGCGTAGCTGAGCGGGTATTTGCTGGGCCAACCCAGTTGTGTCCATTAAGTTCATGTCTGTACTGTAATGTATGTACCTTTAAGGGAGAGAAGTACTTTTTACAGCTCCTGTATACTGTAGTACCGGCAATGACCACACCTGTATATAAACCCTGAGCAGTGATCTGTACATTTAGTTCTAGAGTAACCCTCATTCAGTAAACACCTGTTGATCGTTCCCTGCAGTCTGTTGTCTGATTATTGAAGGACACAACATTAAGATACACGGATATAACATTGGCGACGACGCAGATTCGAACCTACCTGCAACTCTGCATCACCTCCCAGGGATTCGCTCCTGGAGAACAGTGGAAGGAGGTCAAGTCCAGAAGCACAGGCGTCGACCACGGGCAAACGCCCAGTCATCCAGCGGAGATTTGAGCATCGCAGGGGAGGCTGTCGAGAGCCAGGCTTGGCTTTCCAGTCATGGTGGTCCAGCAAAACGGGCTGGCAACAGGTACTGCGCAGACCCTTCCCGGACAGCGGCGGCTAGAGCCAACCGAGCGGCACAGAAAAAGGCCGAGCAGCGTCGACGGGGGAGAGAGAGAGGGCAGAGCGCACAGGGCGCAGCCAGTGTCCAGGACCGAGTGGCGTCAACGGGGAGAGAGACGAGAGAGAGCAGAGCGCAGCCGGTGTTCAAGGGCCGAGCAGTGTCAACGGGGGAGAGAGGCATGCAGGAAAATGCGCAGAGCGCAGCCGGTGTTCAAGGGCTGAGCAGTGTCAACGGGGGAGAGAGGCGCGCAGGAAAACGCGAGGCGCTGCCATTGCCACGAGGACCGCAGAGAGCGGCATTGGCAGCAGCGCAGGAGCAGCGCACGAAACCCACAGGGCGTCACCATTTGCCACGAGGACGGCTGAGAGCGGCGTTGGCACTAGCGTGGGAGACGCCATTTTAACTCGCAGTGGGGAAGAAAGGAAAGCGCGGGAGACGCCATTTTAAGCCGCAGCGGGGAAGAAAGGAAAGCGCGGGAGACGCCATTTTAAGCCAGTCTAACCACACCCAAAAATGCCGAAGAGTGGCAGTATCACAGCGTTCGACAAAGAAGTCGAAGATTGGACGACATATGTCGAAGGCATAGAAGTATACTGCAAGGCGAATGAAGTGCCAGATGACAAGAAAGCGCTGGTATTGTTGAATTCAATGGGTGCAAAAACGTATGGCTTACTACGAAACCTAGTAACCCCAGAGAAGCCAATAGAAAAGGATTTTGAAAACATAGTGTCAATCCTACAGGACCACTTAAACCCCACACCGCTGCTGATAGCAGAAAGATTTAAGTTTCACAAAAGGAACCAGCATAAAGGTGAAAGTAATGCTGAGTATTTAACGGAACTGCACAAGCTATCGAAACACTGCCAGTTTGGAACGGAACTAGCAGATACTTTAAGGGACAAGTTTGTGTGTGGGCTTCAAAGTGAAGGAACCCAGAAACGGCTTCTATCAGAAAAGGATCTTACGCTGGACAAGGCTTTCAGCATTGCAGTATCACATGAAGCAGCCGCACGGGGCGCTGCAGAGATACAACGGAGACCGCAAGAATATGGCACAAATGAAATGTCATACGGAACGGTGAAGTGCTGTCGCTGCGGCAGAACAACACACGACCATAATGATTGCTGGTTCAAGGACAAAGTGTGCAGACAGTGTGGAAAAGTAGGACACATAGCAAGAGTCTGCAGGTCGGGAAAGAAAACCAGCAGCAAGAAATCTCCACAGGAGAAGTACAAGAAGGTACATAAGGTGACGGAGAGTAGTTCAGACGAACAGAAAAGTGATACAGACTCCGGAAGCAAGGAGCTGGGTTGTCTGAAATTACATAATGTGATCAAAACGGAGGATCACCAAACTATCTGGGTCACTCTCAAGATAGCAGGAGTCCAAGTGAAAATGGAATTGGACACAGGATCAGCCCTAACAGTCATAAACCGAAGGGACTACAAGCGTCTATTCTCACGTATACCCTTGAGAGATACAAAGATTGTCTTGAAGACGTACACGGGGCAAAAAGTCTACCCCAAAGGAAAAATAAGGGTGAACGTTATATATAACGGCAAGGAAACACCAAAAATGGACCTATATGTATTGCCAGATGGAGGACCACCACTACTAGGACGTGAATGGATCCGGAAGATACAGCTAGATTGGCATTCCATACAAGCACTGACTGTAGATGCCAAAAATGATGACGATGTCACACCTGGACGACTGTCAAAAATGCTAACTGACGCACAAGAAGTGTTCCAGCAGGGACTTGGAACACTAAAAGTCATAACAGCGACGATCAAAATAGAGGAAAATGCAAGCCCAAAGATTTTTAAGGCCAGACCGGTACCTTATGCGATCCGCCCAGCCGTCGAAGCAGAGCTGGAAGGTTTGGAACGTTCAGGAGTACTGTCCAAAGTGGACTGGGGCGAGTGGGCTACACCCATCGTTCCTGTAATGAAGAGGTCGTTGAGTAATACGCCTGGGGAACCAAAGAAGGTTCGCATCTGTGGGGACTTTAAGGTGACAGTGAACCTAATCCTTCACACTGTACAATATCCGCTTCCGCGGATTGAAGATATTTTCGCCTCGCTATCTGGAGGGAAACGCTTCACTAAGATTGATCTGGCCCAGGCGTACCTGCAAATGGAGGTAGAAGAAGCCTCGAAACAGTACCTCACGATCAACACTCATAACGGTCTCTACCAATACAACCGGCTGGTGTTCGGGGTAGCATCAGCTCCGGCTATTTGGGAAAGGGCAATGGAACAAGTCCTGCAAGGGATTCCAGGGACCCAGTGTTATTTGGACGACATCCTGGTCACGGGCGAAAATGACAGTGATCACCTCGCCAACCTGGAGCAGGTGCTCACTAGATTGAAGGAATATGGGCTCCGAGCTAATCGCCACAAATGCGAGTTTTTCCAGAAGCAGATCTCGTATTGTGGCCACGTTATTGATAAAGAGGGGTTACATAAGTCCCCTGAAAAGATTGAGGCAGTAGTCAAGGCTCCAGCACCAGAAAATGTGTCACAACTGAGGTCGTTCCTCGGGCTGGTGAACTACTACCATAAGTTCTTGCCGAATTTGTCTACCGTACTACACCCACTGAACACGCTACTGCAAACGGGGGTACCATGGAAGTGGAGTGACGAATGTAAACGAGCTTTCCAGAAGAGCAAAGCATTGATCACATCAAAAGAGGTGTTGGCTCATTTCAACCCAGCACTACCAATTCGGTTGGCGTGTGATGCATCACCCTATAGCATTGGAGCAGTGCTGTCGCACAAATTCCCGGACGACTCGGGGAGGCCAGTAGCCTTTGTGTCTCGGTCACTAACCTCAGCCGAGCGTAACTACGCCCAGATTGACAGGGAGGCCCTCAGCCTAGTGTGGGGAGTGAAAAAGTTCAATCACTATCTGCACAGGCAGAAGTTCACCTTGCTGACTGACCACCAACCACTTGTCTCCATCTTTAATCCAAAGAAGGGCATTCTGGTGATGACTGCGCAATGGCTACAAAGATGGTCCCTTTTTATAGGGGCGCACCAATATGAAATCGAGTATAAGGGCACGAAACAGCATGGAAACGCTAATGGGCTATCACGCCTGCCACTGCCTACTGTGGAGGAAGCACCAGCAGTGGATCCTGTCGAAATATTTCATTCGACTATAATTGAATGCTTGCCAGTAACTAACGCTGGTATAGAGAAGGAGACCCGAAATGACCCGACACTGTCTCGGGTATATGATTTGACGGTGAAGGGATGGCCAGCACATGGCGACTCACTGTTTCCAGCATTCTCATCCAGAAGAGAACAGCTGTCAGTATGCCAGGGGACCTTGATGTGTGGATCCCGAGTGGTAATTCCACCCAAGTTAAGGGAGAGAGTGCTCAATGAGCTTCACGAAGGTCATCTGGGAGGGGTGAAAATGAAAAGCCTTGCTAGGGCTTATGTGTGGTGGCCGGGGATCGATCAGCAAATCGAGGACCTGACAAAGAGCTGCTCAGGATGCCAGAAGGTCCAAAATGCACCACCACATGCCCCTCTACACCCATGGGAGTGGCCCTCATCTCCATGGCAATGGGTGCATATTGATTTTGCTGGTCCATTCATGGACTCAATGTTTTTAATAGCCGTGGATGCGCACTCGAAATGGCCTGAGGTGATCAAAATGTCCTCCACCACCACGGAGAAAACTATTGCAGTCCTACGGACCATTTTTGCCAGGAACGGCTTGCCAGAGCAGATTTGCTGTGATAACGGACCACAGTTTGTGTCCAAAGAGTTTCAAAGATTTATGAAAAGGAATGGGGTAAGGCATTACACATCCGCCCCGTATCATCCAGCCACAAATGGATGGGCTGAGAGGTTCGTACAAACCTTTAAAAAAGCAGTAAAGGCCATGTGCGATGACGACATTCCACTGCAGTATAAGGTGGACAATTTCCTGTTAGCCTACAGAAATGCGACACATGCAGTCACCAACCAGGCCCCGGCATGATGTTCTTTAACCGAAGCTTGAGATCCCGTCTGGATTTGCTCAGACCAAATGTACGAAGAGATGTTGTGAGTAAGCAATTCCAGCACATCAATGAGAAGCCGACAAGGAGCTTCAATGTAGGGCAACCAGTCTTGGCCCGCGACTACCGAACAGAGAAATGGCATCCAGGAACGATATGCACACGGCAGGGGCCATTAATGTACACAGTGGATGTTGGGGAGAACATTGTGAGACGCCATGCTGACCAGATCCTAGAGTCACAGGAACGAGTCAGCCCCATGTCTCGGCCATACGTACCTGGTGAGGAACCTAACGTACAGGTCGCATCTACCTCAGAAACAATAGCATTGGAAGTTGATGAATCAACTGACGACAGGGTGCTAGAATCGCCTCCGCACCAAGAGCGAGACACTCGGGAAAGGCGTTATCCAGAAAGAATCAGGAAGCCTCCCCAAAGACTGAATTTATAAATAGACTATTTTCAGCTAATGTTGCATGTTAAAAGTGTTAATTGTAATTAGTTTGATATTTAATTGTTAAATGAGTGTTATGGTACTGTTAATCTAAAAGGGGAGGAATTGTAATGTATGTACCTTTAAGGGAGAGGACTACTTTTTACAGCTCCTGTATACTGTAGTACCGGCAGTGACCACACCTGTATATAAACCCTGAGTAGTGATCTGTACAGTTAGTTCTAGAGTAACCCTCATTCAGTAAACACCTGTTGATCGTTCCCTGCAGTCTGTTGTCTGATTATTGAAGGACACAACATTAAGATACACGGATATAACATGTACCACACGGATCCCTTGTCTCATTGTCACCCCTGTGTACTTCATCACTTTGTGGCATTGCCCTCGTCTCCTCGTCACTCTGTCGGATTTCCATCACCAGCACATCCTCTCTGTCCTCCTGCGGCTGATAGGTCTTGGTGGTTTTCAGTAGGTGCCTCCTGTTTCTGCGATACACATTGCCATTTTCTGTCATGACACTGTATGACCTGGGGGCAACCTGTTGTAGAACGGTGGCTCTTTGATTCCATGACCCAGGCCCTTCAATGTGAATTACATCCTTCTCCTGTAGAGGCACTAGTGCAGTGGCTGTGCGGTCATGCAGCATTTTTTGTTTCCGCTGAAATTTTCGGGCCTTGTCTGCCTATACCTCATCTCTGTGATCAGGTGTGACATGCCTGGGAAGTCGAGTACGGATTTTGCGACCCAGTAAGAGCTCAGCTGGAGACTTGCCACTTTCCAGCGGGGCCGCCCTGTACGACATCATGGCTAGATATGGGTCAGTGTTGCTGTGTGCTGCTTTCTTTAATAGTCTTTTCACAATCTGCACCCCCTTCTCCGCTTTTCCATTGGCTTGAGGGTAGAGTGGGCTGGAGGTTACATGCTTAAACTCATACTCTGTAGCAAACGACTGAAACTCATGACTGGCATAGGGAGAGCCATTATCAGAGACCAGAGTTAGAGGGATGCCCTGCCTGGAAAAGATTGACTTCAGGTGAGTTCTCACAGCTCTTGATGTGGTGCTGGATAGGAGAGCAAACTCAGGATAATTAGAGTAATAATTGTAATGATCAATAACATGTCATTCTATAGTGGACACTAGGTGGAGCTGTAGAGCTGTATATAGCTGTATGTATAAGACTACACTACCCAGCTGTATATATATTAAGACTACATTACCCATGAGGCACTAGGCTACCCACAAGGCAGCAGTCAAGATGGATGCCTCTACAGATACTGTACCTAGTCCACATGTGCTCAATAAAAGTGTCTAGCAAAAGCCAGCTGTGTTCATAATAAGAATGTCTATTTATTAATGAACATAAGATGGTACCAGGATACCAAGAGTTGTAAACATCTGCTAAAAAATTGTGAAAAGTGACATGGAGAATTTGAAGCCACCAGAGCGTTTGAATCTTGAGGGAAATGTCGACTACAATTGGTGGATTTTTAAACAACAATTCGAACTCTACATTGCTGCCATCGGATTCAGTACGAAGCCAGACACAAGAAAAATAGCGTTGCTGCTTACAGTTGCAGGCCCACAGGCGATAGAGGTATTTAATACATTTGTATTTAATCCAGAGGAGAACAGTGAAAAATTAGAAGATGTGCTAAAAAAACTTGATGCACATTGCTCTCCCAAAAGAATGAGACGTATGAAAGATACATCTTCCGTTCTCAGACACAGCAACAAAATGAGACTTTTGATAGCTTTATAACTGATCTGAAACTGAAAGCACAGACATGTAATTTCTCTGAGCTGAAATCATCCATGATTCGTGACCAGATTCTGTTTGGTATTCATGATAAAAAAGTCAGGGAACGTCTGTTGATAGAAACCGAACTAAATTTGGAAAATGCAGTAAAATATGCCAAGCCAGCGAGCTAGCTCGAAAGCACGCGAAGACTTTCAGTGAAATCAATAATGATGCGATTGTAATGAGTGATAATGCTGCTGTCGGTGCTGTGTCCTATAAGGGGAAGAAACATGGGCAGAACAGAACTGAAAAGCAATCGGAGGATGACATTTTTAATTGTAAACGCTGTGGTTACAAACGCCAGTTAAGACAATGCCCAGCATTTGGAAAAATGTGCACAAAGTGTAATGGAAAGAATCACTTTGCCAAACAATGCTTTTCAAAAGTAAAAACAACGAAAGGGCAACAAGTTAATGTGATTGAGGACACTGATTTAAGTGAGACATTTTTTGTAGGAATGGTGTCATGTGACAATATCAAAAAGGATACAGAAAATGTGCAGCCCTCAGAAATGGACAATGCTGAACATAAAGTTAATGCAGTAAAAGTGGACAAATGGATGATCCCACTGCAGATAAATGGAGCATTAGTTATATTGAAACTGGACACTGGGACAAAAGCAAACTTAATCAGTATGAGTGACATAAAAAATATGAAAGAAAAGCCCAAAATACAGAAAAAGTCAGTACTACTGAAGGACTATAATGGACAGAAAATAGATAGCTTAGGTGTATGCAGACTTAAAGTGACAGTCAAAGACAAAGTGCATCATCTCATGTTTTCTGTTGTGGCTGAAAGACTTGATTCGATACTAGGTGACAAAGCTTGTGAAGACTTAGAACTGGTCAAGAGAGTCTACCGTATAAACTGTGCCATAAGCAGACCAGATGACTCAGGTGATGAAGCAGAGAGCCCATCAAGGATGAAAAGGCCAAAGGGTATCCATGTCTTCAAAAAGCCTAGTTTCTCCAAGAAGAAAGAAAAAGACTTTAAGGTCAAAGAGAAGCCAAAGGAAGAAAAGCACAAAGAGGAAAAACACAAGGAGAAAAAGTCCAAAGATATAACCGCAGCAGATGTTGTTAAGCAGTGGAAAGAGAAAAAGAAAAAGAAGAAGCCTGCAGCAGAGCAGGAAGCAGTTCCGGTGGATACTCCTTCTTCCCTCAGGCCAATCTTTGGTGTTCCATTAGCCGAGGCTGCTGAGAGGACTATGCTGTATGATGGGATCCAGCTGCCAGCAGTTTTTCGAGAGTGCATTGACTACATTGAGAGTTATGGCATGAAGAGTGAAGGAAACACTGAAACCCTCTCCAAGCAAAGATCGCAAGGAGACCTCGATCTATACAAGAGCAGATTGATGACAATGCCGCAACTGCATCTTGTCATTCACCGCCAGAACAATCTCATGAAGACACATCAGACTTACCCGTGTTGAGAAGATCCACACGTGAAGTAAAAGAGCCTGATAGACTTAATCTTTGAGTACAATGTAAAACTTTGAAAATGTGTCGACTGTTTTGAAAATGTTTATGTTTATAGAGCACTAACAAAAGTGTTACTGATATTATCTTTATTGTTTTCTTGAAAGTTGATTGATATTGATTTTGTTAAACCTCAAAGAAAGGGGGATGTAATGATCAATAACATGTCATTCTATAGTGGACGCTAGGTGGAGCCGCAGAGCTGTGTAGAGCTGTATATAGCTGTATGTATAAGACTACACTACCCAGCTGTATGTATATTAAGACTACATTACCCATGAGGCACTAGGCTACCCACAAGGCAGCAGTCAAGATGGATGCCTCTACAGATACTGTACCTAGTCCACATGTGCTCAATAAAAGTGTCTAGCAAAAGCTAGCTGTGTTCATAATAAGAATGTCTATTTATTAATGTGGTGCTGGATAGGAGAGCAATCGCAGGATAATTAGAGTAATAATCAATAACTAACAAATAGTCTTTTCCTTCGTAGTGAAAAATATCAGTTCCTACCTTTTCCCAAGGTTGTGATGGGAGCTCTGTGGTAATGAGGGGCTCTTTTGTTTGCTTGTAGTGATACTCCTGACATGTAGCACACTCACTGATCATCTGGTCAATATCAGAGTTCATGTTTGGCCTTTAGAGTGCCTCACGTGCCCTCCTTTTTGACTTTTCCACGCCCAGATGCCCTTCATGTATCCTGTTAAGCATTTCTCATCGCATAGAGATGGGCACTACAATCCTGTCACACTTAAGCAGTAGTCCATTGACCACAGAGAGCTCAGGCTGAATATGATGATATTGTTTACATGACCCTTTCTTCCAACCCTCTTGACAATTTCTCATCACTTTCCTCAGAACAGGGTCCTTTGATGTCTCTGTGGCTGTCTTTGATAGTTGTTCCTGTGAGACGGGCAATGCTGCATAGACCATATCCACATGAAGGTCCACATCCTCTTCTGTTTCACTGTTTTGTGTGGCACGAGGCGCAGCCCTGGATAGTGTATCTGCAGTGAACATTTGTGACCCTGGCACATATGTGAGCTCAAAATCATAACATTGTAGTCTCATCATTAGGTGCTGTATCCGTGATGACATGTCACACAGATTATTTTTTGCGATCCCTAGCAGTGGCTTATGGTCAGTTTCTAGGATAACCTTGGGAAGTCCATAGATGTCGGTATGACATTTTTTACACCCAAATGCCAAGCCCAGGCACTCCTTCTCTATTTGCGCATACCGGCACTCTGTAGCCGTCATGGAGCATGACACATATGCCACTGGTCGCCATTCTCCTTCATCTTCCTGTAGAAGGACAGCCCCTAATCCATCCTTAGAGGCATCTGTGGACACTTTTGTCCTCTTTTCAGGGCAGAAGAACTTCAGTAGGGGTTCACTTACTAGAATGTGTAGCAGCCCCTTCCATTCATTCTCATGTTCATGTCCCCATTGGAACTCTGTCTCTTGGTGCAGCAGTTTTCTCAAGTGAGCGGTTTTCACTGCCAGATTTAGAATGAATTTCCCTAGGTAATTAACCATGCCAAGGGCCCGCTGAACCCCTTTCTTGTACTTCGGTTTTTCCATGTCACGTATGGCCTTTACCTTTGACTTGTCTGGCTGAATCCCTTCTGCAGAAATCTTGTCCCCGAGGAATGTGATTTCATTGATGCTGAACTGACATTTGTCTTTATTTAGTTTGAGTCCATACTGCCGTATCCTCTGAAGTGTTTATTCCAGTCTGGTGTCGTGCTCTCCCTGAGTGGAGCCCCATACTACCAGATCATCCACGTACACCCGCTCACCATCCAGGCCCTCGATGATTTGCTCCATTGCTCTGTGGAAGATTTCTGGGGCGGAGCTAATGCCGAAGGGCAGGCGCTGGTAAGAGTATCGACCAAACAGGGTGTTAAAGGTGCACAGCTTAGTACTCTCTTCATCAAGTTTCAGCTGCCAGAATCCATGCGAGGCGTCCATCTTGGAGAAGAATTTTGCTCCTGTCATTTCGCTGACTATTTCCTCTCTCTTTGGGATTTGATAGTGCTCTCTTTTTATATTAGCGTTAAGGTCCTTGGGATCCATGCAGACACGCAATTTATCAGTCTTTTTTGAATTGACGTAAACCATGGAATTTACCCAGTCAGTCGATTCCTCAGTCTTCTTTATGACACCTAGTCCCTCCATGCGGTCTAGCTCTTTCCACAGTTTCTCACGGAGGGCCACCGGGACTCTCCTGGGTGCGTGAATCACAGGTTGTGCGTCATCTCTCAGTTTGATGGAGTATGTAAAGGGCAGTGCTCCGAAACCCTGAAATACATCCGCGTACTTGCGTGTTATAGCATCATGCTTTATATTTGTACTGTCTTGGGGGGCACTCTGCATACAGTTCAGTTCATTAATAGTATAGACTCATTTTACCAAGCCCAAATCCACACATGCCTTATCCCCCAGCAGTGACTCATGTCCTTCAGGCACTATAACAAATGTCAATGGGTGAATGCGATTTTTTACCTTAACATTCAGCCTACACGTTCCTTTTGTTTCAATACTTTGTCCATTGTATGCCTTCAAAGCCACTGTCTTGTTCAGTATTTTTGGTCTCACTTTGAGATTCTGTGCATCACTCCAGCTTATGAAGTTTGCCTTAGCACCTGTATCTAGCTTGAAGGGAACAATGGTGCCATTTACCAGCAAGGGGGCTATCCAAACTTCAGTCTTTGGTCCTACGGAATGTACTTCGTTTTCCACATCTTTACCCTGTTTTAAGTCATTTTGCACCATTCCCACATACAATGTCTCTGATTCCATGTCTTCAGTCTCAATAGCATGCACTGTCTTTTTACCTTCGGTTTTCTCTTCCCAAAAGCACATTTTAGCAAAATGATTCCTGCCTTTACATTTTGCGCAGTTCTTCCCATAAGCCGGACACTGTCTTGCCACGTGTCTATTGCCGCACCGTCTGCAATCGTATGGCGTCATAGTCCTGAACTCTGTGCGCCCTCTTGTGTCCCTTCTGTGTACTACATCCACTGGTAGGTTGTCCAGTCCCAGCGCTCTCACGCTCGTTGCTGTAGTTCTCCCATCGAATTTTTGCATGTGCATGGCTGAGAGTTCACTAGCATGACATATTTTTACTGCAGCATCCAAAGTTAAGTCATTGTCCCTAAGCATTCTCTCCCTCACCTTCTTGTCAAGTATTCCGAAAATGACCTGATCACATATCATCGATTCCTTCAAGTCTCCAAAGTTACATGTTTGTGCTTTTGTTTTTAAGTCCGTCAGAAAAACATCAAAGGATTCTCCTTGCTTTTGCCTGCGGGAGCGAAAAACAAATCTCTCGAACGTTTCATTCTTTTTAGGTGTGCAGTATTTATCGAACAAATCTATCACCTTGTCCAGATCATTTTTGTCACCTTCAGCTGCGAACGTAAATGTATTATACAGCTCGATTGCCTGCGAGCCAGCCACTGTTAGCAACAAAGCTACCTTACGTATTCCAGAGCTAGTCATGGCGTCGATCACTGTGAGGTAGAGAAGAAAGCGTTGTTTGAATTCGTGCCAATTTTCATCCAGATTTCCTTGAAGTTGCAGGCTAGTCGGTGGTGTTATCCCTTCCATTGTTGTGGTATGCCCGTATCGTGCATTCTATAAATCCTGGTACCATGTAATGTTATCTTATATCGTAGTATTAAGAGGTTTACGAGTAGATATCGTTGAGTGCTCTTTATTAGGTCTTGAGTCAGTGCCAGCTCGTGTAGTACTGCCGCATGGCCAAGATGGCTTCCTATTTATCCGACTGCCGTCAAGCAGCTGTCTTTACTACAGCTACCGTCAAGCAGCTGTCTTTACTACAGCTACAGTTATTTGTACAGGAGTGAGGAGGATTGAGTGAGGAGGAAGGGAGGTTTGAGTGAGGAGGGTGGGATGATTGAGTGAGGAGGGAGGGAGAGGGAGTGAGGAGGGAGGGAGGGGGAGTGAGGAGGGGGAGTGGGAGTGAGTGAGGGGTAGTGATGATGGAGTGAGGAGAGTGAGGAGGTATTGAGGGAGAGTGAGGAGGGAGTGAGGGAGAGTGAGGAGGGAGTGAGGAGGGAGTGAGGAGGGAGTGGAGGGGGAGGTGAGGAGGGAGGTGAGGAGGGAGCGAGGAGTGAGCGAGGAGGGAGCAAGGAGGAAGTGAGGAGGGAGCGAGGAGGGAGAGTGGAGGTAGAGTGAGAGGGAGCAAGAGTGAGGGAGAGTGTGTGGGGGAGTGAGGGAGAGTGTGAGAAAGTGAGAGAGAGTGAGGGAGAGTGTGAGGGGGAGTGAGGGAGAGTGTGAGGGGGAGTGAGGGAGAGTGTGTGGGGGAGTGAGGGAGAGTGAAGGAGTGTAAGGGGGTGTGATGGAGTGTAAGGGGGTTTGAGGGAGTGTGAGGTGGTGTGAGGGGGAGTGTGAGGGGGTGTGAGGTGGGGAGTGTGAGGGGGAGTGTGAGGTGGGGAGTGTGAGGTGGGGTGAGGGAGTGTAAGGGGGTTTGAGGGAGTGTGAGGGGGGTGTGAGGGGGAGTGTGGGGTGGTGTGAGGGGGAGTGTGAGGGGGAGTGTGAGGGGGCTGTGAGGGGGTGAGTGTGGGGTGGGGTGTGTGAGAGAGTGTGAGGAGGTGTGAGGGGGAGTGTGAGGGGGAGTGAGGTGGGGAGTGTGAGGTGGGGAGTGAGAGGGGGTGTGAGGAGGAGTGTGAGGTGGGGAGTGTGAGGTGGGGAGTGTGAGGTGGGGAGTGTGAGGGGTTGTGAGGTGGGGAGTGTGAGGGGGTGTGAGGTGGGGAGTGTGAGGTGGGGAGTGTGAGGGGGTGTGAGGTGGGAAGTGTGAGGGGGTGTGAGGTGGGGAGTGTGAGGGGGTGAAGGGATAATTACAGTCCTAGCCCTTTTGGGCCATCCCAGATAAGGCGTATTCCCCAGACGTTCACCTTCAACTTAAGTTAGAGATAGCCGAATTGCATAAGATGCTTAAATGGGTCTAAATGTTCAGGCTATCTCTCCCTAAAGGAAAGGAATGACTGAAGATGTTACCATCCTCCGGATAGTACTTTTAATAAGCTGAACTAGACTGTAACCTTCCGGATATTATAGGGGTCTGGAATATCCCCCAGAATTCTGCAACTCCTTACAAAAGAGTGTACAGAATTTGTGGGTTTGCGAGTCTATACAGAATTACTCTTTGAGACAATTCTAAAAATATATAGTTTTATTTAAGAGCCGACATTCAGTTGAATCAGTCGCAACATTAACAATTAACAATTCAAAATACAATTAGCTTACATTTCTTATTTCTCAGAGATCCTTATTCTCAAATCTTTACTTCGTTACATTTCTTATTTCTAAATCCAGAACATCCACCAAAATCAATCACTTTTGACTTTCCGAGACTCATAGTTAAAGATTTACAGAGATGCCTCTGGAAAGTTGAGAAACGCCCTGCCCGTTCAGCGTGTTCTGACTTCTGTTAAAAAAGGTCTTATTTTTATACGCTTTTGGCAGTGGTTTCTTCTTTGATGTTGATGTCAGCTCATTGTCTTATTCATTCTCTCTGTTTGAATGCTTTCTATTTTACTATCAATTCTACTATTGCATGCATAATCATTTCTCTACTTTTAGGTGTTCCAAAAACCATCATAAAAACAATGGCAGCTATGGTTTTTGTTTGATGTCATTCTTATTGAAGATTCTTCATTCATTTCTTAATATTGGCTTTTTAAGCAGACATTGGCCCAGAAATTCGGGTCGGGGGCTTCCCGCGGGTGCAAGCCCCCGACCTGCACTTACCTTGCGCGCTGGCCGTTGAGCTGTGGGCCCCCGTGGAATTCCGATCCGGGGCCTGCTCCAACTGCCAGCGCGCAGTGCTTGCGTATCCCAGGGGCGCAGTTAGTTCGATGCGTCCCCTGGGATCACGTGGGCCATGGGGAGCCAATCGGAGCAGGGAAATGCCCATTCATAGGTTTGACAGGAAGAGCTGTCAAAACTTAGAAATACTACGGGCCCCAAAACATCACTAAATCTTCAAATACATTTCTTAAAAAATCACATTTTTAAAAATAAACTATAAATTACATGAAATAACTATTTTAAACAATAATTTAAATTTTTGAAAAAAATAATTTTATTTTCTAACAGGGCTAAAAATAAACTTACCTTTCTTTAAAGTATTTAAAAATAATAAACCTGTGGAAAAAATGTTTTAATTTTAATTAATTCACCACTTACCTTGTAAAAAGCAGGCCTTACGCCTGCTTTTTAAATGTGTAAGTTCTGGAGACTTACCCTCCCGGGAAAACCTGCAAAAAAAACCTAAGTTCAATGCACACGCGCAGCCTCTCCTGCGCACGCGTTCGACTTCTGAACCCCTTCGTTCAGGGGAACGGAAGTGCCGGTTTCCCGCGCATGCGCAGTGCATGCAGGAAACCGGCACTTCCATTGGGCCTACGGGTGAGTACCCCGTGCGTACTCACCCATGGAGACCCGAATTTCTGGGCCATTGAGTCTCCGTGGTGGTCCACGTTTAATACAAACACAATGCAATTGCTTGGTGTATCTATTGAAGTTATATTTTCAAAGCCTTCTTGTTGGTATGGTTTTTACTATATCTAAATTAAAGACACTTCAACTGAATGTTTCATGCATTTCTAGCTATCTCAATTGGTTGCATATTTAATCTTATGGTTCCTGTTTTCCAAGTTTAACATAAAACTATTTGTCCAGCAGATGTTTCTTTACGTGATGTCATGTTTCAAAGGCACATGCCATCTCCATTTCTCTGCTCCCCTCACTCACTCGAACCCACCTCCCTCTGAACTTGCAGCACTCCATTCCCTTAGATCCAACCCTGACATTGTCATTAAACCCACTGACAAGGGTAGTGCTGTTGTTGTTTGGCGAACTGACCTCTACCTAGCAGAAGCTGAATGCCAACTCTCCGACACCTCCTCCTACCTCCACCTGGACCATGACCCCACTACCGAACATCAAACCATTATTTCCAAGACTGTCACTGACCTCATCTCCTCTGGAGATCTTCCCCCCGCAGCCACCAACCTCATAGTTCCCCAACCCCGCACAGCCCGCTTCTACCTCCTTCCCAAGATCTACAAACAGGAGTGCCCTGGTAGACCCATCGTTTCAACTTGTTCTTGCCCCACGGAACTCATCTCTTCCTATCTCGACTCTATCTTTTCTCCCCTTGTCCAGTCTCTTCCCACCTACATCCGTGACTCTTCGGACGCCCTCCGTCACTTTAACAGTTTCCAGTTTCCTGGCCCCAACCGCTTCCTTTTCACCATGGACGTACAATCCCTCTACACCTCCATCCCCCACCAGGATGGCCTGAGGACACTCGGCTTCTTCCTTGAACAGAGGCCCGTCCAGTCCCCATCCACCACCACCCTCCTCCACCTGGCTGAACTTGTTCTCACATTGAACAACTTCTCCTTTAACTCCACTCATTTCCTCCAAATCAAAGGTGTTGCTATGGGTACCCGCATGGGTCCTAGCTATGCCTGCCTTTTCGTGGGATATGTGGAACACTCTTTGTTCCAGTCCTACTCAGGTCCCCTCCCTCACCTCTTTTTCCGATACATTGATGACTGTATCAGTGCCATTTCCCGCTCTCGCCCCGAACTAGACAATTTCATTCACTTTGCCTCCAATTTCCACCCTTCCCTCACCTTCACATGGTCCATCTCTGACTCTTCCCTTCCCTTCCTCGACTTCTCCATCTCCATCTCTGGGGATAGGTTATCGACCAATATTCACTACAAGCCCACTGACTCCCACAGCTACCTGGACTACACTTCCTCCCACCCCGCCTCCTGTAAGGACTCTATTCCATTCTCCCAGTTTCTCCGTCTCCGCCGTATCTGCTCCGACGATGCCGCCTTCCACACCAGTGCTTCCGACATGTCTTCCTTTTTCTGCAACCGAGGATTCCCCTCTACCATGGTTGACATGGCCCTCGACCGTGTCCGTTCTATCTCCCGCACTTCTGCCCTCACCCCTGCCCCTCCCCCCCGGAACCACGATAGGGTTCCCCTTGTCCTCATCTTTCACCCCACCAGCCTCCACATTCAATGGATCATCCTCCGCCATTTCCGCTACCTCCAAAGTGATCCCACCACCAAACGCATCTTCCCCTCCCCTCCCCTTTCAGCATTCCGTAGGGACCGCTCCCTCCGAGACACCCTAGTCCACTCCTCTATCACCCCCAACAGCCCTTCCCCTTCGCCTGGCACCTTCCCGTGCAAGCGCAGGAGATGTAACACCTGCCCCTATACCTCTCCCCTTCCCACTGTCCAGGGCCCCAAACACCCCTTCCAGGTGAAACAGCGATTTACTTGTACTTCTTGTAATCTAGTATACTGTATTCGCTGCTCACGATGTGGTCTCCTCTACATTGGGGAGACCAAATGCAGATTGGGTGACCGCTTTGCGGAACACCTCTGTTCAGTCCGTAAGGGTGACCCCGAGCTTCTGGTCGCCTGTCATTTTAATTCACCGCTCCATTCCCACTCGGACCTCACCGTCCTTGAGCATTGTTCCACGGAAGCTCTACGTAAACTCGAACAGCACCTCATCTTCCGATTAGGCACTTTGCAGCCTTCCGGACTCAATATCGAGTTCAACAATTTCAGATCATAACCTCGGCCCCCATTACATTTTTACGTATATTTTTTCCACCCCTTTGTTTTGGGTCTTCCCTTCCCCCCCACCTTTCCTTTTTTCTTTTCTCTTCTCTCTCCCACATGGCAGCTGTCTCTTATCCTGCCAGTACACTTCACACCTAATCTCAGCCGTCTTTTGTCTCCACTGTCCTATTAGCATCTCGTCTGGTTTTTAATACCTCTTAATGTCTCTTTTACTTCTTTTGTTCTATCGCAGCCCTGCCTTCGATCTATTTTATTTCCTTTCCAGTTTTGAAAAAGGGTTTTGACCCGAAACGTCTAATTTCTCTCCACGGATGTTGCCTGGCCTGCTGAGTTTTTCCAGCATTTTCTGTTGTTATTTTGGATTTCCAGCATCTGCAGTATTTTGCTATTGTGCCTCTTTTAATATTTGTGTTTCTGTTCCAACGAACACCTTAAACTGGGCCTTCTCATTGTGTTCATTGCAAACCGTAGACCTTTCGGAACCATCAATGTTTTGCTTCAATCTTTCATTGTTTTAGAATATTTAACTAATTGCCATTTCAAAGATTGTTTACAACTTTGTTATCAACTGATCTTTTTCAAAAGCCTGTATTTCTGTTTACAGCCTGTGTCTGCTGGGACTTGTGTCTTTTAAACCCAGTATGTCTTTTATTAATATCAGAATTCTGTTCATAGTATCGTGTATTTATCTGAATCATGGCTATTCCTTCACAGGGGGGTGAGGGGGGGGTGGTGAGTGAGGGAGGGAGGAGGGGGAGATGGAGGAGGGAGTGAGAGGGAGTGAGGGAGGAGTGAGGAGGGAATGAGGGGGAGAGTGAGGAGGGAGTGGGGGCAAGTGAGGAGGGAGTGAGGAGGAAAGGGAGGAGGGAGTGAGGAGGAAA
Source organism: Somniosus microcephalus (assembly GCF_052327205.1). NCBI lineage: Eukaryota > Metazoa > Chordata > Chondrichthyes > Squaliformes > Somniosidae > Somniosus > Somniosus microcephalus. The sequence goes on along the minus strand of NC_140999.1, from coordinate 184,993,759 downwards.
GGGAGGAGGGAGAGTGAGGGAGGGAATGAGGGAGAGAGGGGGAGTGAGGAGGGTGTGAGAGGGAGTGAGGGAGAGAGTGAGGGGGAGTGAGGAGGGAGTGAGGGGAGTGAGGAGGGAGTGAGGGGAGTGAGGAGGGAGTGAGGAGGGAGTGAGGGGGAGTGAGGAGGGAGTGAGGAGGGAGTGAGGAGGGTGAGGGAGAGAGTGAGGGGGAGTGAGGAGGGAATGAGGGGAGCGAGGAGGGAGTGAGGGGGAGTGAGGAGGGAGTGAGGGGGAGTGAGGAGGGAGTGAGGAGGGAGTGAGGAGGGAGTTAGGGAGAGTGAGGGGGGAGTGAGGGAGTGAAGGTGGGAGTGAGGGAAAGAGTGAGGAGGGAGTGAGGAGGGAGTGAGGGGGAGTGAGGGAGGAGGGAGTGAGGGAGGAGTGGGGGGAGTGAGGAGGGAGTGAGGGGGAGGGAGTGAGGGAGGAGTGAGGGGGGAGTGAGGGAGAGTGGAGAGAGGAGCTTGGTAAGGCACCATCTTGTCAAATGTTCAAGACCTCTCCCATTGATGAGACTGGACTCCCTGCGCATGGAAACCATCTGCTGGGAGTGCGACCGAAAAGCTGGTTGGCTGCAAGTTGGAAAATGGACGAGCCAGCAGCACTTAAAGAGTTGCCCATAATTCTTCACCTGAAGAATCTAACAGATTTGGAGCATGACACGAGATGAGGGCAGCACCAGGAAGTGCAGGGAAGGAGAATGGTTCTATTTAGCGCCAAAGGGGTTAAAAGCCCTTGTAAAATCTCAGGTGCAAGCCGCATGGATGGCGTTTGCCAAATGAGTGGCTGCAGTCTCCCTGGTCCATCAAGACCAAAAGAGAAAAATGTTTAATGTTGTCAAGTGCCAAGGCAGTTCAGGCACCTTTCTACATATAAATACTCTTGCTTTATGTAAGGCGCGGTCCCAGTGTACACGTGAATCAGTTGCACTCTGAGGAAGTTTAACTGCAAAGCATGCACAGATCATTGCCCCTTTCTGCAACAACAGACGCTGCACAGCACATTTGCAGGGGCAACAATAATGGCATCCCAAACTACTTCACAGGTTACTAGCAGAAGAGTAGACGCAGGAATTAGCAGCAATGCAAATTAATGTGAGAAGTCCCAGTGCACGGAGGGAAGTGCCCTGTCACAGCAATGCTGTTGGCCTGGTCAAGCATTTGCTAACATCTTCATAACTGCTCTGATTACAAGCTTCTTACAACCATTGGGTGTGAGTTGGTCACGCTGAAGCTTTTATCTGAGTTTGAGGAGATAGCCTTCATCCTTTGTGACAGTGAAACAGCAGAGGGCATTGGTAAGAGAGAGTCTGGAGGCAGGGACCGCCAGCAGATATCCTCTATTTATTAAGACTCATATTTATTAAGGCTGTATTTGTAAAGCAGCTGCACGGCACACTTAAAAGCCTCATCAATGCCATTGTCTAGGGGTGCATTGTAAATCTTTGTTTTCTTTTCCTTTAGGTTCTTCTCAAGAGGAGAAGACCAGAGGCGCGGTCCCAGTGTACACGTGAATCAGTTGCACTCTGAGGTAGCACGGTGGCATAGTGGTTAGCACTGTTGCCTCACAGCGCCAGAGACCCGGGTTCAAATCCGGCCTCGGGCGACTGTCTGTGTGGAGTTTGCACATTCTCCCCGTGTTTGCGTGGGTTTTCTCCGGGTGCTCCGGTTTCCTCCCACAGTCCAAAGATGTGCGGGTTAGGTTGATTGGCTATGATAAATTGACCCTTAGTGTTAGGGGGATTAAATACGTGGGGTTACAGGGATAGGGTGGGGTGTAGGGGTTACGGGGATCGGGTGGGATATGTGTCAGTGCAGGCTCGATGGGCCGAAATGGCCTCTATCTGCACTGTGGGGTTTCTGTGATTCTGTGATTCTGTGAAGTGTTGCCACGAACCCAGGCACTTAACAGCATGTTGCAGTAAGTATTCTACCTGTGCCAAGCACCAGTACAGATATTCACACCATGGAGAATGTAGTTAATGAGTTGGAGGAAGGAACACCAGGTAAATCAGAAGTCACAAGTGAGGAGGAAATGGCATGAGAGGATGAAGAAAGATCTAGACATGGTGTGACCCAGACTCAATTGTCATCTCTATAGGCAAGGAATTGGTATGTTACTGGGCATGCCTTCAGACAGCACTCAATGCAGGCGCAGAACGCTTTTGACAAGACCCAATGGCCCTGAAATTAGGATCGGGGGCTTGCCGCGCGTGCAAGCCCCCGATGTGCACTCACCCTGCGCGCCGACATCTGAAGCCCGGGCCTACTTGCATTTCCTGTCATAGGCCCGGTTCAGATGTCGGCGCGAAGTGCTTGCCTGATCCAGCGGCGTAGTTAGTGCGATGTGCCGGCTGGGATCAGGTGAGCACTGTGCAGCCAATCAGGGGAGGGGAAACTCATTCATGAGTTTGACAGTAAGAGCTGTCAAACTCATGAAAAGTATGGGCTGCCAAAACACTACTTTAACTTTAAATAAAATTTAAAAAAACATCCCACTGATTATATTAACTATAAATAAGTTTAAAAAAATGTTTTCAACAATTAATCAATTTTTTGAAAAAAATAAATTAAAAAAAAATAGGGTCTAAAACTAAACTTGCCTTACTGTAAATTCTTTAAAAATAACAAACCTGTGGAAAAAAAAATTCTACATTGTACTAAAAGCCCACTTACCTGAAAAACGAAATACTTACATCTGTTTTTTCCACGCGTAAAGACCGGAGGCCTTTACACGCGCGCAACTATGAAAAAAAAAAGGAATTTCACTGCGCACGCGCTGCCTGTGCAGTCGCGCGCGCTCTGCCTCTTAACCCCTTGGGTCAGAGGACAGGAAATGCCGGTTTTCAGCGCATGCGCTGTGCATGCTGAAAACTGGCAATTCCTCCGGGCACACGCGTGAGTACCCCGTCCGTACTCACTCGTTGTGCCCGGAATTACTGGGCCATTAAGTCCGCCCGCAATTGCTGGTGCAAAATATACAACAGTACATCACTGGCAGTGCTGTAGTCATCGGGGAAGAATTTACTCAAATGCAGTGTGCCATGAGTGAGTCGTGTCTTCACAGGCCTCTACAAGGAGTCCAATGCAGTGAGGGAACAAGTGCAGAACAGCGTTCTCTCATGAACACTGCAGTTGTCACTGTGACCGTGAGCACCCAGTTTACCGGAGTCTGTGGTGGTGAATTTGAATTGTGACAAACTTCACCCAATCAGAAACATGTTTTCAACTGCTCTTATGCAGATTGCTGGCCACGCAGCTGGAGTCCCAAGAGTGCCTCAGGAGAAATGCCGAAAGAGCAAGCTTCCTTTCAAAGTGTCTGCCTTTATTGCCACTCATAGAGTCATAGAGTCATAGAGTAATACAGCACAGATAGAGGCCCTTCGGCCCATCGTGTCCATGCCGGCCATCAAGCCCTGTCTAATCTAATCCCATATTCCAGCATTTGGCCCGTAGCCTTGTATGCTATGGCATTTCAAATGCTCATCCAAATGCTTCTTAAATGTTGTGAGGGTTTCTGCCTCCACAACCCTTTCAGGCAGTGAGTTCCAGACTCCAACCACCCTCTGGGTGAAAAAGTTCTTTCTCAAATCCCCTCTAAACCTCCCTCCCTTTACCTTGAATCTATGCCCCCTAGTTATTGACCCCTCTACTAAGGGGAAAAGCTCCTCAGCATCCATCCTATCTATGCCCCTCACAATTTTGTACACCTCAATCATGTCCCCCCTCAGCCTCCTCTGCTCCAAGGAAAACAAACCCAATCTGCCCAGTCTCTCTTCATAGCTGAAGCGCTCCAGCCCTGGTAACATCCTGGTGAACCTCCTCTGCACCCTCTCTAACGCGATCACATCTTTCCTGTAGTGTGGCGACCAGAACTGCACACAGTATTCCAGCTGTGGCCTAACCAGTGTTTTATACAGCTCCATCATAACCTCCTTGCTCTTATATTCTATGCCTCGGCTAATGAAGGCAAGTATCCCATATGCCTTTTTTACCACCTTATCCACCTGTTCCGCCGCCTTCAGGGATCTGTGTACCTGCACACCCAGATCCCTCTGACCCTCCGTCTTGCCTAGGGTCTTACCATTCATTGTGTATTCCCTTGCCTTGTTAGACCCCCCAAAGTGCATCACCTCGCACTTTTCCGGGTTAAATTCCATTTGCCACTGTTCCGCCCATCTGACCAACCCATCTATATCGTTCTGCAGACTGAGGCTACCCTCCTCGCTATTTACCACCCTACCAATTTTAGTATCATCCGCGAATTTACTGATCATACCCTTTACATTCATATCCAAGTCATTAATGTAGACCACAAACAGCAAGGGACCCAGCACCGATCCCTGTGGTACCCCACTGGCCACAGGTTTCCAGTCACAAAAACAACCTTCGACCATCACCCTCTGCCTTCTGCCACTAAGCCAGTTTTGTATCCAATGTGCCAAGGCACCCTGGATTCCATGGGCTCTTACCTTCTTGACCAGTCTCCTGTGCGGGACTTTATCGAAGGCCTTACTGAAATCCATGTATACCACATCCACTGCGTTACCCTCATCCACACACCTAGTCACCCCCTCAAAAAATTCAATCAAATTAGTCAGACATGATCTTCCCTTGACAAAGCCATGTTGACTATCCCTGATTAATCCTTGCCTCTCCAAGTGGAGACAAATTTTGTCCCTCAGGATTTTTTCCAGTAATTTTCCTACCACTGATGTTAGGCTCACTGGCCTGTAGTTCCCCGGTTTTTCCCTACTACCCTTCTTGAATAATGGTACTACATTAGCGGTTCTCCAGTCCTCTGGCACATCCCCTGTGGCCAGAGAGGTCCTGAATATATGTGTTAGAGCCCCCGCAATCTCCTCCTTTGCCTCACACAGCAGCCTGGGGTACATTTCATCGGGGCCTGGGGATTTATCCATTTTTAGGCCAGCTAAAACCGCCAATACCTCCTCCCTCTCGATGTTAATATGTTCGAGCATATCACAGTCCCCCCGCCCTATTTCTATGTCTACATCGTCCTTCTCCATAGTGAAAACAGATGCAAAAAATTCATTTAGAACCCCTCCTACATCTTCCGGCTCCACACACAGATTGCCACTTTTGTCCCTAATGGGCCCTATTTTTTCCCTAGTTATCCTTTTACCCTTAATATACTTATAAAACATCTTCGGATTTTCCTTTATTTTGCTCGCCAGTGTTATTTCATGGCCCCTCCTTGATCTCCTAATTTCTTTTTTAAGTATCCCCCTGCACTTTTTGTACTCCTCTAGGGCTTCCTCCGTCTTTAGCCTTTCGTATCTACCAAAAGCCCTCCTTTTTTTCCTAATCCATTCCCGTATATCCCCTGACATCCACGGTTCCCTGTGGTTTTTGGAACCACTCTTGACCTTTATGGGAACATGTTGCCCTTGTATGATCTCAATCTCCCTTCTGAAAGCCTCCCATTGCTCCGATGCGGATTTTCCTACAAGTAGCTGATCCCAGTCCATTTTGGCCAGATCCTGCCTTATCCTATTAAAATCAGCCTTCCCCCAATTTAGAACCTTTATTTCCGGCCCATCCCTGTCCTTTTCCATGACCACCTTAAATCTTACCATATTATGGTCACTATCACCAAAGTGCTCACCTACTAGCACTTTTTCCACTTGGCCGGCCACATTCCCTAGAATTAGGTCCAGTACCGCCCCCTCTCTTGTAGGACTTTCTACATGCTGGCTCAAAAAGCTCTCCTGGATGCACTTTAAGAATTCTACACCCTCTGAGCCTTTCACACTTTGACTATCCCAGTTAATATTGGGGAAGTTGAAATCCCCCATTATTATTACCCTATTATTTGCACATTTCTCTGAGATTTGCCTACATATCTGTTCCTCTATCTCCCCCTGACTGTTTGGAGGCCTATAGTACACTCCCAGCAAAGTGCTTGCCCCCTTTTTGTTTTTAAGCTCCACCCATATGGCCTCATTAGAGGACCCAGCTAATATATCATCCCTCCTTACTGCAGTAATTGACTCCTTAATTAATATTGCGACACCCCCTCCTCTTATACCTCCCCCTCTGTCTCGCCTGAAGATTCTGTACCCCGGAATATTGAGCTGCCAGGTAGCAGACAGTGAGCTGGCGCTGGGAGTGACGGAATTGTCAGGCACAGCTCCAGGTGCTGCCGAGACACTGCACGACCCTGGGCCCTGAGGATCCAGATCATGGTCTTCCCAATAGGGCCACACCACCCATCATCAACCAGGCACTGCAGTTGCTCTTCCCACTCAGGGAACACCGTGATACAGCCTTAGGTTCAAGAGTAGGAGAAGCAAATCTTATAGGGCCACTCAGGTGAAGCACTGCATAGGGTTTAGAGCAGATTTACAATGTCATTATCACAAAATAAATATAGATCTTTTTAATTTATCCTTTGTTGAAGGAACAGAGTCGTCGCCACCAACTCCATCCCTCTCCCTAACATAGGCCTGATGCTGAACCACACCGTTCGCAGACTATGGCCTAGAAATTCACTAGCCTTAGCGCCGCTTTTGAGGCGCTAGAGGGACTAGCTCCAGAGTTATGGCCAGTTTAAAAATTCCCTGGGGCCCTAAATCGGCGTTGCACCGGTAGCGCTGCGCCGGCACCGATGACGTCATCGGTGTGCGCAGCGTCCCGGTTGCCGTGGTAACCCGCACGAACTCCGAAATTGAGTTGCGGCCGCCTCGCCCGTGGCAGCCGCAAGCAACGTTCTGGCAGAGGTGCCTTACTTCAGTTTGCGCCGGCGCATTAAAGGCCCCGCGGCGGCCGGCCACTTTCCCGCCGGCCGCCTGCCCGCAGCTCCCTCCCCGGACTTCTCCCCCCCCCCCCCCCCCGGAACAGATGCAAGCCCGGCACTTGTCCGAGGTGCCGGGCTCATTTTTAAGCTGATTTGCGCGGGCCGCGGCCGGGTGCAGGCAGCTCCTCCTTAACGGGAGGAGGAGGCCTGCACGTCCCCAGCCTGCCGCACCGCATCGGGTGCCGCAGCGCCGGAATTGCGGCGCGAAACGGCAGTTAGCGCCGATGTACCGCCGCAAAGACCCTTCAGTAGCGCCGGCAGCCGTTTGGGCGCGGCGCCACTGAATTTTTGGCGCGCGCAGGGGACTTAGCGCCGGCACTAACTTCCGGCGCTAAAGCCCTGGCTAAGCCAAAACCCAATTTCTAGGCCTTGGTGTTTGACCGAGATGAGCTTCCAACCACATATCCACGGCATAACTACGACCGCCTTTTTCCACCTCAGTAACATCGCCCGTCTCTGCACCTGCCTCAGCTCATCTGCTGCTGAAACCCTTATCCATGCCTTTATTACCTTTAGACTTGACTATTCCAACGTACTCCTGGCCGACATCCCATGTTGTACCCTACGTAAACTTGAAGCCATCCAAAACTCGGCTGCCCATCTCCTAACTCATGCCAAGTCCCGTTCACCCATCACCCCTGTACTCACTGACCTACATTGGCTCCTGGTTAAGCAACGCCTCAATTTCAAAATTCTCATCCTTGTTTTCAAATCCCTCCATGGTCTTGCCCCTCACTATCTCTGTAATCTCCTCCAGCCCTAAAACCCTCCCAGATCTCTGCGCTCATCCAATTCTGGCTTCTTGAGCATCCTCGATTTTAATCGCTCCACTATTGGTGGGCGTGCCTTCAGCTGCCTAGACCCTAAGCCCTGGAATTCCCTCCCTAGACCTCTCCACCTCTCTACCTCACTTTCCTCCTTTACGACGCTCCGTAAAATCTACCTCTTTGACCAAACTTTTGGTCATGTCCAAATATCTCCTTATGCAGTTTGGTGTCAAATTTTGTTTGATTACGCTCCTGTGAAGTGCCTTGAGACGTTTTACTATGTTAAGGGTGCTTTATAAATGCAAGTTATTGTTGCTGTAGGAAGTGTGTTTGTTGGATAGTACCACAGAAAAGTAATAATTGCTAGGACGACGCAGTTGTAGAATTCGCAAAATTAATATTGTACTATAAGGGTCCTCTGGCAGAAGAGGCCTTGATTTTTTTTAAAGACTGTTTTAAAAGAAGCTCAGAAAAGGGACACACAAAATGGCCACCAGTTCCGTGAGTAGCTTATTGGGACACTTTAAAATGGTTCCTGCAGTCTCCAGACAGCCTTTGTGGATTCAAGTTCTGGAAGCCGTTTCTGAGAGAACGAAACCAGACACATAAACATACATAAAGATTGGATGCAGATCCAGTCAGATCGGCCTGTAGATAAAGGCCATCTAAATGTTTACCCAGACAAAGGGGAACAGTTCCATATTCATAAAGAACGCATCAAGGACCTCAAGAAGACATTAAAACATTACCAAGTCATTCCAGGCCATCATCAGCCATCCCGAAAGCAGTTTAAATATAATAACTACCCCGCTGTGCCATAAGCCCGCCAAAAGTTAAACAAAGACTAACCTTGATTTGGCGGGAGATAGAGGCTTCTTCTGAGAAGTATAATTGGAGACACCTGGGGTAGCGAAAAGGGGGGCTTCATCTTAGATGTTGGGAAGAGAGAGGTCCCTTTTCTTCATCATCTTCGTAGGACGGATGACTCACCAGGGGAAGGCAGCAGCGGCCAACTTCCTGGCACTGGGGGTGCTCCTGCTGCCCAGGAAGGGGGGAAAAAGAGTGGGAGAGCAATAGTGGTAGGGGATTCTATAGTAAGGGGAACAGATAAGCGTTTCTGTGGCCGTAGACGTGAATCCAGGATGGTTTGTTGCCTCCCTGGTGCCAGGGTCAAGGATGTCACTGAGCGGCTGCAGGGCATTCTGGAGGGGGAGGGAGAACAGCCAGTGGTCGTGGTCCACATTGGTACCAACGACATAGGTAAAAAGAGGGATGAGGTCCTGCAGCAAGAATTTAGGGAGCTAGGTGAAGGATTAAGGAGCAGGACCTCAAAGGTTGTAATCTCTGGATTACTCCCGGTGCCACGTGCTAGTAAGTATAGGAATAGGAAGATAGAACAGATGAATGCGTGGCTAAAGGGATGGTGCAAGGGGGAGGGCTTTAGTTTCCTGGATCACTGGGTCTGCTTCTGGGAAAGGTGGGACTTGTACAAGTCGGACGGTTTACACCTGAACCAGGGGGGAACCAATATCCTTGCGGGGAGGTTTGCTAGCACTGCTGGGGAGGGTTTAAACTAACTTGGCAGGGGGTTGGGGTACAGAGTGGAGCTATAGTAGGGGGTGATTTACGGCCAAATACAGAGGGAAAAACAAGTCAGCTGGGAAGGCAGAGCAAATATGTGAAGGCAAAAGAGAATATGGCAGGGCTGGAAGGCATTTATTTTAATGCAAGGAGTCTTGCAAATAAGGTGGATGAACTGAAGTTGTTGTTGAACACATGGGAGTACGATATTGTTGCTATCACGGAGACATGGTTGAGGGAGGGTCAGGACTGGCAGCTCAATATTCCGGGGTATAGAATCTTCAGGCGAGACAGAGGGGGGTGTAAAAGGGGAGGGGGTGTTGCAATATTAATTAAGGAGTCAATTACTGCTGTAAGGAGGGATGATATATTAGCGGGTTCCTCTAATGAGGCCATATGGGTAGAACTTAAAAACAAAAAGGGGGCAAGCACTTTGCTGGGAGTGTACTATAGGCCCCCAAACAGTCAGGGGGAGATAGAGGAACAGATATGTAGGCAAATCTCCGAGAAGTGCAAAAATAATAGGGTAATAATAGTGGGGGATTTCAACTTCCCCAATATAAATTGGGACAGTCAGAGTGTGAAAGGCTTAGAGGGTGCAGAATTCTTAAAGTGCATCCAGGAGAGCTTTTTGAGCCAACATGTAGAAAGTCCTACAAGAGAGGGGGCGGTACTGGACCTAATTCTGGGGAATGTAGCCGGGCAAGTGGTGGAAGTGTCAGTAGGAGAGCATTTTGGCGACAGTGACCATAATTCGGTGAGATTTAAGGTGGTCATGGAAAAAGACAAAGACGGCCCGGAAATAAGGGTTCTAAATTGGGGGAAGGCCGATTTTAATATGATAAGGCAGGATCTGGCCAAAGTGGACTGGGAGCAGCTGCTTATAGGAAAATCCACATCAAAACAGTGGGAGACTTTCAGAAGGGAAATAGAGAGAGTACAACGCCAACATGTTCCTGTAAAGGTCAAGGGTGGGACCAACAAGCAAAGGGAACCTTGGATGACAAGGGATATACAAAAATGCATTAGAAATAAGAGGGGGGCTTTTGGCAGTTACAAAAGACTAAAGACAGAAGAAGCCCTAGAGGAGTATAAAAAGTGCAGGGGCATACTTAAAAAAGAAATTAGGAGGGCGAGGAGGGGCCATGAAATAACACTGGCGAGCAAAATAAAGGAAAATCCTAAGATGTTTTATAAGTATATTAAGGGCAAGAGGATAACCAGGGAAAGGGTAGGGCCCATTAGGGACCAAAGTGGCAATCTGTGTGTAGAGCCAGAGGATGTAGGCGGGGTTTTAAATGAATTTTTTGCATCTGTGTTCACTATGGAGAAAGACGATGCAGACATAGAAATCGGGCAAGGGGACTGTGACATACTTGAACATATTAGCATCGAGAGGGAGGAGGTGCTAGCGGTTTTAGCGGGCCAAAAAGTGGATAAATCCCCAGGCCCGGACGAGATGTATCCCAGGCTGCTGTGGGAGGCAAGGGAGGAGATTGCAGGGGCTCTGACACTAATTTTCAGAACCTCTCTGGCCACAGGGGATGTACCAGAGGACTGGAGAACAGCTAACGTAGTACCATTATTCAAGAAGGGTAGCAGGGATAAACCAGGGAATTACAGGCCAGTGAGTCTAACATCTGTGGTGGGGAAATTATTGGAAAAAATTCTGAGGGACAAAATTAATCTCCACTTGGAGAGGCAAGGATTAATCGGGGATAGTCAGCATGGCTTTGTCAAGGGTAAATCATGTCTAACAAATCTGATCGAATTTTTCGAGGGGGTGATTAGTGGGGTGGATGAGGGAAATGCTGTGGATGTGGTGTACATGGACTTCAGTAAAGCTTTTGACAAAGTCCCGCATAGGAGACTGGTCAAGAAGGTAAGAGCCCATGGGATCCAGGGTGCCTTGGCGCGTTGGATCCTAAACTGGCTGAGTGGCAGGAGGCAGAGGGTGATGGTCGAAGGTTGCTTTTGTGACTGGAAGCCTGTGTCCAGTGGGGTACCTCAGGGATCGGTGCTGGGTCCCTTATTGTTTGTGATCTACATAAATGATTTGGATGAAAATGTAAAAGGTATGATCAGTAAGTTCGCAGATGACACGAAAATTGGTGGGGTGGTAAATTGCGAGGAGGAAAGCCTCCGGCTACAGGACGATATAAACGGGTTGGTCAGATGGGCGGAAAAGTGGCAAATGGAATTTAACCCTGAAAAGTGCGAGGTGATGCATTTTGGACGGACAAATAAGGCAAGGGAATACACAATGAGTGGTAGGACCCTAGGAAGTACAGAGGGTCAGAGGGACCTTGGTGTACATGTACATAGATCCCTGAAGGCAGCGGAGCAGGTAGATAAGGTGGTTAAAAAGGCATATGGGATACTTGCCTTCATTAGCCGAGGCATAGAATATAAGAGCAGGGAGGTTATGATGGAGCTGTACAAAACGCTGGTGAGGCCACAGCTGGAGTACTGTGTGCAGTTCTGGTCGCCTCACTATAGGAAGGATGTGATTGCTTTGGAGAGGGTGCAGAGAAGATTCACCAGGATGTTACCTGGGATGGAGCGCCTCAGCTATGAAGAGAGGCTGGACAGGCTGGAGTTGTTTTCCTTGGAGCAGAGAAGGCTGAGGGGGGACCTGATTGAGGTGTACAAAATAATGAGGGGCATCGATAGGGTAGATAAAGAGGAACTTTTCCCCTTAGTGGGGGGGTCAATAACAAGGGGGCATAGATTCAGGGTAAGGGGCAGGAGATTTAGAGGGGATTTGAGGAGGAACTTTTTCACCCAGAGGGTGGTTGGAATGTGGAACTCAATGCCTGAAAGGGTGGTGGAGGCAGGAACCCTCACAACATTCAAGAAGCATTTGGATGAGCACTTGAAATGCCATTGCATACAGGGCTATGGACCAAATGCTGGAAAATGGGATTAGACTGGACAGGGATGGATGGGCGGCGCAGACACGATGGGCCGAAGGGCCTCTTTCTGTGCTGTAAAACTCTATGACTCTATGACCTTCGGTAATAGCTGTTACCTTCGATAGCAGCTGGAGTTCGGAGAAGAAGACAGTTCGAGTCGGCGTTCCGCCCCGGGGTAAAACATCGGGAGATCATCGACCAACCCCCGGCCGTTGATGAAACGGGAGGGTAGAAAAACTACCAAAGAAACCTATATGAAAGCCGGCTAGGGGCTTCCATCTGTGGTCAAGCAGATGATCTCCGCCGACGTCCAGGCCCGTCAGTGTCCAGCCTGTCCGTGACCTTCACCGCGAGAGAGAGAGAGAGAGAGAGAGAGAGAGGTGTGGTGCAGCCCGCTGTGGCTCCACTGACCACGAGGAAACAGGATGCCTGAGGGGATCAAAACGCAGGCCTGTTTCAAAACTCTATACTTTTCCAACTGGATTGGTGAGCATGTTTCTGGCCCTTCATAATCAGATCTAGATAGGTTAAAGGGGGTGGTCATTTTGGGTATAATTAACATGAGTTGTTGTCCCTCGATGTTCCGTGTGTTTCCCCATTTCATAATGACTGTTGTAAGGTATAATATGCCTGTGTAGGAATGGTAGTTCCTATCTGAATAATTGCCGTTCGACTCAGTAAATCAAAACAACAAAGTTTAATAACAATGAAGTTAACTAGTAAACTACAGGAGGAGATGTATACAGGTCTGTTCAGGCTGCGAGGCACTCGAAGACTGCTGGAAGGTTCTGGAAACCGACATCATGACGTCATCGCGTTCTTCGCGCCACTGGCGGTCACGTGATCGGCGTCATGACGTCATCATGCAGAGTATAGGAAGGTACATACAGTATAATTAACAAACAGTTTAAAGGTGCAGTACGTGGCTGCACTACAATGCAGTTAAAGAGATTATTCTCAAATGTTCTGAGTCTCTTAGTGGCTCCGCCACAGGCGCCCCCCCAGAATGCTGTTTAACAGACAGTGTCAAACGAACAGGAGGCTTGATAAGCCTGGTCGAGCGACGGCGAAACTCAGGCAGCGGGAATGGAGCGTTGAAGGATGAGTCGGTTCTTGGCTGCGTCTGGAGCGGCACGACAAGCGTGGAGGAAACAGGAGGTGCTAGTGTAGGCGACGTGGAAACCGATGCAGGCGGTTCACTGGCGGGCTGGTGCCGAGCTGGTCCGGCGGTCAACGGAGGTCGACCACGGCGAGGCGGTTGAGCAGCAATGACTGGTTCACTCCGATCGAGATGGGCCGGTTTAAGTCGGTCGATAGAGATGGTGTCTGGTTTGCCACCGACGTCCACCGTGAAAAAATTTTCACCCGATGAGATGACACAAAACGGTCCAGCATAAGGTGGTTTTAACAGGCCTCTGTGAGCTTCCTGCCGAATAAAAACATACACAGAGCTCATTAGCTCTGGCGGGACGTGAGGCCTCTGTAGGTTGTGATTCGAGGTTGGAATAGGCAGGAAATTCTTGGCCACCTCCTGATGCTGGAGGAGCTGCTGAGCCGCAGACCACGATTCCGTGTGTGAAGGGATAAAGTCACCTGGTACCCGAAGCGGCTGGCCGTAGACTAACTCGGCCGCTGAAGACTGGAGATCATCCTTGGGGGCTGTTCGAAGGCCTAGTAACACCCAGGGGAGTCTGTCCACCCAGTTGGAACCACGCAAGCTGGCCCGGAGTGACGCCTTGAGCGACCGATGGAACTGCTCGCACAGGCCATTCGCTTGCAGATGGTATGTGGTGGTGCGGTGCAGCTTGGCACCCAAACCTTGCGCAACTGCTGTCCACAACTCTGACGTAAATTGTGGGCCTCTGTCAGAGGAGATGTCGGATGGTACCCCGAAACGAGCTGCCCACGATGAAACGAACGCCCTGGAGACGTCTGATGCAGCAGTAGCACTCAATGAGATCGCCTCTGGCCACCTGGTGGTACGGTCCACTACCGTCAGGAGATGTGTGAAACCTCACGAAACAGGAAGAGGACCCACTAAGTCCACGTGTACGTGGTCGAAACGGCATTCTGGCACCGGAAATTCGGCCAGTGGAGCTTTGACATGGCGATTAACTTTTGCATTTTGACAATCCACACAATGGTTTGTCCAGTCCCGGAGTCCAAATGCATTCCTTTCCAGACAAATTTACGGGACATTAGCCGTTGTGAAGCACGCATCCCTGGGTGCGATAACCCATGTATGGCCTGGAAAATTTTCTTACGCCACTCCAATGGCAAGATGGGCCTGGGCACTCCCATGGATGTGTCACACAAAAGCATGGTTCCCGCCACCTGGAACTTAACATCGGCCACCTGCCAACTGGAAGGTGTGCCTGTACTTCGGGATCTGTACTTCGGGATCTGCCAGTTGCTCTTCTGCCAACCCAACGAAATCGATACCCAGGTGGACTGCCTGGGCTGGAGAACGGGAGAGACAATCGGCCACGAGATTATCTTTGCCGGACACGTGCCTTAGATCCGTCGTACATTCGGATATAAAGGTGAGGTGGCGCTGCTGGCGGGCTGACCAAGGCTCTGTCATTTTTGCCATTGCAAACCTAAGTGGCTTGTGGTCCACGAATGCAGTAAACGGACGTCCTTCTAGGAGAAAACAGAAGTGTCGGACGGCTAAAAACAGGGCCAACAACTCCCTGTCAAAAGTGCTATATTTTTGCTCGTTCTTGCGAAGCTGGCAGCTGAAGAATGCTAACGGCTGCCACGCACCATCGACCCATTGCTCTTGAACCGCCCCGATAGCATAATCGGAGGCATCTGTAGTGAGGGCGATGGTCGCGCCCGGTAATGGGTGAGCAAGCATGGTTGCATCTGCCAACGCCGCCTTGGTGTTAAGGAACGCCTGGTCCATCAGCGGCATCCAAGTGATTGCGTCCTTTCCCGACTTCCCTTTGAGCGCTTCGTACAGCGGCTGCATCAACTGGGCTGCTTTGGGGATGAACCGGTGATAGAAGTTCACCATCCCCAGAAACTCCTGCAGGGATTTGACTGTGTGGGCCGTGGGAATGCTGTAACTGCTTCTACCTTGGTAGCTAGTGGGACGGCGCCGTCCGAAGTGATCTTGTGTCCCGGAAATCGATGCTGGATAATCCAAACTAGCATTTGGTGGGGTTGATGATGAGACCATGCTGGCTGAGACGGGCAAAAAGTGTGCGCAAATGCTGTAGGTGTTCCTGCGAATCTCTACTGGCGATGAGAATGTCATCCAAGTAAACAAAAAGAAAGGGCAAATCTCGTAACACAGAGTCCATGAGCCGTTGGAAGGCCTGCACTGCGTTTTTCAACCCGAAAGGCATTCGGAGGAATTCGAAAAGGCCGAACGGTGTGATGACCGCCGTTTTGGGGACATCTTGCGGGTGTACCGGGACTTGGTGGTAACCGCGGACGAGATCCACCTTGGAGAAAACGGAGTTGCCAGCCAGATGGGCCAAAAAGTCCTGGACATGAGGTATTGGATACCTGTCCAGTGTAGTGGCTTCATTTAGACGTCGGTAATCCCCGCAAGGTCGCCAGCCACTGCCTGGTTTAGGGACGATATGCAGTGGGAAGGACCAAGGGCTATTGGAGCGTTGGATGATCCCGAGGCATTCCATGGTGCGAAACACGGCTTTTGCTGCTGCGAGCTTGCCTGGTTCCAACCGACGTGCCCGGGCATAAACCGGCGGTCCCTTCGTCATGATGTGATGCACCACTCCGTGCCTCATGACTGCTGCCGAAAAAGTAGGCCTGGTGAGCTCTGGAAACTCCCCGAGCAGGCGCGTAAACCCGTCCTGTGCTGCAAGCGTACAGGCAAATCGACCAGGACCTGGTGGTGCTGCGATGGCACGGCAGTGCGTGGAAAGTGGACGCATTTATGAGTCGGCAGTGTTGGATGTCGACCAGAAAGCCGTTGGAGCAGAAAAAATCGGCCCCTAGGATAGCCTGCGAAACTTTAGCCACAAGAAAGTCCCAAACAAATCTCTGTCCGCTGAAGGTTAAATTGATTGTCCGTTTTCCGAACGTGCGGATATCCGCGCCATTAGCTGCCTCGAGGGGTGGACCGCGCCCACCGGATTGCAGATCGAGCCTTGAAGCTGGCAGAATACTGCACTGGGATCCAGTGTCGCACAAAAAACGTCACCCTGTCATGGAATCTGTGATGTACAGCAGCTTTCCCGCCGAACCAACCGCCATGGTGAAGTGGACGTTTTTTTTAGACCCAGTCAGTTTTGCCGAAGGGCGCAGACTTGGTGGGGTTTTTTTTTTTTTGGCGAAAAACTGCAGGGCGGGCGGCAGCATCGAGCTTTGGCGCCAAAATGGGCGTGATATGCACACCAGCCTGCAGGAGGAGGGCTGGCTTGCGCCCGCGTGGGGGAAGCGCGCCTCGTGGCTGCACAATACTGCTGCACAACAGTAAAAAACTTGTCTGCCTCAGCCGCAAGTTCTACACAGTCCGTAATTGGAGAATTGGCCAGGGCCATCTGAAATGGTTCCGATAGCTGGTTAAGGAAAAGTTCGCGGAACAAAAAACATTGGGGCTCCGAACCCAAAAGAGTGAGCATCTGGCTCATCAGTTCAGAAGGTTTTGAGTCCCCGAGGCCAGGCATAGCAATAAGCCTGCATGCGCGCTCTGACTTATTGAGACCAAACACCTGTAGTAAACGAGTTTTAAGAGCCTCATACTTGCCCTCCTCTGGTGGATTGCCCAGGAGGCTGATGACCCGCGAGGCCGTGGTGCTGTCGAGAGCGGAGACCACGTGAAAATAACGGGTCGAATCCGCTGTAACCTCTCGGAGTGAGAACTGGGCTTCTGCCTGGAAGAACCATGCTGATGGCTGTTGTTCCCAGAACTGTGGAAGTTTGAGGGCGACGGCATTCGTGTTCATTCTTGATTCTCAACTAAAGTTGTTCGACGAGATTGGGGTCACCAATGTAGGAACGGTAGTTCCTATCTGAATAATTGCCGTTCGACTCAGTAAATCAAAACAACAAAGTTTAATAACAACGAAGTTAACTAGTAAACTACAAGAGGAGATGTATACAGGTCTGTTCAGGCTGCGAGGCACTCGAAGACTGCTGGAAGGTTCTGGAAACCGACGTCATGACGTCATCGCGTTCTTCGCGCCACTGGCGGTCACGTGATCGGCGTCATGATGTCATCACGCAGGGTATAGGAAGGTACATACAGTATAGTTAACAAACAGTTTAAAGGTGCAGTACGTGGCTGCACTACAATGCAGTTAAAGAGATTATTCTCAAATGTTCTGAGTCTCTTAGTGGCTCCACCACACCTGTATCTATTTTAGCTAGTACTGTATTGTTATGATTTGTTTGTTTTTTCCCTCCCATGTACCCTCTTATTTGCTTGCATTTGATTTGTTTTTCCATATGCAATAAAATTCCATTTTGATTCATTAAACTGGGTCTATAAGAGTCTTCTCTGCATTATCGTTCCTGCACCTAAGTCCAGTGTCTAGAACCTAAGGGGCGAGTGGGTCGAACCACTCAAGGTTTTACTGTGCAAAAGAGAGAGAGAGGCCTCTGGCGAGAGAAACCTCTGCGATCTCAGAGAGAAAACCCCTTACAGAAAATGGCGACCGCGGCAGGACACTGGCAGCAGGATTGCAATGTATTAGACCCAGGTTTGAATGGTCGAAATGCAATGGATGAGAGGATAGCGGATTATGTCTTTGGTAAGGTAAATCTCACTAAGCAATGGATTTCCGATCTCTTACTGGATGGGCGTCCGGTAGACGCAGCCATCAGTTGGACAGAGAGCAAAGAGCATAAGAAGTCAGTGGAAAAGGCAGTGTGGCTGATGTGCTACAAGAAACAGGTCCAGATTTTGGACCGGGTCGTTGCAGCACAGGCAGCCAAGATCACTGCCCAGGCAGCAGAGATAGAGGAAAAGGCCATGGGTGGGGAAAAACTCATCACAGCACTTCACGCGCTGAATCAGGAACGCCAAGTTGTAGCCAGCCAACATCAGGCTAGAATAGAGTATCTGGAATGCCAGGTTACTGAGGCAAAGATCCATGAAGTGAGAATACGGGAGAAAAACGCCCGCCTCGCACAGCAGATAAGAGCGCAGGAGGAGAGAGTAGTGGAAGTCAAGGCAGCTTACAAGCTGGTTAAGGCAAAAGGCATGGTATGCCTCGTAAGCCCAAAAGCAAGTCAGATTGACTTTTTGCAGGAATCCAAACATCCGGTCCCTTGCGAAGTAGTTGCAGCACCAGCCACTGAACCCTCAGCCCCACCAAGCTATAGTGAGGCTTGGCCCGAAAAAGGGGTGGTGGAAGAAAGGGTAGCCGAGATGGTACAGGAGGAGGAACAGCCCCTGGTAGTACAGCCGGAGCCGGCACCAATGTGTCCGACTCAGCACCAGAGGTTCGGTCCCAACGCCGCAGACGGCACGAACGGACCCCACGTGAACCAGCTCGTGGTGCCCTACGCTGCCCCACAACTAAGATCTATGGTGAGCCACCTCCCAAGACTCACAGTAAAGGGAGATCCCTCAGTTCATTTCAGGGAGATAGAGGAGACAGCCGCCATCAATGATTGTGATGATCTTGAACAGGCGAAGATGCTGCTCTTCTCCCTGGACAGCACAATCCTTCAGTGCCTCTCAGACGAGAGTAAGAGGGGACGGAAAGGGTATATGGATCTCAGGGATGAGGTCTTGGAAGTTATGGGAGTGGACGACGGTAATCCGTTCCAACGGGTGGAAGGGACTGTGCAGCTAACTGGAGAACCCCCACGGGTTTTCGCAGAAAGGCTGTGGCCAGTGTATCGACGCAGTTGTCCGGGCATGCCTGAACGGGTTGGAATGAGCGCCGAACAGCGGGTTCATTGGTTCCGTTGCTTGGTTGCTAACAGCTTGCCACAGATACAGGCCTTAGCCAAGTCTTGGTTTGACCCCCAAGGTCCCGGTGTCACGGAGGAAACAGTGCTCCGCCAGCTCACTGTGGCATACAAGAATTGTAGAGGTCAGGAGACACCTCCCTCTAAGGGAAAAGTGCATGAGGCAAAACCCGCAGCCCCGAATAAGAAGGAGTGGAATCAGGAGGGGAATCGCCCTGCCCAAGCCAAGCTCAATTGCTACAGGTGTGGGATGGATGGACATTGGCGCAAGGACTGTAAAAATCCATGGAAGGATAATAAAGGGAAATCTCCCGCAGCCCAAACCCAAGCCCAGACCGCCGCCCCAGCACCAGCCCAAACCCAAACCCAAGCCGCATCTCCTGTCCCAGCTAAGGGAGCCGGTGCGACTATGGATCCCGCTGCGATAGAATCAATTTTAGAGACAATGCGGTCCCTTATGATCGCGCAGGGAAAGATAGCCGTCACCACTGCTCTTGTCGTTCCTGAAACCCCGACCCCTGTGCCCAAATGACTAGAGCCGGCACAGCCCGTCTACCTGTGTGCGCTGCGATATGATGTATGGAGGTGACCCCTCGTGGAGATGGAGGTGGAGGAGGTAACAGGGACCTATTTGTTGGATACGGGGGCATCATGCACCGTTATCCACGCAGATAAACCCACCACCTCACCTCTGTCCACTGGGGTTCCATACCTTCTGTCGGGCTTCACGGGCGAAGAACAGGCTGGCGCACATTCCATTCCCCTCTCCATTCATTTAGGACCACTCCGCACCACGTGGAAGTGTACATTAATGAAGTGGGAGGTGGGGGGTGGAACGGGAGTCCGCTGATTTCTTGGTAGCCCACAGGATCCTCGTGGACCTGAGAAATCACTGTCTCTGGGGAGCGGGTGCGAGTGTGAAAGGGATAGATAGAGGGTGCCAAGGCCAACCCAACGAAAGCACGGGTCGGCCGGCGGAAAGTAAAATTCTTGGGTCTGACCCTCCGCGCTGGCGAGAGAGACACGGACCAGGATAGACAGGAATCGGTGCAAGATCAACCGGTCCCCGCCAGTCGCGTAGTGAAGGGACCCCGGCGCAATAAGTGGTTTCACATCAAGCGGTGCAAACTGTTTAAACCGGGTGCAAAAGAGCCAACAACTGAGGCCAGGTCTGAGGGTGAAAATCCTCAGCCTGAGGCGTGCAATAAGTCACAGACCACACAGGCTGGAACTGCAGCCTGCCTGGAGGGAGAAACTGTCCCGCCCATCTGGGAGGTTTCCCCACTGGCCTGGGACTCGGACGAGGAGGAGCCCGAAGACCAAGGCCCTCCTCCTGATCCGAACGCCATCGGGGGGGAGCCCGGACAGCAAGGCCCCACCCTCGACATGATTCTGGAGGAGGTGGAGTCGGAGGACGAAGGTCCCGCCCTCGACTCAAGCTTAGGGGAGGTAGAAATTGGGGGCAGAGATCCTCCACCTGTAGGGACAGGTGAGGAGGAGTCATCTGCCACAGACCCAAATCCCAAAGGGGTGGAGCCTAAGGGAAGGGAGCCGAGGCCGGCAGCCGTGGAGGTGCCACGGGCTGTGAGGGCTAAAGTCCCAACCGAAGGTCCACTCGCTAAGGGAGCCACGCCCAAAGTACCTCTTCGCAGGTCGGCTCGAATGCCTCAACCGGGAAAACCTTGGCCCAATTCCCTCACCTTCAGTAAACGCAGACTTGGGAAATCCCTGGCAAAACGCAGTCCCCAATTGACAGCAAAAGGCTGCGGGGAACCCAAGCCACAGGTCAGTGCAGCTGCAGTACAATCAGGGATTAGGTAAGTCGCCCGGGGACGGGCGGCGCTGTACATAAGTTAAGTTTAAGTTTAATTAAGTTTAAGGTGTGTGAATATTAAAGTGATTAGTGTTATAAGTAGTTTTGGAATCTGCCCAGTATCTGTGTTGTTTGAGATCGAGGTCGAAAGACCCGATCATGCCTTCACCTAGGCCAGAATCTCTCGGGAGCCTGGCTGTATCGTTTAATTTGTTACAGGGACCAAAGAGATGACGAGAGGAATTCTCGTCGCGTTCACGGTGATCGGGTGTAGCTGGGCCTATCGGGGCCGCACCAAGGACTCCACGATCTACGGGTGCTCGGGGAGCACAGCCCCCATCGCGACCGGTGGGTTGGGCGCGCGGGACGTTGAGGAGACAGCCACCTATTTCCACGAAGGGAGGTGGCCAGGATGGCTGGGGTTGAACTCTACGGAATACCCCAGCCAGTCCGGGTTTGCGTACCGAGAGACTTCCTTGATGTGCCCCCGAGTGAGGGTCATCGCACCCAGAGTCAGCGTCACCGTCGGGAAGAAGATTTGCCTGGTTTGTAATGGACATGTTCCTTTGGACTGCTGGTGGTGGCTTCGGAAGCTGAGTAAGACCATGAAGAACTCCACGGTCGAGTGGGAGAGACTGGGTAACAATACCCATCGGACTATTACGGGGACTCAAGGGGGGTTGAGTGTCTGTTGGAACAAATGGTGGGAACCAGATGAGGGATCTACATCTGTATGTGGGGTTCAGAACGCGCCTGCCCCACAGGTGTCTCCATCTTTTTCCAAAGGCAGTGGCAAGATGCTGGGAAAGGAATGAGGTGGGACGTCAGCACACAGGCGTGCGGAGTCCCATACTCTCAGATCCCAGTAAACGTCACTGAGCTCATCACCCACCCCCGCAAGCCCCTGCCCACAGTTCCGGTAGCCAAAGCCCGCAAGGAAGGGTGCCCCACCACTACCAAGGGACCCGGGAACGGATTGGTATTAGTACCCACAGGTCAGGTGCTGTACCAAGGGGTGCACTACGTGGTGGCCTCGGTGGTTTTAAACCTCACCGAGGTCCGATTGCCAAAGTGGTGCCCCAAGGAAACGGAGCAATTGTACCAGGTCCTGTTAACAAACATGTTCAGGCAGTTTTACGAATTCGACTTTGCTGATGTAGACAGAGCTGAATTTACACCACACCACATGAGGTCTTGGACAGGATAGGGAGACAAAGAAGGGGTGCAGTAAATGATATTTTCACAGCTTTTAACACAGGGACTTCCGTCATTAACACTCTGGATGACGTGGAGCTGCAGATCCAGATTAATGGTTTAAAAACACAGTTACGAAAGATACTGACTGACGAGAACAAGGTAGTGAGTTCTGAGTTACATGAGGACCAGGCCATGACACTACACTTAAAAGAAATTATAGCTGAGCTGGAGAAACACGCGAAAACAGTAAATGCTCTCATCAGGGAGGATCGGAATGCGTCCGATCAGGCTGCGCAGAACGAAGCTTGCGTGCTGTACGGGGCGTGGTTACTGGGCGAGGGCCGCAGTAATCTGGAGGATTTAAAACAAGGTTTAGTCCCCTCCTGGATCAGCAACAAGCACCTCGCAGCCCTCCACCCTTTTGAGAATGCATTCAGTCCGTGCCAGCTCAGGCTAGCTTCAGAAGCCTACCCAGTTCCAGTGGACTGTGGGCGGTCTAATCACACCATTATGGGTATAGTAGTAAGAATGCCGGTGATGGGAAAGACAGCTAAACCAGCCCCGGTATACAGGGTGGAGAACATTGGAGTCACTCAGGGGGGTGCACACATTCGCTATACACCTTACGTCATTCGATGGGAGCATGCAATGACGGGTACCGACCTCTCGGGGTGCCGGAGCCGGGGAGCACACATCATCCTGTGTCCCCAGCACTTGAATGCCTCTTCGAAACCACAGTGCGGGTTCAGAACTGCTGGCGCGAAGCCTATAAATTGCACCATGGAGGCAATGGCACAAGGCCATGTGCCCCCGCAGGTGGCATATATAGGAGGTGGGACAGACTGTGTCACCACTGTAGCGCCCCACTACCAACATGGACAGCACAGCTGGTGTCCGGTGAGTGACAGCAGTTTCTGCTTCAAGCACAAGGCAGAAGTTCAAGTGGCCCAAGAACGAATTTTCCCCATTCCTGAAACTTCCACTGTTCACATCACTGTTAAAGAGAATTTCACAGTTGCACATTTTGGATATATTATTGCCCCTCTCCCTGAACACCTCACCAAGATATTAAAAGTCGTTGTCGTTTCACAGAAACATTTTTACACACTGGAGCAGAAGACTTTAGAGATAGGGGCAAGCATATTGGATATAGTAACTCTCTCGTGACTCTCTCTCTCTCTCTCGTGACTCTCTTTCTCTCTCTCGTGACTCTCCCCCGTGACTCTCTCTCTCTCTCTCGTGACTCTCTTTCTCTCTCTCGTGACTCTCTCCCGTGACTCTCTCTCTCTCTCTCTCGTGACTCTCTCTCTCTCTCTCGTGACTCTCTCTCTCTCTCTCTCGTGACTCTCTCTCTCGTGACTCTCTCTCTCGTGACTCTCTCTCGTGACTCTCTCTCTCTCGCTCTCTCTCTCTCTCTCGTGACTCTCTCTCTCGTGACTCTCTCTCTCTCTCTCGTGACTCTCTCTCGTGACTCTCTCTCTCGTGACTCTCTCTCTCGTGACTCTCTCTCTCTCTCGTGACTCTCTCTCTCTCGTGACTCTCTCTCTCGTGACTCTCTCTCTCTCTCTCTCGCTCTCTCTCTCTCTCTCTCTCGTGACTCTCTCTCTCTCGCTCTATCTCTCTCTCTCTCTCTCTCGTGACTCTCTCTCTCTCGTGACTCTCTCTCTCGTGACTCTCTCTCTCGTGACTCTCTCTCTCTCTCGTGACTCTCTCTCTCTCTCGTGACTCGCTCTCTCTCTCTCTCTCGTGACTCTCTCTCTCGTGACTCTCTCTCTCTCTCTCTCGTGACTCTCTCTCTCTCGTGACTCTCTCTCTCTCGTGACTCTCTCTCTCTCGTGACTCCCTCTCTCTCTCTCTCGTGACTCTCTCTCTCTCTCTCGTGACTCGCTCTCTCTCTCTCTCTCATGACTCTCTCTCTCGTGACTCTCTCTCTCGTGACTCTCTCTCTCTCTCTCGTGACTCTCTCTCTCTCGTGACTCTCTCTCTCTCTCGTGACTCGCTCTCTCTCTCTCTCTCGTGACTCTCTCTCTCTCGTGACTCTCTCTCTCTCGTGACTCTCTCTCTCTCTCGTGACTCTCTCTCTCTCTCGTGACTCGCTCTCTCTCTCTCTCTCGTGACTCTCTCTCTCTCTCGTGACTCTCTCTCTCTCTCTCGTGACTCGCTCTCTCTCTCTCTCTCGTGACTCTCTCTCTCTCTCTCTCTCTCTCTCTCGTGACTCTCTCTCTCTCTCTCGCTCTCTCTCTCTCTCTCTCTCTCTCTCGTGACTCTCTCTCACTCGCTCTCTCTCTCTCTCTCTCTCTCGTGACTCTCTCTCTCTCGTGACTCTCTCTCTCTCTCGTGACTCGCTCTCTCTCTCTCTCGTGACTCTCTCTCTCTCTCGTGACTCTCTCTCTCTCTCGTGACTCTCTCTCTCTCGTGACTCTCTCTCTCTCGTGACTCTCTCTCGTGACTCTCTCTCTCTCTCGTGACTCTCTCTCTCTCTCGTGACTCCCTCTCTCTCTCTCGTGACTCTCTCTCTCTCTCTCGTGACTCTCTCTCTCTCTCTCGTGACTCTCTCACTCTCTCGTGACTCTCTCTCTCTCTCGTGACTCTCTCTCTCTCTCTCTCTCTCTCGTGACTCTCTCTCTCTCGTGACTCTTTCTCTCTCTCTCTCTCTCTCGTGACTCTCTCTCTCTCTCTCTCTCGCTCTCTCTCTCTCTCTCTCTCTTGTGACTCTCTCTCTCTCGTGACTCTCTCTCTCTCTCGTGACTCTCTCTCTCTCGTGACTCTCTCTCTCTCTCGTGACTCTCTCTCTCTCTCGTGATTCTCTCTCTCTCTCGCTCTCTCTCTCTCTCTCTCTCACTCTCGTGGCTCTCTCTCATGACTCTCTCTCTCTCTCGTGACTCTCTCTCTCGTGACTCTCTCTCTCTCTCTCTCGTGACTCTCTCTCTCTCTCGTGACTCTTTCTCTCTCTCTCTCTCGCTCTCTCTTCTCCAATTCCAATTCCAATTCCAATTCAAATGCTTTATTGGCATGAAAGTTTACAGAGAACCATATTGCCAAAGCTTACATAGCAAAAAGGTACAGTTTTCCAACATTCTGTAGGTGTCAATCGATTTGACATTTGTTGGGTACATACAATATTACTTTTAAACAATATTAATTTTAAACAGTCTTTGTACTTCATTTGGTATGTTCAATATTAATTTTAAACAGTCTTAATTTTAAACAGTCCTCAGGTTGTGACATGTTGTTACATATTTGGCCCCAAGGTATGGTCTGTCTCCTTCTCCTAGGACTAATCTCAATTTTGACAGGTCATCCAATTCCTTGAAATCTGGGGTTGTTTGGCTTAGCTTGTTGAATAATATGTTTCTTGATGTGTTGAATTTTTCGCATTTTAGGAGGAAATGCATCTCTGTTTCAACCTCGCCGGCCAGACATTGATCGCATATTCTATTCTCTCTAGGCTGCCAGGATTTCTTGTATCTGCCTTTTTCAATTTCCAGTTGGTGGTCGCTTAGTCTGTACCTGGTGAGGGTCTGTCTCTGTTTTGTGTCTCTGATGGTCGTGAGGTAGTCTGCCAGTTTATATTCTCTTTTTAGGGCCCGGTAACATTCTAATCTGCTTTGGCTTTCGGTTATTTTGTTCCAATGTTCCAGGTAGGTTTCTTTGCATTTTTTAATGATTTGGTTCACTCGGATTGGTGTTTGGACGGC
This sequence comes from Somniosus microcephalus, assembly GCF_052327205.1. Lineage (NCBI taxonomy): Eukaryota > Metazoa > Chordata > Chondrichthyes > Squaliformes > Somniosidae > Somniosus > Somniosus microcephalus. Next base: position 184,968,039 of record NC_140999.1, on the reverse strand, counting down.
TGTGTTGGTCTGGGGCTGGTCAGGGTCCGGCTGAGTACTTAGTTTCAGTAGCAGCTGACTCAGGGGACTCTTTTCTGGGTTTAGCTCTTGGGTCTGAAAGGCTTTGAAATGAAGGGTGTCTGGGGAGCTAGATTTGAGGTGATTTAGGAAGTTTAGTGCTCGTTTTTGGATGTTTATTATCAGTGGGTATCTGCCTAGTTCGGCTCTGCATGCATTTGTTGGCGTTTTTCTTTGGGTGCGAAGGATGCTTCGGCAGAATTCTGCATGTAGGGCTTCTATTGTGTGTTTTTCCCATTTAGTGTAGCTTTGGTGATTTAGCGGGCCCCATACTTCACTACCGTACAGTGCAATGGGCAGGATTATGCTGTCAAATATTTTGAGCCAGATTTTGATTGGGATTTGGATGTTGTAGAATTTTCTTTTTATTGCATATAGGGCTCTTCGTGCTTTTTCTTTTAGTGCATTCATTGCTATGCTGAAGCTCCCTGATGCTGTAATAGTTAGACCAAGGTAGGTGTAGCTCATAGTGTGTCCTATAGTGGTATCACTGAGGGTAAACTGGTATTTGTTTTCCTGACATCTGGGCCTTTTTTGAAAAATCATGATGTTGGTTTTCTTTAGATTTACTGTTAGAGCCCAATTTTGGCAGTATTTGTCTCTCTCGTGATTCTCTCTCTCTCTCTCGTGACTCTCTCTCTCTCTCGTGACTCTCTCTCTCTCTCTCGTGACTCTCTCTCTCTCTCGTGACTCTCTCTCTCTCTCTCGTGACTCTCTCTCTCTCTCGTGACTCTCTCTCTCTCTCTCGTGACTCTCTCTCTCTCTCTCGACTCGCTCTCTCTCTCTCTCTCTCGTGACTCTCTCTCTCTCTTTCTCTCGTGACTCTCTCTCTCTCTCTCTTGTGACTCTCTCGTCTCTCTCTCTCTCTCTCGTGACTCTCTCTCTCTCTCGTGACTCTCTCTCTCTCTCTCGTGACTCTCTCTCTCTCTCTCGTGACTCTCTCTCTCTCTCGTGACTCTCTCTCTCTCTCTCTCTCGTGACTCTCTCTCTCTCGTGACTCTCTCTCTCTCTCATGACTCTCTCTCTCGTGACTCTCTCTCTCTCTCTCTCTCTCGTGACTCTCTCTCTCTCTCGTGACTCTCTCTCTCTCTCTCGTGACTCTCTCTCTCGTGACTCTCTCTCTCTCTCTCGTGACTCGCTCTCTCTCTCTCTCTCGTGACTCTCTCTCTCTCGTGACTCTCTCTCGTGACTCTCTCTCTCTCTCGTGACTCTCTCTCTCTCTCGTGACTCGCTCTCTCTCTCTCTCTCTCGTGACTCTCTCTCTCTCTCTCGTGTCTCTCTCTCTCTCTCTCGTGACTCGCTCTCTCTCTCTCTCTCGTGACTCTCTCTCTCTCTCTCTCTCTCTCTCTCGTGACTCTCTCTCTCTCTCTTGCTCTCTCTCTCTCTCTCTCTCGTGACTCTCTCTCACTCGCTCTCTCTCTCTCTCTCTCTCTCGTGACTCTCTCTCTCGTGACTCTCTCTCTCTCTCGTGACTCGCTCTCTCTCTCTCTCGTGACTCTCTCTCTCTCTCGTGACTCTCTCTCTCTCTCTCGTGACTCTCTCTCTCTCGTGACTCTATCTCTCTCGTGACTCTCTCTCTCTCGTGACTCTCTCTCTCTCTCATGACTCTCTCTCTCGTGACTCCCTCTCTCTCTCTCGTGACTCTCTCTCTCTCTCTCGTGACTCTCTCTCTCTCTCTCGTGACTCTCTCACTCTCTCGTGACTCTCTCTCTCGTGACTCTCTCTCTCTCTCTCTCTCTCGTGACTCTCTCTCTCTCGTGACTCTCTCTCTCTCTCTCTCTCGTGACTCTCTCTCTCTCTCTCTCGCTCTCTCTCTCTCTCTCTCTTGTGACTCTCTCTCTCTCGTGACTCTCTCTCTCTCTCGTGACTCTCTCTCTCTCCCTCGTGACTCTCTCTCTCTCTCGTGACTCTCTCTCTCTCTCGTGACTCTCTCTCAGTTCAGTTCAGTTCAGTTCAGTTCAAATGCTTTATTGGCATGAAAGTTTACAGAGAACCATATTGCCAAAGCTTACATTGCAAAAAGGTACAGTTTTCCAACATTCTGTAGGTGTCAATCGATTTGACATTTGTTGGGTATATACAATATTACTTTTAAACAATATTAATTTTAAACAGTCTTTCTACTTCATTTGGTACGTTCAATATTAATTTTAAACAGTCTTACTTTTAAACAGTCCTCAGGTTGTGACATGTTGTTACATATTTAGCCCCAAGGTATGGTCTGTCTCCTTCTCCTAGGACTAATCTCAATTTTGACAGATCATCCAATTCCTTGAAATCTGGGGTTGTTTGGCTTAGCTTGTTGAATAATATGTTTCTTGATGTGTTGAATTTTTCGCATTTTAGGAGGAAATGCATTTCTGTTTCAACCTCGCCAGCCAGACATTGATCGCATATTCTATTCTCTCTAGGCTGCCAGGATTTCTTGTATCTGCCTTTTTCAATTTCCAGTTGGTGGTCGCTTAGTCTGTACCTGGTGAGGGTCTGTCTCTGTTTTGTGTCTCTGATGGTCGTGAGGTAGTCTGCCAGTTTATATTCTCTTTTTAGGGCCCGGTAACATTCTAATCTGCTTTGGCTTTCGGTTATTTTGTTCCAATGTTCCAGGTAGGTTTCTTTGCATTTTTTAATGATTTGGTTCACTCGGATTGGTGTTTGGACGGCTGTGTTGGTCTGGGGCTGGTCAGGGTCCGGCTGAGTACTTAGTTTCAGTAGCAGCTGACTCAGGGGACTCTTTTCTGGGTTTAGCTCTTGGGTCTGAAAGGCTTTGAAATGAAGGGTGTCTGGGGAGCTAGATTTGAGGTGATTTAGGAAGTTTAGTGCTCGTTTTTGGATGTTTATTATCAGTGGGTATCTGCCTAGTTCGGCTCTGCATGCATTTGTTGGCGTTTTTCTTTGGGTGCGAAGGATGCTTCGGCAGAATTCTGCATGTAGGGCTTCTATTGTGTGTTTTTCCCATTTAGTGTAGCTTTGGTGATTTAGCGGGCCCCATACTTCACTACCGTACAGTGCAATGGGCAGGATTATGCTGTCAAAAATTTTGAGCCAGATTTTGATTGGGATTTGGATGTTGTAGAATTTTCTTTTTATTGCATATAGGGCTCTTCGGGCTTTTTCTTTTAGTGCATTCACTGCTATGCTGAAGCTCCCTGATGCTGTAATAGTTAGACCAAGGTAGGTGTAGCTCATAGTGTGTCCTATAGTGGTATCACTGAGGGTAAACTGGTATTTGTTTTCCTGACATCTGGGTCTTTTCTGAAAAATCATGATGTTGGTTTTCTTTAGATTTACTGTTAGAGCCCAATTTTGGCAGTATTTGTCGAGTAGGTCTAGTTGTTGCTGTAATCCCTGTTCTGTGGGAGACAGCAGAACCAGGTCATCCGCATAGAACAGGGACTTCACTTCTCCATTCAGGAGACGGAGACCTGGTGACTCGCTTTGCTCCAGCATGTCTGCTAATTCATTTATGTATATGTTGAACAGGGTCGGGCTCAAATTGCAGCCCTGCCGGACGCCTCTTCTCTGGGTGAAGAAATCGGTGCGTTTGTCTCCAATTTTGACCCCGCATTTGTTTTTCAGATACATTGATTTAATAAGGTCATAGACTTTGCCCCCTATTCCACACTGAAGAAGTTTATAATAGAGCCCTTCGTGCCATATAGAGTCAAAGGCTTTCTTGAAGTCGATGAAACAGGCGAATATTTTCCCATTTTTTGTTTGGTGTTTATGTTTTTCAATGAGGGTGTGAAGGGTATAGATATGGTCGGCGGTGCGGTGTTTTGGAAGAAAGCCTATTTGGTTTTTTCTGAGGATATTATGTTTGTTAAGAAAATCAAGTAATCTACTATTTAGAATACTGCAGAATAACTTCCCTAGACAACTGTTGACACAGATGCCGCGGTAGTTATTTGGGTCTGATTTGTTTCCACTTTTATATATGGGGGAGATTAGTCCTTGGCACCAGATATCGGGAAAACAGCCTGAGCGTAATATGATGTTGAATAGTTTGAGTATCGCACCCTGCATCTCCATATTGCTGAACTTTAGCATTTCATTTTTGATGTTGTCTGGGCCACAGGCTTTCTTTAGGTGGAGAGATTTTGTTTTTGTGGCCAGTTCTTTCCATGTGATTGGGGAGTCTAGAGGGTTTTGGTTGTCTTTAATTGTTGCTTCTAATGTGTGGAGTTTTTCTGTGGCCTGATGTTGACTTGGGTTTGTTTTGTTTTTTGGGATGTCTTTGTAGAGGTTTTCAAAATGTGTTCTCCAGATGTCGCCATCTTGGATTGGTAATGCTTGCAATTGTGTTGTACTCAGGTTATTCCACATTTCCCAGAATTGTTTTGGATTGGTGGAGTTTTCAATTTCTTCGAGTATTTTGTGGGTATAGTTTTGTGTTTTGTTCCTAATGGTGTGTTTATATCTTTTGAGGGTTTCATTGTATCTAGTACGTAGGTCCGGATTGTTTGGTTGCCGATGCTTTTGGTTTGATATTTTTCTCAGGTCTTTTCTGGCATTTTTGCATTCGTGGTCAAACCATTTCATATTTTTATTTTGTCTTTTGTGATGCTTCCTCTTCTGTTTCACGAGGTCGGCTTTTACAGCTGCCTCATGGAAGATCATATTTATATCCTCTATGGCCGTGTTTACACCATCTCTGGTGATCTCATATAGATTTTCTTTAAATTTTGAAATTTTACTTGTGAGATCAGGTGAATTTAGTGCTGTGATGAATTTATCTCCACTGTCTGGGGCCCATCTGTATGTCTGGTTTATTTTATGTAGCTTACTGTGTTCCTTTTTTGTGTCTGTAGTTTGGGCAGAAAGTTTAAGGTACACATTTATTTGGTTATGGTCTGAGAGGGGGGATTGCTGCCTGACAGTGAATGCGTTGATATCGCAGGGGTCCAGGTCAGTGATTGTATAGTCCACCACACTAGACCCAAGAGTTGAGGAGTATGTGAGTCTCCCTAGGGAGTCCCCTCTGAACCTACCATTAACTATGTACAGGCCTAAGGCTCGGCAGAGTTGCACTACCTCCCTACCGCTTTTATTTATTTCACGATCAAGGTTGTTCCGATTTGCGATGGCTGGTGTGACATCTAAAGGGGTCTGGCCAAACACATGGTTGTTTCCCTGTGGGTCTATGAAGTCAGGTTCACAACCGGTCCTTGCATTTAGGTCCCCACATATTATCACCTTTCCTTGGGCCTGGAAATGGCTGATTTCCATGTGGAGAGTATCAAATAACTCCTCTTCGAAATATGGCGAATCTATTGGAGGTATGTAGATCGCACATAAGTAAACATCTTTTTTTGCTATTCCTATATTTTTATCTAGTTTTAGCCATACGTGTGATTTCCCCTGTTTTACCGGTGAGATGTGTTTGTCCAGTTCTCCTTTATACCACACCAATATTCCCCCGGAGGTTCTGCCCTTGCGTGTTTTAGTGTTCTTTACTGAGGGCACAATGATTTCATGGTACATTGGAGGACAGTGGGTCGGCATGTCCTTTTGGCACCATGTTTCTGTTAACACAATTATATCAATGTCTTTTATAGCTTTTAGGAATTCAGGGTCTGTACTCTTCATCCCAAAAGTTGAGGAGCGGAGGCCCTGGATATTCCAGCAGCTTATGTGGAAAGAACGCATTTATATAGTTCAATAAAACGAAATAAAATGGACCTATTTTGTGGGATGAGTGTGGAAACACTATTTTCTATAATGCTAAGTGATGATTTAGTATAAATTTCATGAGGCATGCACATATATCTATCTAATAATAGTAATAATACTGATAAGATAACAATAATGATAATGATAAATAACAATATTAATAATTTCTCCGGCTTTCTATCAGGCTGTTCAGCATCGTCATGATCTTTCTCAGTTCTTGGTCTACAGTCTGTGGTCTAGAGGGGGGTCTTGGGTCAGGTATAAAAGCACGGTTCTGTTGTCGGTTTTGTAAAGGGGGGTGGGGGACATTGGTGGTCCTGTTTGGGCTCCCAATGGTAGGGGGGGTGGGAGGGCTGCGTCTTTTGGCAGTGTTTATGAGGTTTCTTGCGAAGACCCACATCCGCTGTTTGAGTAGATGTATTTCGTCATAGAGGTCCCTTGTGTTGATGTTTGGATGATGGGCCAGGGAGACGTTGGGGAGGACAGAACATCTCGTGTCGATCTCCCTGTTGGTGTTGTGGATTATATAGGCTGGGGTGTCCTTTCTGGGCAGTAGTGTGGAGATCACGATCCGCGCCTCGGGGAATTCCCTGCTGGCCTTTTCTGCCATCCTGCTCACCGCCCAAGCCGTGCCTTCCTGTAGGGTGCGTAGGTCGTTCGTGCCTGTGTGGATCACAATCCATTTGGGGCTTCGAAGGGATTCTTTGTTCAGGATCTTCATTGCTTGGCCTGTGTTGCTGCACCATTTTTTCAGGACTTGATGGTCTGGGAACAGCCTCTGGGGGTCCAGAAACTTTCCGTTGGAGTCGGTCAGCAGGACCGCCTGAGGGGCTGGTTTATCAGACTGGGTAACAGTAGTCTGGGTAGGACTCGCCTGGTGGCTGGTTGTTGGCTGGGTTTCTGGGATATGTTGTGTGGCAGGAGCGGGGTTTGGGGCTTTCGGTGTGTCCTCGTTTGGGGGGGTATCTGTCGGTTTTTGTGTTCCTGTGTGTGAGGACTGGGTAGCAGTAGTCTGGGCATGACTCGACTGAGGGCTGGTTGGAGCGGGGTTTGTGGCTTTCGGTGTGTCTTCGTGTGGGGTGGCATCCGGCGGGTTCTGTGTCCTTGTGTGTGTTGTTTTTGTGTCCTCAGGTTTTTGGACCTTAAGAGGTTTGTGTTGCCTGCTGAGCCTTTCTACGGTCTCCTTCATTTTGTTTAGTTGAGTACGGAGTTCTTTGGTCTCATTTCTTTGCTCCTCTATGGTCTTTCTCAGCTTGTGGATGGTGGACTCGTGTTCCGTTTTTAGCTGTTTGAATTCCTCCTTCAAATTCTTGGCCAGTGTTTCTCTGTATTCGTTGAAATCAAGTTCTAGTTTGGCCAGATTCTCTTTCATCATTTTGTTTTCGTTGAGAGGTGTGGGGGGGGTGGAGATGTCCAGGGAGGTGTTTTCCTCTGCTGGTCTCTCTTCTTCTTCCTCCACTTGGCTCTCCTCATCCTCTGTTCGACTCTCTTTTGCTTCCTGTCCATTGGTCCTCTTTGTGTCTGCCTTAGTTTTCAACTGGGGGAATTCCTTTTCGAAGGTGTCCAGATTTTCCACATTCCCCTGTATCATGATCTTTCTATTTTTGTTGTAGTAGCTTATGGTTAGCAGGGGGTCATCTTTATCTAGGTTTCCATCTTTACATATTTTCAGTCTGCCTCCACTGCCAATACCTTCACTGGAGACGTATGTGTAGTGTTTTTGTAAAGTCTCCTTCCAGGAGGTGACGTATTCGGTGTAGAATATGAGGTTGTTCTTCAGCTTAGTCCCTTTGTGTGTGGTATAGTCCACGTAGAGGATTTCTGGGTTATTTTTTAGTGTTGTGTACTTGTATTTTTCCTTTGCTTTATTTTTTGTGCATTGCTCAGGATATATCATTTCCCTGCTCATTGTAGTCGTTTGTTTTTTGTCTCAGATAGATAACTTTTTTTTTCTCTTTTTTTGTGTCGTGTTCCACCTTAGCCCACTTTTAGGTCCAAAATTGGGAGTTTTTCAGGGGTTCATCTTTGATATAGCTGCTCTTAAAGGTTTATCTTTCTCTTTTCCTCACAGGCTCTTGGTTCGGGTAGTTTATCGTTTCTCTCGGGTTTCTATTCCTTTTCCTCGCGGGTTTGTTGTTCTTTTTTCAGGTTTTTTTTTTTTTTTTTCGAGCTAAATTTAAATAAAATTAAACTTTTTCCGAACTAACTTTAACTAAAATGAAACTTAGGTAGAGTTAGGTAAAACTTATTTCTCCGGCTTTTTCTCTCCAGCTGGTGTTTCCTCTCCTCTCTCTCTCTCTCTAGGTGCAGTTACCTCTCTTTGCTCCTTTTCTCCTTTCAGCCGTTTCCCTTCGTTCAAATTTCGCGCTCTCAGCTCTCAGCTCCCAACGCTCTCTCCGGGCTTCTGCCCTGGCCCCAGCCCCTCGGCTCGGCTGTGCTGTCCCGGCCCGGTGTTTGTCCGAGTTTCTCCGACCCCGGAGTTTCTCGGGTTTCAGGCCCCGGGCTTGCTCGCTCTCCAGGCCCGACCCGATCCGGCACCCCTACCTCTCCACTCGCCTCTTTGACTGGCTCGGGCCGCTCCTCCCGGTCTGGGTCTACTCCTGTTGCTGCTCGCTCTCCTTCTCTCCGGTGTCTCGCTCGGCCCGGTTCCTCGGGCCTTTCTCCGGCTTCAGGCTCCGTGCTCCGGTTGCTGCTCGGGCTCTGCTCTCTCTCTCTCCCTGTTTTGGAGTTCTCTCTCTCTGTTCCCGGTTTCTCTCTCTCTGTTCCCGGGTTTTCCTGCGCTGTTCTGGCTCCGATCCCCCGGCCGCTGTTTTGCTCACGGGTGCTCGGTCTCTCTCTCTCTCGCTCTCTCTCTCTCTCTCTCTCTCTCTCACTCTCACTCTCGTGGCTCTCTCTCTCTCGTGACTCTCTCTCTCTCTCGTGACTCTCTCTCTCGTGACTCTCTCTCTCTCTCTCTCGTGACTCTCTCTCTCTCGTGACTCTTTCTCTCTCTCTCTCTCTCGCTCTCTCTTCTCTCTCTCTCTCTCTCTCGTGACTCTCTCTCTCTCGTGACTCTCTCTCTCTCGTGACTCTCTCTCTCGTGACTCTCTCTCTCTCTCTCGTGACTCTCTCTCTCTCTCTCTCGCTCTCTCTCTCTCTCTCTCTCGTGACTCTCTCTCTCTCGCTCTCTCTCTCTCTCTCTCTCTCTCGTGACTCTCTCTCTCTCTCTCTCTCTCTCGTGACTCTCTCTCTCTCTCTCTCGCTCTCTCTCTCTCTCTCTTGTGACTCTCTCTCTCTCGTGACTCTCTCTCTCTCTCGTGACTCTCTCTCTCTCGTGACTCTCTCTCTCTCTCGTGACTCTCTCTCTCTCGTGACTCTCTCTCTCTCTCGCTCTCTCTCTCTCTCACTCTCGTGGCTCTCTCTCTCTCGTGACTCTCTCTCTCTCTCGTGACTCTCTCTCTCGTGACTCTCTCTCTCTCTCTCTCGTGACTCTCTCTCTCTCTCGTGACTCTTTCTCTCTCTCTCTCTCGCTCTCTCTTCTCCAATTCCAATTCCAATTCCAATTCAAATGCTTTATTGGCATGAAAGTTTACAGAGAACCATATTGCCAAAGCTTACATAGCAAAAAGGTACAGTTTTCCAACATTCTGTAGGTGTCAATCGATTTGACATTTGTTGGGTACATACAATATTACTTTTAAACAATATTAATTTTAAACAGTCTTTGTACTTCATTTGGTACGTTCAATATTAATTTTAAACAGTCTTAATTTTAAACAGTCCTCAGGTTGTGACATGTTGTTACATATTTGGCCCCAAGGTATGGTCTGTCTCCTTCTCCTAGGACTAATCTCAATTTTGACAGGTCATCCAATTCCTTGAAATCTGGGGTTGTTTGGCTTAGCTTGTTGAATAATATGTTTCTTGATGTGTTGAATTTTTCGCATTTTAGGAGGAAATGCATCTCTGTTTCAACCTCGCCGGCCAGACATTGATCGCATATTCTATTCTCTCTAGGCTGCCAGGATTTCTTGTATCTGCCTTTTTCAATTTCCAGTTGGTGGTCGCTTAGTCTGTACCTGGTGAGGGTCTGTCTCTGTTTTGTGTCTCTGATGGTCGTGAGGTAGTCTGCCAGTTTATATTCTCTTTTTAGGGCCCGGTAACATTCTAATCTGCTTTGGCTTTCGGTTATTTTGTTCCAATGTTCCAGGTAGGTTTCTTTGCATTTGTTAATGATTTGGTTCACTCGGATTGGTGTTTGGACGGCTGTGTTGGTCTGGGGCTGGTCAGGGTCCGGCTGAGTACTTAGTTTCAGTAGCAGCTGACTCAGGGGACTCTTTTCTGGGTTTAGCTCTTGGGTCTGAAAGGCTTTGAAATGAAGGGTGTCTGGGGAGCTAGATTTGAGGTGATTTAGGAAGTTTAGTGCTCGTTTTTGGATGTTTATTATCAGTGGGTATCTGCCTAGTTCGGCTCTGCATGCATTTGTTGGTGTTTTTCTTTGGGTGCGAAGGATGCTTCGGCAGAATTCTGCATGTAGGGCTTCTATTGTGTGTTTTTCCCATTTAGTGTAGCTTTGGTGATTTAGCGGGCCCCATACTTCACTACCGTACAGTGCAATGGGCAGGATTATGCTGTCAAATATTTTGAGCCAGATTTTGATTGGGATTTGGATGTTGTAGAATTTTCTTTTTATTGCATATAGGGCTCTTTGGGCTTTTTCTTTTAGTGCATTCACTGCTATGCTGAAGCTCCCTGATGCTGTAATAGTTAGACCAAGGTAGGTGTAGCTCATAGTGTGTCCTATAGTGGTATCACTGAGGGTAAACTGGTATTTGTTTTCCTGACATCTGGGCCTTTTTTGAAAAATCATGATGTTGGTTTTCTTTAGATTTACTGTTAGAGCCCAATTTTGGCAGTATTTGTCTCTCTCGTGATTCTCTCTCTCTCTCTCGTGACTCTCTCTCTCTCTCGTGACTCTCTCTCTCTCTCTCGTGACTCTCTCTCTCTCTCTCGTGACTCTCTCTCTCTCTCGTGACTCTCTCTCTCTCTCTCGTGACTCTCTCTCTCTCTCTCGACTCGCTCTCTCTCTCTCTCTCGTGACTCTCTCTCTCTCTTTCTCTCGTGACTCTCTCTCTCTCTCTCTTGTGACTCTCTCGTCTCTCTCTCTCTCTCTCGTGACTCTCTCTCTCTCTCGTGACTCTCTCTCTCTCTCTCGTGACTCTCTCTCTCTCTCGTGACTCTCTCTCTCTCTCTCGTGACTCTCTCTCTCTCTCTCTCTCGTGACTCTCTCTCTCTCGTGACTCTCTCTGTCTCTCATGACTCTCTCTCTCGTGACTCTCTCTCTCTCTCTCTCTCGTGACTCTCTCTCTCTCGTGACTCTCTCTCTCTCTCTCGTGACTCTCTCTCTCTCGTGACTCTCTCTCTCGTGACTCTCTCTCTCTCTCGTGACTCTCTCTCTCTCGTGACTCTCTCTCTCGTGACTCTCTTTCTCTCTCGTGATTCTCTCTCTCTCTCTCGTGACTCTCTCTCTCTCTCGTGACTCTCTCACTCTCTCTCGTGACTCTCTCTCTCTCTCTCGTGACTCTCTCTCTCTCTCGTGACTCTCTCTCTCTCACTCGTGACTCTCTCTCTCTCTCGTGACTCTCTCTCTCGTGACTCTCTCTCTCTCTCGTGACTCTCTCTCTCTCTCGTGACTCTCTCTCTCTCGCTCGTGACTCTCTCTCTCTCTCGTGACTCTCTCTCTCTCTCGTGACTCTTTCTCTCTCTCGTGACTCTCTCTCTTTCTTGTGACTCTCTCTCTCGCTCTCTCTCGTGACTCTCTCTCTCTCTCGTGACTCTCTCTCTCTCTCTCGTGACTCTCTCTCTCTCTCTCTCTCATGACTCTCTCTCTCTCGTGACTCTCTCTCTCTCTCTTGTGACTCTCTCTCTTGTGACTCTCTCTCTCGTGACTCTCTCTCTTGTGACTCTCTCTCTCTCTCTCGTGACTCTCTCTCTCTCTCTCGTGACTCTGCCTCTCTCTCTCGCTCTCGTGACTCTCTCTCTCTCTCTCATGATTCTCTCTCTCTCGCTATCTTTCGTGACTCTCTCTCTCTCTCTCTCATGACTCTCTCTCTCTCTCGTGACTCTGCCTCTCTCTCTCTCTCTCTCGCTCTCGTGACTCTCTCTCTCTCTCTCTCTCTCTCTCGTGACTCAAATTCAAATTCAAATTTTCAAATTCAAATGCTTTATTGGCATGAAAGTTTACAGGGAACCATATTGCCAAAGCTTACATAACAAAAAGTACAGGTTTCCAAAATTCTGTAGGTGTCAAACGTTTTTGACCGTCGTTAGGTACAGACAGTATTAATTTAAACAGTCGTTGACCCTCGTTGGGTGCATTCAGTATTAATTTTTAAAACAGTCGTTGGGTACATTCGGTATTAATTTTAACATTTTTAGAGTATATATGCTATGGGTGTGCTCGTTAGTCACTCACTGTTCCTCAGGTTGTGACATGTTGTTACATATTGGGCACCAAGATATGGTCTGTCTCCCTCCCCCGGGACTATTCTTAATTTTGACAGGTCATCCAATTCTTTGAAATCTGGGGTTGTAAGGCTGAGCTTGTCAAAATATATGTTTCTTGTCTTGTTGAATTTTTCGCATTTTAGGAAGAAGTGCACCTCTGTCTCAACCTTGCCGGCCAGACAGTGATCACATACTCTATTTTCTTTAGGTTGCCAGGATTTCTTGTATCTTCCTTTTTCAATTGCCAGTTGGTGGTCGCTTAGTCTATATCTGGTGAGGGTCTGTCTCTGTTTTGTGCCTCTGATGGTCGAGAGATAGTCTGCCAGTTTATATTCTCTTTTTAGGGCCCGGTAGCATTCTAACCTGCTTTGGCTTTCGGTTATTTTGTTCCAATGTTCCAGGTAGGTTTCTTTGCATTGTTTAATGATTTGGTTCACTCGGATTGGTGTTTGGGGAGCAGTGTTGGTCTGGGACTGGTCAGGGTCCGGCTGGGTAGGAGAACTTAGTTTCAGTAACATCTGACTCAGGGGACTCGTTTCTGTGTTCAGCTCTTGGGTCTGGAGGGCTTTAGAATGAAGGGTGTCTGGGGAACTAGATTTGAGGTGATTTAGAAAGTTTAGTGCTTGTTTTTGGATGTTTATTATCAGTGGGTATCTGCCTAGTTCGGCTCAATCTGCCTAGTTCGGCACTCTCTCTCGTGACTCTGCCTCTCTCTCTCTCTCTCGCTCTCGTGACTCTCTCTCTCTCTCTCTCGTGACTCTGCCTCTCTCTCTCTCTCTCGTGACTCGCTCTCTCTCTCGCTCTCTCGCTCTCGTGACTCTCTCTCTCTCTCTCTCTCGTGATTCTCTCTCTCTCTCTCTCTCTCATGACTCTCTCTCGTGACTCTCTCTCTCTCTCGTGACTCTCTCTCTCGTGACTCTGTCTCTCTCTCTCTCTCTCTCTCTCGTGACTCTCTCTCTCTCTCTCTCGTGACTCTCCCTCTCTCGTGACTCTCTCGCTCTCTCTCTCGTGACTCTCCCTCTCTCTCTCTCTCTCTCTCTCTCTCTCGTGACTCTCTCTCTCTCTCTTGTGACTCTCTCTCTCTCTCGTGACTCTCTCTCTCTCGTGACTCTCTCTCTCTCTCGTGACGCTCTCTCTCTCTCGTGACTCTCTCTCTCTCTCGTGATTCTCTCAGTTCAGTTCAGTTCAAATGCTTTATTGGCATGAAAGTTTACAGAGAACCATATTGCCAAAGCTTACATTGCAAAAAGGTACAGTTTTCCAACATTCTGTAGGTGTCAATCGATTTGACATTTGTTGGGTATATACAATATTACTTTTAAACAATATTAATTTTAAACAGTCTTTTTACTTCATTTGGTACGTTCAATATTAATTTTAAACAGTCTTACTTTTAAACAGTCCTCAGGTTGTGACATGTTGTTACATATTTAGCCCCAAGGTATGGTCTGTCTCCTTCTCCTAGGACTAATCTCAATTTTGACAGATCATCCAATTCCTTGAAATCTGGGGTTGTTTGGCTTAGCTTGTTGAATAATATGTTTCTTGATGTGTTGAATTTTTCGCATTTTAGGAGGAAATGCATTTCTGTTTCAACCTCGCCAGCCAGACATTGATCGCATATTCTATTCTCTCTAGGCTGCCAGGATTTCTTGTATCTGCCTTTTTCAATTTCCAGTTGGTGGTCGCTTAGTCTGTACCTGGTGAGGGTCTGTCTCTGTTTTGTGTCTCTGATGGTCGTGAGGTAGTCTGCCAGTTTATATTCTCTTTTTAGGGCCCGGTAACATTCTAATCTGCTTTGGCTTTCGGTTATTTTGTTCCAATGTTCCAGGTAGGTTTCTTTGCATTTTTTAATGATTTGGTTCACTCGGATTGGTGTTTGGACGGCTGTGTTGGTCTGGGGCTGGTCAGGGTCCGGCTGAGTACTTAGTTTCAGTAGCAGCTGACTCAGGGGACTCTTTTCTGGGTTTAGCTCTTGGGTCTGAAAGGCTTTGAAATGAAGGGTGTCTGGGGAGCTAGATTTGAGGTGATTTAGGAAGTTTAGTGCTCGTTTTTGGATGTTTATTATCAGTGGGTATCTGCCTAGTTCGGCTCTGCATGCATTTGTTGGCGTTTTTCTTTGGGTGCGAAGGATGCTTCGGCAGAATTCTGCATGTAGGGCTTCTATTGTGTGTTTTTCCCATTTAGTGTAGCTTTGGTGATTTAGCGGGCCCCATACTTCACTACCGTACAGTGCAATGGGCAGGATTATGCTGTCAAAAATTTTGAGCCAGATTTTGATTGGGATTTGGATGTTGTAGAATTTTCTTTTTATTGCATATAGGGCTCTTCGGGCTTTTTCTTTTAGTGCATTCACTGCTATGCTGAAGCTCCCTGATGCTGTAATAGTTAGACCAAGGTAGGTGTAGCTCATAGTGTGTCCTATAGTGGTATCACTGAGGGTAAACTGGTATTTGTTTTCCTGACATCTGGGTCTTTTCTGAAAAATCATGATGTTGGTTTTCTTTAGATTTACTGTTAGAGCCCAATTTTGGCAGTATTTGTCGAGTAGGTCTAGTTGTTGCTGTAATCCCTGTTCTGTGGGAGACAGCAGAACCAGGTCGTCCGCATAGAACAGGGACTTCACTTCTCCATCCAGGAGACGGAGACCTGGTGACTCGCTTTGCTCCAGCATGTCTGCTAATTCATTTATGTATATGTTGAACAGGGTCGGGCTCAAATTGCAGCCCTGCCGGACGCCTCTTCTCTGGGTGAAGAAATCGGTGCGTTTGTCTCCAATTTTGACCCCGCATTTGTTTTTCAGATACATTGATTTAATAAGGTCATAGACTTTGCCCCCTATTCCACACTGAAGAAGTTTATAATAGAGCCCTTCGTGCCATATAGAGTCAAAGGCTTTCTTGAAGTCGATGAAACAGGCGAATATTTTCCCATTTTTTGTTTGGTGTTTATGTTTTTCAATGAGGGTGTGAAGGGTATAGATATGGTCGGCGGTGCGGTGTTTTGGAAGAAAGCCTATTTGGTTTTTTCTGAGGATATTATGTTTGTTAAGAAAATCAAGTAATCTACTATTTAGAATACTGCAGAATAACTTCCCTAGACAACTGTTGACACAGATGCCGCGGTAGTTATTTGGGTCTGATTTGTTTCCACTTTTATATATGGGGGAGATTAGTCCTTGGCACCAGATATCGGGAAAACAGCCTGAGCGTAATATGATGTTGAATAGTTTGAGTATCGCACCCTGCATCTCCATATTGCTGAACTTTAGCATTTCATTTTTGATGTTGTCTGGGCCACAGGCTTTCTTTAGGTGGAGAGATTTTGTTTTTGTGGCCAGTTCTTTCCATGTGATTGGGGAGTCTAGAGGGTTTTGGTTGTCTTTAATTGTTGCTTCTAATGTGTGGAGTTTTTCTGTGGCCTGATGTTGACTTGGGTTTGTTTTGTTTTTTGGGATGTCTTTGTAGAGGTTTTCAAAATGTGTTCTCCAGATGTCGCCATCTTGGATTGGTAATGCTTGCAATTGTGTTGTACTCAGGTTATTCCACATTTCCCAGAATTGTTTTGGATTGGTGGAGTTTTCAATTTCTTCGAGTATTTTGTGGGTATAGTTTTGTGTTTTGTTCCTAATGGTGTGTTTATATCTTTTGAGGGTTTCATTGTATCTAGTACGTAGGTCCGGATTGTTTGGTTGCCGATGCTTTTGGTTTGATATTTTTCTCAGGTCTTTTCTGGCATTTTTGCATTCGTGGTCAAACCATTTCATATTTTTATTTTGTCTTTTGTGATGCTTCCTCTTCTGTTTCACGAGGTCGGCTTTTACAGCTGCCTCATGGAAGATCATATTTATATCCTCTATGGCCGTGTTTACACCATCTCTGGTGATCTCATATAGATTTTCTTTAAATTTTGAAATTTTACTTGTGAGATCAGGTGAATTTAGTGCTGTGATGAATTTATCTCCACTGTCTGGGGCCCATCTGTATGTCTGGTTTATTTTATGTAGCTTACTGTGTTCCTTTTTTGTGTCTGTAGTTTGGGCAGAAAGTTTAAGGTACACATTTATTTGGTTATGGTCTGAGAGGGGGGATTGCTGCCTGACAGTGAATGCGTTGATATCGCAGGGGTCCAGGTCAGTGATTGTATAGTCCACCACACTAGACCCAAGAGTTGAGGAGTATGTGAGTCTCCCTAGGGAGTCCCCTCTGAACCTACCATTAACTATGTACAGGCCTAAGGCTCGGCAGAGTTGCACTACCTCCCTACCGCTTTTATTTATTTCACGATCAAGGTTGTTCCGATTTGCGATGGCTGGTGTGACATCTAAAGGGGTCTGGCCAAACACATGGTTGTTTCCCTGTGGGTCTATGAAGTCAGGTTCACAACCGGTCCTTGCATTTAGGTCCCCACATATTATCACCTTTCCTTGGGCCTGGAAATGGCTGATTTCCATGTGGAGAGTATCAAATAACTCCTCTTCGAAATATGGCGAATCTATTGGAGGTATGTAGATCGCACATAAGTAAACATCTTTTTTTGCTATTCCTATATTTTTATCTAGTTTTAGCCATACGTGTGATTTCCCCTGTTTTACCGGTGAGATGTGTTTGTCCAGTTCTCCCTTATACCACACCAATATTCCCCCGGAGGTTCTGCCCTTGCGTGTTTTAGTGTTCTTTACTGAGGGCACAATGATTTCATGGTACATTGGAGGACAGTGGGTCGGCATGTCCTTTTGGCACCATGTTTCTGTTAACACAATTATATCAATGTCTTTTATAGCTTTTAGGAATTCAGGGTCTGTACTCTTCATCCCAAAAGTTGAGGAGCGGAGGCCCTGGATATTCCAGCAGCTTATGTGGAAAGAACGCATTTATATAGTTCAATAAAACGAAATAAAATGGACCTATTTTGTGGGATGAGTGTGGAAACACTATTTTCTATAATGCTAAGTGATGATTTAGTATAAATTTCATGAGGCATGCACATATATCTATCTAATAATAGTAATAATACTGATAAGATAACAATAATGATAATGATAAATAACAATATTAATAATTTCTCCGGCTTTCTATCAGGCTGTTCAGCATCGTCATGATCTTTCTCAGTTCTTGGTCTACAGTCTGTGGTCTAGAGGGGGGTCTTGGGTCAGGTATAAAAGCACGGTTCTGTTGTCGGTTTTGTAAAGGGGGGTGGGGGACATTGGTGGTCCTGTTTGGGCTCCCAATGGTAGGGGGGGTGGGAGGGCTGCGTCTTTTGGCAGTGTTTATGAGGTTTCTTGCGAAGACCCACATCCGCTGTTTGAGTAGATGTATTTCGTCATAGAGGTCCCTTGTGTTGATGTTTGGATGATGGGCCAGGGAGACGTTGGGGAGGACAGAACATCTCGTGTCGATCTCCCTGTTGGTGTTGTGGATTATATAGGCTGGGGTGTCCTTTCTGGGCAGTAGTGTGGAGATCGATCCGCGCCTCGGGGAATTCCCTGCTGGCCTTTTCTGCCATCCTGCTCACCGCCCAAGCCGTGCCTTCCTGTAGGGTGCGTAGGTCGTTCGTGCCTGTGTGGATCACAATCCATTTGGGGCTTCCAAGGGATTCTTTGTTCAGGATCTTCATTGCTTGGCCTGTGTTGCTGCACCATTTTTTCAGGACTTGATGGTCTGGGAACAGCCTCTGGGGGTCCAGAAACTTTCCGTTGGAGTCGGTCAGCAGGACCGCCTGAGGGGCTGGTTTTTCAGACTGGGTAACAGTAGTCTGGGTAGGACTCGCCTGGTGGCTGGTTGTTGGCTGGGTTTCTGGGATATGTTGTGTGGCAGGAGCGGGGTTTGGGGCTTTCGGTGTGTCCTCGTTTGGGGGGGTATCTGTCGGTTTTTGTGTTCCTGTGTGTGTTGTTTTTGTGTCCTCAGGTTTTTGGACCTTAAGAGGTTTGTGTTGCCTGCTGAGCCTTTCTACGGTCTCCTTCATTTTGTTTAGTTGAGTACGGAGTTCTTTGATCTCATTTCTTTGCTCCTCTATGGTCTTTCTCAGCTTGTGGATGGTGGACTCGTGTTCCGTTTTTAGCTGTTTGAGTTCCTCCTTCAAATTCTTGGCCAGTGTTTCTCTGTATTCGTTGAAATCAAGTTCTAGTTTGGCCAGATTCTCTTTCATCATTTTGTTTTCGTTGAGAGGTGTGGGGGGGGTGGAGATGTACAGGGAGGTGTTTTCCTCTGCTGGTCTCTCTTCTTCTTCCTCCACTTGGCTCTCCTCATCCTCTGTTCGACTCTCTTTTGCTTCCTGTCCATTGGTCCTCTTTGTGTCTGTCTTAGTTTTCAACTGGGGGAATTCCTTTTCGAAGGTGTCCAGATTTTCCACATTCCCCTGTATCATGATCTTTCTATTTTTGTTGTAGTAGCTTATGGTTAGCAGGGGGTCATCTTTATCTAGGTTTCCATCTTTACATATTTTCAGTCTGCCTCCACTGCCAATACCTTCACTGGAGAGTATCATGATCTTTCTATTTTTGTTGTAGTAGCTTATGGTTAGCAGGGGGTCATCTTTATCTAGGTTTCCATCTTTACATATTTTCAGTCTGCCTCCACTGCCAATACCTTCACTGGAGACGTATGTGTAGTGTTTTTGTAAAGTCTCCTTCCAGGAGGTGACGTATTCGGTGTAGAATATGAGGTTGTTCTTCAGCTTAGTCCCTTTGTGTGTGGTATAGTCCACGTAGAGGATTTCTGGGTTATTTTTTAGTGTTGTGTACTTGTATTTTTCCTTTGCTTTATTTTTTGTGCGTTGCTCAGGATATATCATTTCCCTGCTCATTGTAGTCGTTTGTTTTTTGTCTCAGATAGATAACTTTTTTTTTTTCTTTCTCTTTTTTGTGTCGTGTTCCACCTTAGCCCACTTTTAGGTCCAAAATTGGGAGTTTTTCAGGGGTTCATCTTTGATATAGCTGCTCTTAAAGGTTTATCTTTCTCTTTCTCTCTCGTGATTCTCTCTCTCTCTCATGACTCTCTCTCGTGACTCTCTCTCTCTCTCTCGTGATTCTCTCTCTCTCTCGTGACTCTCTCTCTCTCTCGTGACTCTCTCTCTCTCTCGTGATTCTCTCTCTCTCTCGTGACTCCCTCTCTCTCTCTCATGACTCTCTCTCTCTCTCGTGACGCTCTCTCTCTCTCGTGACTCTCTCTCTCTCTCGTGATTCTCTCTCTCTCTCTCGTGACTCTCTCTCTCTCTCGTGACGCTCTCTCTCTCTCGTGACTCTCTCTCTCTCTCGTGATTCTCTCTCTCTCTCTCGTGATTCTCTCTCTCTCTCGTGACCCTCTCTCTCTCGTGACTCTCTCTCTCTCTCGTGATTCTCTCTCTCTCTCGTGACTCTCTCTCTCTCTCGTGACTCTCTCTCTCTCTCGTGATTCTCTCTCTCTCTCGTGACTCCAATTCCAATTCCAATTCCAATTCAAATGCTTTATTGGCATGAAAGTTTACAGAGAACCACATTGCCAAAGCTTACATAGCAAAAAGGTACAGTTTTCCAACATTCTGTAGGTGTCAATCGATTTGCCATTTGTTGGGTACATACAATATTACTTTTAAACAATATTAATTTTAAACAGTCTTTGTACTTCATTTGGTACGTTCAATATTAATTTTAAACAGTCTTAATTTTAAACAGTCCTCAGGTTGTGACATGTTGTTACATATTTGGCCCCAAGGTATGGTCTGTCTCCTTCTCCTAGGACTAATCTCAATTTTGACAGATCATCCAATTCCTTGAAATCTGGGGTTGTTTGGCTTAGCTTGTTGAATAATATGTTTCTTGATGTGTTGAATTTTTCGCATTTTAGGAGGAAATGCATTTCTGTTTCAACCTCGCCGGCCAGACATTGATCGCATATTCTATTCTCTCTAGGCTGCCAGGATTTCTTGTATCTGCCTTTTTCAATTTCCAGTTGGTGGTCGCTTAGTCTGTACCTGGTGAGGGTCTGTCTCTGTTTTGTGTCTCTGATGGTCGTGAGGTAGTCTGCCAGTTTATATTCTCTTTTTAGGGCCCGGTAACATTCTAATCTGCTTTGGCTTTCGGTTATTTTGTTCCAATTTTCCAGGTAGGTTTCTTTGCATTTTTTAATGATTTGGTTCACTCGGATTGGTGTTTGGACGGCTGTGTTGGTCTGGGGCTGGTCAGGGTCCGGCTGAGTACTTAGTTTCAGTAGCAGCTGACTCAGGGGACTCTTTTCTGGGTTTAGCTCTTGGGTCTGAAAGGCTTTGAAATGAAGGGTGTCTGGGGAGCTAGATTTGAGGTGATTTAGGAAGTTTAGTGCTCGTTTTTGGATGTTTATTATCAGTGGGTATCTGCCTAGTTCGGCTCTGCATGCATTTGTTGGCGTTTTTCTTTGGGTGCGAAGGATGCTTCGGCAGAATTCTGCATGTAGGGCTTCTATTGTGTGTTTTTCCCATTTAGTGTAGCTTTGGTGATTTAGCGGGCCCCATACTTCACTACCGTACAGTGCAATGGGCAGGATTATGCTGTCAAATATTTTGAGCCAGATTTTGATTGGGATTTGGATGTTGTAGAATTTTCTTTTTATTGCATATAGGGCTCTTCGGGCTTTTTCTTTTAGTGCATTCACTGCTATGCTGAAGCTCCCTGATGCTGTAATAGTTAGACCAAGGTAGGTGTAGCTCATAGTGTGTGTGATAAAAATGATAACATCCGGGATGTTATGTCATCACTTCCTGTGAACTATGAACTATGAACTATGAACTGTGTACATACCTCACTTCCTGTCATATGTCACTTCCTGTTGGACTGGTATAAATACTGGTCTGTTCAGTATTGTAAGAGGCTTCTACCAGAGGCATGGTAAAGACCTCTCTTGTGTATATAGTGTGTTTATAAGTTACTTAAAGCTTACTTTAAAGTTACTTGATGGTAAGTCTCCTTTTTCTTACATCAGTGTGTCCTATAGTGGTATCACTGAGGGTAAACTGGTATTTGTTTTCCTGACATCTGGGCCTTTTTTGAAAAATCATGATGTTGGTTTTCTTTAGATTTACTGTTAGAGCCCAATTTTGGCAGTATTTGTCGAGTAGGTCTAGTTGTTGCTGTAATCCCTGTTCTGTGGGAGACAGCAGAACCAGGTCGTCCGCATAGAACAGGGATTTCACTTCTCCATCAAGGAGACGGAGACCTGGTGACTCGCTTTGCTCCAGCATGTCTGCTAATTCATTTATGTATATGTTGAACAGGGTCGGGCTCAAATTGCAGCCCTGCCGGACGCCTCTTCTCTGGGTGAAGAAATTGGTGCGTTTGTCTCCAATTTTGACCCCGCATTTGTTTTTCAGATACATTGATTTAATAAGGTCATAGACTTTGCCCCCTATTCCACACTGAAGAAGTTTATAATAGAGCCCTTCGTGCCATATAGAGTCAAAGGCTTTCTTGAAGTCGATGAAACAGGCGAATATTTTCCCATTTTTTGTTTGGTGTATATGTTTTTCAATGAGGGTGTGAAGGTTATAGATATGGTCGGCGGTGCGGTGTTTTGGAAGAAAGCCTATTTGGTTTTTTCTGAGGATATTATGTTTGTTAAGAAAATCAAGTAATCTACTATTTAGAATACTGCAGAATAACTTTCCAAGACAACTGTTGACACAGATGCCGCGGTAGTTATTTGGGTCTGATTTGTTTCCACTTTTATATATGGGGGAGATTAGTCCTTGGCACCAGATATCGGGAAAACAGCCTGAGCGTAATATGATGTTGAATAGTTTGAGTATCGCACCCTGCATCTCCATATTGCTGAACTTGAGCATTTCATTTTTGATGTTGTCTGGGCCACAGGCTTTCTTTAGGTGGAGAGATTTTGTTTTTGTGGCCAGTTCTTTCCATGTGATTGGGGAGTCTAGAGGGTTTTGGTTGTCTTTAATTGTTGCTTCTAATGTGTGGAGTTTTTCTGTGACCTGATGTTGACTTGGGTTTGTTTTGTTTTTTGGGATGTCTTTGTAGAGGTTTTCAAAATGTGTTCTCCAGATGTCGCCATCTTGGATTGGTAATGCTTGCAATTGTGTTGTACTCAGGTTATTCCACATTTCCCAGAATTGTTTTGGATTGGTGGAGTTTTCAATTTCTTCGAGTATTTTGTGGGTATAGTTTTGTGTTTTGTTCCTAATGGTGTGTTTATATCTTTTGAGGGTTTCATTGTATCTAGTACGTAGGTCCGGATTGTTTGGTTGCCGATGCTTTTGGTTTGATATTTTTCTCAGGTCTTTTCTGGCATTTTTGCATTCGTGGTCAAACCATTTCATATTTTTATTTTGTCTTTTGTGATGCTTCCTCTTCTGTTTCACGAGGTCGGCTTTTACAGCTGCCTCATGGAAGATCATATTTATATCCTCTATGGCCGTGTTTACACCATCTCTGGTGATCTCATATAGATTTTCTTTAAATTTTGAAATTTTACTTGTGAGATCAGGTGAATTTAGTGCTGTGATGAATTTATCTCCACTGTCTGGGGCCCATCTGTATGTCTGGTTTATTTTATGTAGCTTACTGTGTTCCTTTTTTGTGTCTGTAGTTTGGGCAGAAAGTTTAAGGTACACATTTATTTGGTTATGGTCTGAGAGGGGGGATTGCTGCCTGACAGTGAATGCGTTGATATCGCAGGGGTCCAGGTCAGTGATTGTATAGTCCACCACACTAGACCCAAGAGTTGAGGAGTATGTGAGTCTCCCTAGGGAGTCCCCTCTGAACCTACCATTAACTATGTACAGGCCTAAGGCTCGGCAGAGTTGCACTACCTCCCTACCGCTTTTATTTATTTCACGATCAAGGTTGTTCCGATTTGCGATGGCTGGTGTGACATCTAAAGGGGTCTGGCCAAACACATGGTTGTTTCCCTGTGGGTCTATGAAGTCAGGTTCACAACCGGTCCTTGCATTTAGGTCCCCACATATTATCACCTTTCCTTGGGCCTGGAAATGGCTGATTTCCATGTGGAGAGTATCAAATAACTCCTCTTCGAAATATGGCGAATCTATTGGAGGTATGTAGATCGCACATAAGTAAACATCTTTTTTTGCTATTCCTATATTTTTATCTAGTTTTAGCCATACGTGTGATTTCCCCTGTTTTACCGGTGAGATGTGTTTGTCCAGTTCTCCCTTATACCACACCAATATTCCCCCGGAGGTTCTGCCCTTGCGTGTTTTAGTGTTCTTTACTGAGGGCACAATGATTTCATGGTACATTGGAGGACAGTGGGTCGGCATGTCCTTTTGGCACCATGTTTCTGTTAACACAATTATATCAATGTCTTTTATAGCTTTTAGGAATTCAGGGTCTGTACTCTTCATCCCAAAAGTTGAGGAGCGGAGGCCCTGGATATTCCAGCAGCTTATGTGGAAAGAACGCATTTATATAGTTCAATAAAACGAAATAAAATGGACCTATTTTGTGGGATGAGTGTGGAAACACTATTTTCTATAATGCTAAGTGATGATTTAGTATAAATTTCATGAGGCATGCACATATATCTATCTAATAATAGTAATAATACTGATAAGATAACAATAATGATAATGATAAATAACAATATTAATAATTTCTCCGGCTTTCTATCAGGCTGTTCAGCATCGTCATGATCTTTCTCAGTTCTTGGTCTACAGTCTGTGGTCTAGAGGGGGGTCTTGGGTCAGGTATAAAAGCACGGTTCTGTTGTCGGTTTTGTAAAGGGGGGTGGGGGACATTGGTGGTCCTGTTTGGGCTCCCAATGGTAGGGGGGGTGGGAGGGCTGCGTCTTTTGGCAGTGTTTATGAGGTTTCTTGCGAAGACCCACATCCGCTGTTTGAGTAGATGTATTTCGTCATAGAGGTCCCTTGTGTTGATGTTTGGATGATGGGCCAGGGAGACGTTGGGGAGGACAGAACATCTCGTGTCGATCTCCCTGTTGGTGTTGTGGATTATATAGGCTGGGGTGTCCTTTCTGGGCAGTAGTGTGGAGATCACGATCCGCGCCTCGGGGAATTCCCTGCTGGCCTTTTCTGCCATCCTGCTCACCGCCCAAGCCGTGCCTTCCTGTAGGGTGCGTAGGTCGTTCGTGCCTGTGTGGATCACAATCCATTTGGGGCTTCCAAGGGATTCTTTGTTCAGGATCTTCATTGCTTGGCCTGTGTTGCTGCACCATTTTTTCAGGACTTGATGGTCTGGGAACAGCCTCTGGGGGTCCAGAAACTTTCCGTTGGAGTCGGTCAGCAGGACCGCCTGAGGGGCTGGTTTTTCAGACTGGGTAACAGTAGTCTGGGTAGGACTCGCCTGGTGGCTGGTTGTTGGCTGGGTTTCTGGGATATGTTGTGTGGCAGGAGCGGGGTTTGGGGCTTTCGGTGTGTCCTCGTTTGGGGGGGTATCTGTCGGTTTTTGTGTTCCTGTGTGTGAGGACTGGGTATCAGTAGTCTGGGCATGACTCGACTGAGGGCTGGTTGGAGCAGGGTTTGTGGCTTTCGGTGTGTCTTCGTGTGGGGTGGCATCCGGCGGGTTCTGTGTCCTTGTGTGTGTTGTTTTTGTGTCCTCAGGTTTTTGGACCTTAAGAGGTTTGTGTTGCCTGCTGAGCCTTTCTACGGTCTCCTTCATTTTGTTTAGTTGAGTACGGAGTTCTTTGATCTCATTTCTTTGCTCCTCTATGGTCTTTCTCAGCTTGTGGATGGTGGACTCGTGTTCCGTTTTTAGCTGTTTGAGTTCCTCCTTCAAATTCTTGGCCAGTGTTTCTCTGTATTCGTTGAAATCAAGTTCTAGTTTGGCCAGATTCTCTTTCATCATTTTGTTTTCGTTGAGAGGTGTGGGGGGGGTGGAGATGTACAGGGAGGTGTTTTCCTCTGCTGGTCTCTCTTCTTCTTCCTCCACTTGGCTCTCCTCATCCTCTGTTCGACTCTCTTTTGCTTCCTGTCCATTGGTCCTCTTTGTGTCTGTCTTAGTTTTCAACTGGGGGAATTCCTTTTCGAAGGTGTCCAGATTTTCCACATTCCCCTGTATCATGATCTTTCTATTTTTGTTGTAGTAGCTTATGGTTAGCAGGGGGTCATCTTTATCTAGGTTTCCATCTTTACATATTTTCAGTCTGCCTCCACTGCCAATACCTTCACTGGAGACGTATGTGTAGTGTTTTTGTAAAGTCTCCTTCCAGGAGGTGACGTATTCGGTGTAGAATATGAGGTTGTTCTTCAGCTTAGTCCCTTTGTGTGTGGTATAGTCCACGTAGAGGATTTCTGGGTTATTTTTTAGTGTTGTGTACTTGTATTTTTCCTTTGCTTTATTTTTTGTGCGTTGCTCAGGATATATCATTTCCCTGCTCATTGTAGTCGTTTGTTTTTTGTCTCAGATAGATAACTTTTTTTTTTTCTTTCTCTTTTTTGTGTCGTGTTCCACCTTAGCCCACTTTTAGGTCCAAAATTGGGAGTTTTTCAGGGGTTCATCTTTGATATAGCTGCTCTTAAAGGTTTATCTTTCTCTTTCTCTCTCGTGATTCTCTCTCTCTCTCATGACTCTCTCGTGACTCTCTCTCTCTCTCTCGTGATTCTCTCTCTCTCTCGTGACTCTCTCTCTCTCGTGACTCTCTCTCTCTCTCGTGATTCTCTCTCTCTCGTGACTCCCTCTCTCTCTCTCATGACTCTCTCTCTCTCTCGTGACGCTCTCTCTCTCTCGTGACTCTCTCTCTCTCTCGTGATTCTCTCTCTCTCTCTCGTGACTCTCTCTCTCTCTCGTGACGCTCTCTCTCTCTCGTGACTCTCTCTCTCTCTCGTGATTCTCTCTCTCTCTCTCGTGATTCTCTCTCTCTCTCGTGACCCTCTCTCTCTCGTGACTCTCTCTCTCTCTCGTGATTCTCTCTCTCTCTCGTGACTCTCTCTCTCTCTCGTGACTCTCTCTCTCTCTCGTGATTCTCTCTCTCTCTCGTGACTCCAATTCCAATTCCAATTCCAATTCAAATGCTTTATTGGCATGAAAGTTTACAGAGAACCACATTGCCAAAGCTTACATAGCAAAAAGGTACAGTTTTCCAACATTCTGTAGGTGTCAATCGATTTGCCATTTGTTGGGTACATACAATATTACTTTTAAACAATATTAATTTTAAACAGTCTTTGTACTTCATTTGGTACGTTCAATATTAATTTTAAACAGTCTTAATTTTAAACAGTCCTCAGGTTGTGACATGTTGTTACATATTTGGCCCCAAGGTATGGTCTGTCTCCTTCTCCTAGGACTAATCTCAATTTTGACAGATCATCCAATTCCTTGAAATCTGGGGTTGTTTGGCTTAGCTTGTTGAATAATATGTTTCTTGATGTGTTGAATTTTTCGCATTTTAGGAGGAAATGCATTTCTGTTTCAACCTCGCCGGCCAGACATTGATCGCATATTCTATTCTCTCTAGGCTGCCAGGATTTCTTGTATCTGCCTTTTTCAATTTCCAGTTGGTGGTCGCTTAGTCTGTACCTGGTGAGGGTCTGTCTCTGTTTTGTGTCTCTGATGGTCGTGAGGTAGTCTGCCAGTTTATATTCTCTTTTTAGGGCCCGGTAACATTCTAATCTGCTTTGGCTTTCGGTTATTTTGTTCCAATTTTCCAGGTAGGTTTCTTTGCATTTTTTAATGATTTGGTTCACTCGGATTGGTGTTTGGACGGCTGTGTTGGTCTGGGGCTGGTCAGGGTCCGGCTGAGTACTTAGTTTCAGTAGCAGCTGACTCAGGGGACTCTTTTCTGGGTTTAGCTCTTGGGTCTGAAAGGCTTTGAAATGAAGGGTGTCTGGGGAGCTAGATTTGAGGTGATTTAGGAAGTTTAGTGCTCGTTTTTGGATGTTTATTATCAGTGGGTATCTGCCTAGTTCGGCTCTGCATGCATTTGTTGGCGTTTTTCTTTGGGTGCGAAGGATGCTTCGGCAGAATTCTGCATGTAGGGCTTCTATTGTGTGTTTTTCCCATTTAGTGTAGCTTTGGTGATTTAGCGGGCCCCATACTTCACTACCGTACAGTGCAATGGGCAGGATTATGCTGTCAAATATTTTGAGCCAGATTTTGATTGGGATTTGGATGTTGTAGAATTTTCTTTTTATTGCATATAGGGCTCTTCGGGCTTTTTCTTTTAGTGCATTCACTGCTATGCTGAAGCTCCCTGATGCTGTAATAGTTAGACCAAGGTAGGTGTAGCTCATAGTGTGTGTGATAAAAATGATAACATCCGGGATGTTATGTCATCACTTCCTGTGAACTATGAACTATGAACTGTGTACATACCTCACTTCCTGTCATATGTCACTTCCTGTTGGACTGGTATAAATACTGGTCTGTTCAGTATTGTAAGAGGCTTCTACCAGAGGCATGGTAAAGACCTCTCTTGTGTATATAGTGTGTTTATAAGTTACTTAAAGCTTACTTTAAAGTTACTTGATGGTAAGTCTCCTTTTTCTTACATCAGTGTGTCCTATAGTGGTATCACTGAGGGTAAACTGGTATTTGTTTTCCTGACATCTGGGCCTTTTTTGAAAAATCATGATGTTGGTTTTCTTTAGATTTACTGTTAGAGCCCAATTTTGGCAGTATTTGTCGAGTAGGTCTAGTTGTTGCTGTAATCCCTGTTCTGTGGGAGACAGCAGAACCAGGTCGTCCGCATAGAACAGGGATTTCACTTCTCCATCAAGGAGACGGAGACCTGGTGACTCGCTTTGCTCCAGCATGTCTGCTAATTCATTTATGTATATGTTGAACAGGGTCGGGCTCAAATTGCAGCCCTGCCGGACGCCTCTTCTCTGGGTGAAGAAATTGGTGCGTTTGTCTCCAATTTTGACCCCGCATTTGTTTTTCAGATACATTGATTTAATAAGGTCATAGACTTTGCCGCCTATTCCACACTGAAGAAGTTTATAATAGAGCCCTTCGTGCCATATAGAGTCAAAGGCTTTCTTGAAGTCGATGAAACAGGCGAATATTTTCCCATTTTTTGTTTGGTGTATATGTTTTTCAATGAGGGTGTGAAGGTTATAGATATGGTCGGCGGTGCGGTGTTTTGGAAGAAAGCCTATTTGGTTTTTTCTGAGGATATTATGTTTGTTAAGAAAATCAAGTAATCTACTATTTAGAATACTGCAGAATAACTTTCCAAGACAACTGTTGACACAGATGCCGCGGTAGTTATTTGGGTCTGATTTGTTTCCACTTTTATATATGGGGGAGATTAGTCCTTGGCACCAGATATCGGGAAAACAGCCTGAGCGTAATATGATGTTGAATAGTTTGAGTATCGCACCCTGCATCTCCATATTGCTGAACTTGAGCATTTCATTTTTGATGTTGTCTGGGCCACAGGCTTTCTTTAGGTGGAGAGATTTTGTTTTTGTGGCCAGTTCTTTCCATGTGATTGGGGAGTCTAGAGGGTTTTGGTTGTCTTTAATTGTTGCTTCTAATGTGTGGAGTTTTTCTGTGACCTGATGTTGACTTGGGTTTGTTTCGTTTATTGGGATGTTTTTGTAGAGGTTTTCAAAATGTGTTCTCCAGATGTCGCCATCTTGGATTGGTAATGCTTGCAATTGTGTTGTACTCAGGTTATTCCACATTTCCCAGAATTGTTTTGGATTGGTGGAGTTTTCAATTTCTTCGAGTATTTTGTGGGTATAGTTTTGTGTTTTGTTCCTAATGGTGTGTTTATATCTTTTGAGGGTTTCATTGTATCTAGTACGTAGGTTCGGATTGTTTGGTTGGCGATGCTTTTGGTTTGATATTTTTCTCAGGTCTTTTCTGGCATTTTTGCATTCGTGGTCAAACCATTTCTTATTTTTATTTTGTCTTTTGTGACGCTTCCTCTTCTGTTTCACAAGGCCGGCTTTTACAGCTGCCTCATGGAAGATCATATTTATATCCTCTATGGCCATGTTTACACCATCTCTGGTGATCTCGTATGGGTTTTCTTTAAATTTTGATATTTTACTTGTGAGATCAGGTGACTTTAGTGCTGTGATGAATTTTTCTCCACTGTCTGGGGCCCATCTGTATGTCTGGTTTATTTTATGGAGCTTACTGGGTTCCTTTTTTGTGTCTGTAGTTTGGGCAGAAAGTTTAAGGTACATATTTATTTGGTTATGGTCTGAGAGGGGGGATTGCTGCCTGACAGTGAATGAGTTGATATCGCAGGGGTCCAGGTCAGTGATTGTATAGTCCACCACACTAGACCCAAGAGTTGAGGAGTATGTGAGTCTCCCTAGGGAGTCCCCTCTGAACCTACCGTTAACTATGTACAGGCCTAAGGCTCGGCAGAGTTGCACAACCTCCCTACCGCTTTTATTTATTTCACGATCAAGGTTGTTCCGATTTGCGATGGCTGGTGTGACATCTAAAGGGGTCTGGCCAAACACATGGTTGTTTCCCTGTGGGTCTATGAAGTCAGGTTCACAACCGGTCCTTGCATTTAGGTCCCCACATATTATCACCTTTCCTTGGGCCTGGAAATGGCTGATTTCCATGTGGAGAGTATCAAATAACTCCTCTTCGAAATATGGCGATTCTATTGGAGGTATGTAGATCGCACATAAGTAAACATCTTTTTTTGCTATTCCTATATTTTTATCTAGTTTTAGCCATACGTGTGATTTTCCCTGTTTTACCGGTGAGATGTGTTTGTCCAGTTCTCCCTTATACCACACCAATATTCCCCCGGAGGTTCTGCCCTTGCGTGTTTTAGTGTTCTTTACTGAGGGCACAATGATTTCATGGTACATTGGAGGACAGTGGGTCGGCACGTCCTTTTGGCACCATGTTTCTGTTAACACAATTATATCAATGTCTTTTATAGCTTTTAGGAATTCAGGGTCTGTACTCTTCATCCCAAAAGTTGAGGAGCGGAGGCCTTGGATATTCCAGCAGCTTATGTGGAAAGAACGCATTTATATAGTTCAATAAAACGAAATAAAATGGACCTATTTTGTGGGATGAGTGTGGAAACACTATTTTCTATAATGCTAAATGATGATTTAGTATAAATTTCATGAGGCATGCACATATATCTATCTAATAATAGTAATAATACTGATAAGATAACAATAATGATAATGATAAATAACAATATTAATAATTTCTCCGGCTTTCTATCAGGCTGTTCAGCATCGTCATGATCTTTCTCAGTTCTTGGTCTACAGTCTGTGGTCTAGAGGGGGGTCTTGGGTCAGGTATAAAAGCACGGTTCTGTTGTTGGTTTTGTAAAGGGGGGTGGGGGACATTGGTGGTCCTGTTTGGGCTCCCAATGGTAGAGGGGGTGGGACGGCTGCGTCTTTTGGCAGTGTTTATGAGGTTTCTTGCGAAGACCCACATCCACTGTTTGAGTAGATGTATTTCGTCATAGAGGTCCCTTGTGTTGATGTTTGGATGATGGGCCAGGGAGACGTTGGGGAGGACAGAACATCTCGTGTCGATCTCCCTGTTGGTGTTGTGGATTATATCGGCTGGGGTGTCCTTTCTGAGCAGTAGTGTGGAGATCACGATCCGCGCCTCGGGGAATTCCCTGCTGGCCTTTTCCGCCATCCTGCTCACCGCCCTAGCAGTGCCTTCCTGTAGGGTGCGTAGGTTGTTCGTGCCTGTGTGGATCACAATCCATTTGGGGCTTCCAAGGGATTCTTTGTTCAGGATCTTCATTGCTTGGTCTGTGTTGCTGCACCATTTTTTCAGGACTTGATGGCCTGGGAACAGCCTCTTGGGGTCCAGAAACTTTCCGTTGGAGTCGGTCAGCAGGACCGCCTGAGGGGCTGGTTTTTCAGACTGGGTAACAGTAGTCTGGGTAGGACTCGCCTGGTGGCTGGTTGTTGGCTGGGTTTCTGGGATATGTTGTGTGGCAGGAGCGGGGTTTGGGGCTTTCGGTGTGTCATCGTTTGGGGGGGTATCTGTCGGTTTTTGTGTTCCTGTGTGTGAGGCCTGGGTAGCAGTAGTCTGGGCATGACTCGACTGAGGGCTGGTTGGAGCGGGGTTTGTGGCTTTCGGTGTGTCTTCGTGTGGGGTGGCATCCGGCGGGTTCTGTGTCCTTGTGTGTGTTGTTGTTGTGCCCTCAGGTATTTGGACCTTAAGAGGTTTGTGTTGCCTGCTGAGCCTTTCTACGGTCTCCTTCGTTTTGTTTTGTTGAGTACGGAGTTCTTTGATCTCATTTCTTTGCTCCTCTATGGTCTTTCTCAGCTTGTGGATGGTGGACTCGTGTTCCGTTTTTAGCTGTTTGAATTCCTCCTTCAAATTCTTGGCCAGTGTTTCTCTGTATTCGTTGAAATCAAGTTCTAGTTTGGCCAGATTCTCTTTCATCATTTTGTTTTCGTTGAGAGGTGTGGGGGGGGTGGAGATGGACAGGGAGGTGTTTTCCTCTGCTGGTCTCTCTTCTTCTTCCTCCACTTGGCTCTCATCATCCTCTGTTCGACTCTCTTTTGCTTCCTGTCCATTGGCCCTCTTTGTGTCTGCCTTAGTTTTCAACTGGGGGAATTCCTTTTCGAAGGAGTCCAGATTTTCCACATTCCCCTGTATCATGATCTTTCTATTTTTGTTGTAGTAGCTTATGGTTAGCAGGGGGTCATCTTTATCTAGGTTTCCATCTTTACATATTTTCAGTCTGCCTCCACTGCCAATACCTTCACTGGAGACGTATGTGTAGTGTTTTTGTAAAGTCTCCTTCCAGGAGGTGACGTATTCGGTGTAGAATATGAGGTTGTTCTTCAGCTTAGTCCCTTTGTGTGTGGTATAGTCCACGTAGAGGATTTCTGGGTTATTTTTTAGTGTTGTGTACTTGTATTTTTCCTTTGCTTTATTTTTTGTGCATTGCTCAGGATATATCATTTCCCTGCTCATTGTAGTCGTTTGTTTTTTGTCTCAGATAGATAACTTTTTTTTTTCTCTTTTTTGTGTCGTGTTCCACCTTAGCCCACTTTTAGGTCCAAAATTGGGAGTTTTTCAGGGGTTCATCTTTGATATAGCTGCTCTTAAAGGTTTATCTTTCTCTTTTTCTCACAGGCTCTTGGTTCGGGTAGTTTATCGTTTCTCTCGGGTTTCTATTCCTTTTCCTGGCGGGTTTGTTGTTCTTTTTTCAGGTTTTTTTTTTTTTTTTTCCGAGCTAAATTTAAATAAAATTAAACTTTTTCCGAACTAACTTTAACTAAAATGAAACTTAGGTAGAGTTAGGTAAAACTTATTTCTCCGGCTTTTTCTCTCCAGCTGGTGTTTCCTCTCCTCTCTCTCTCTCTCGCTCTCTCGCTCCGTCTCTCTCTCTCTAGGTGCAGTTACCTCTCTTTGCTCCTTTTCTCCTTTCAGCCGTTTCCCTTCGTTCAAATTTCGCGCTCTCAGCTCTCAGCTCTCAGCTCCCAACGCTCTCTTCGGGCTTCTGCCCTGGCCCCAGCCCCTCGGCTCGGCTGTGCTGTCCCGGCCCGGTGTTTGTCCGAGTTTCTCCGACCCCGGAGTTTCTCGGGTTTCAGGCCCTGGGCTTGCTCGCTCTCCAGGCCCGACCCGATCCCTACCTCTCCACTCGCCTCTTTGACTGGCTCGGGCCGCTCCTCCCGGTCTGGGTCTACTCCTGTTGCTGCTCGCTCTCCTTCTCTCCGGTGCCTCGCTCGGCCCGGTTCCTCGGGCCTTTCTCCGGCTTCAGGCTCCGTGCTCCGGTTGCTGCTCGGGCTCTGCTCTCTCTCTCTCCCTGTTTTGGAGTTCTCTCTCTCTGTTCCCGGTTTCTCTCTCTCTGTTCCCGGGTTTTCCTGCGCTGTTCTGGCTCCGATCCCCCGGCCGCTGTTTTGATTTGAACGGTCGGTTGCGCGGCGCCTCTCGCGGGCTGGAATGTGGCTGAAACACGGGGGAAGAAAACAACCGACTCGCGCTCTCTCTCTCGCACTCTCTATCTGTCTCTCTCTCTCTCTCCTTCTCTCTCTCTCTCTCTCCTTCCCTCTCTCTCTCTCTCTCCTTCCCTCTCTCTCCCTCTCCTTCCCTCTCTTTCTCTCCTTCCCCCTCTCTCTCTCCTTCCCTCTCTCTCTCTCTCTCTCTCCTTCCCCCTCTCTCGCTCTCTCTCTCTCCTTCCCCCTCTCTCTCTCTCTCCATTCCCCCTCCCCCCTCTCTCCTTCCCCCTCTCTCCTGTCTTGTGCATCATGAGTTTGTGCCGCTCTGGAGCATCGCGGTGTTTCCCTGCACCTCGCCGAGAGCTGACTGCTGCCACAGAATCTTGGCCCTTGCCCACCTGGAGGTAGGTGGTAATGGTTGAGGTGCCTACGTGCTTGGGCGAGGCACACAGATGAGAGTTTTTTTGCAGGTTATGGTTATCCTCTTAATTTCCTCCTCGCCCTCCCTTATTTTGTTCCATTAAAGTCTTAATAAGCCACCAACTCCCAGGTCTCAGCCTTTGCCACATCACCTACCTGAACACATTGTGTAAAAAGTATTATATAGCAGCAGTCGGTTTATGAATAAAAGAATATAATACAGTTTGCTTACTGAATTGCTGGTGATTGCTAGCTGGCCTCGCCCCCGTCGATGAACACAATCATTGTACAGTAATAGATCGTAACCAACAACAAGGCAGGATATGTAGGCTTCTCGTTCAAAACAGGATTGTAGCACAGCCTCTACTCGTAAATTGTCCTGAAAGTCAACCTACGGATATTTCACAATTTTAACCAAGGCCGATTGGGGGTTTTATTTCTGGGGTGAGGGGCACAGCCAGTTTACAGGCAGTTTAATTCCTCTTTAGCAATTGTTCCTTTTACTTTATTTTTTAACAGTCCTTTTATGCTTCTGTTTTATAATTGTATTTGTTCCCTGACCGTTCATGTTACCCTTGTTCCTTACCTTGGTCTGACCTTTACTCTCATCTCCTAATTCTTTTGTCTTCAGACTTGTGTCCCTTTCACCAGTATTAACAAGATGCCATGACAGAATGGCTGGTTCCGATGCAGTAAGGTTGCTTTTGGAGGCACCAGGCTGCCTGTTTCTCTAAGCATTCAGCAACTTTGAGGGTTGCACAGGGCAACCAACTGACTTGTGCATCATGAGTTTGTGCCGCTCTGGAGCATCGCGGTGTTTCCCTGCACCTCTCCGAGAGCTGACTGCTGCCACAGACTCTTGGCCCTTGCCCACCTGGAGGTAGGTGGTAATGGTTGAGGTGTCATGCACCAATGTACTAGGAGAACTCAGTGAGGAGACACTGAACTACTTCTGTGATCAGGCTGAGAAGCAGCACTGTAGATATTTCCTTGGTTTAGGGCCGACCAAACTGACAAGCAGCTCAATGAAGTAGCTATGAGGAGTGGCCAGTCTGAACGCAGACTTGAACGGATATGGCCGACAACTGGTTTAGACATTCGCCGCCAGATCTGGCTGGACCACATAAAGCACTATCGGGCCCTGCTCTCGTGTGCCAAAACTGCTCACTATTCCAGAATCATTCTGGAATGCAAAGATAAACCCCGGCTCCTATTCTCTACTGCTAACTGTCTTCTTAAACCCTCTCCATCCAACCTCACCTCCGATAACAAGTGTGAGGAGCTCATGGACTTCTTTTACTCTAAGGGGGCGATTTTGCCAGCCCCGGGGAGGCGGGTATGGAGGCGGGACTGCCGGGAAAATGGCAGAATTTGGGGGCGTGTGTCCAACCCGCCTCCATGACATCTTGCCAGGAGGCAGGTAGCCGTCCCGCGCTGCGTCCCGTCTCCTTGGGTGGCAGGAAGGGATTAAAGCCAATGAACTGCCTGTTGCAGGTAGTTAACAGGCAGAAAATAGGATTATCCCCTTTTTGCCCTCAAGTGCGGGCTTCCCGAAGGCTCCAAAACCCGCCAGGTCAGCAAGACGAATAGTGGGTCTGCGGGGGTCAGGGGGGTCCAAAGGTGTGCTGTGGAGGTGAGTGATGGGTGCAAGTGTGGAGAGGTGAGTACCTGAGGTAAGTGCAAAGTGTTAGAAAAAATGTACTTACCTTTGTTTCTTCCTGCAGGCTTCAGTCGGTGGGTATGCGGAGAGTCTCGCACCTGCGCGGTACACATGGCCGCTGCATTCTCCAATGCAACAACCATCTCATTTCTACAAAAGAAAGAGGTTTGATGAGGTCTTGAATTCAAGACCTCATCAAACTACAGAGAATGTTAGTGTTTAACAGCTTCACAGAGCTGTCAAACGATGACAATTCATCTGTCAAAAATTATTGACAGCTGACACGTCATACATTGACGTGCTCTGTAACCGGCTTTCCCTTAATTGGCCTGCTCAGCCCACTGGGTGGGCTTAACAAGGTCAATCAAGGGAAAATAGCGTGGGTTGGCCAGACGTTGATGGAGGCAGGACTGAAACCCGACAAGTGGGAGTCCCGCCTCCAAAAGCTCCCCATTGACAAAATCACCCCTTAAGATTGATACCATCCGTTTAACTGCCTCTGCCACTTTCCTTCCTTCCCCTAGCTCACTGGACCAAAGTTCCTCTAAGGTTGCCCCCTCTGCCCTAGCCCTGAACTCGCATCTTTCTCCAGTTTCTCCAAATCCCATCTCCCCTCATGATCTCTCTGCGCTCATCTTGTCTATGAGACCCACCTCCTGCTCCCTCGACCCTATTCCTACCAAACTGATGACCATCCAACTTCCTTTTCTGGCTCCCATGTTAGCTGATATTGTTAACGGTTCTCTCTCCTCAGTTACTGTCCCCCTCTCCCTCTAATCTGCCATCATCACCCCTCTCCTCAAAAATACAACCCTTGATCCCTCCATTCTTGCAAAATACCGCCCCATCTCCAACCTCCCTTTCCTCTCCAGTCCTTGAATGTGTTGTCCCCTCCCAAATCCGTGCCCTTCTTTCAAGCAATTCCATGTTTGAATCCCTCCAAGCAGGTTTCCGCCCCTGCCACAGTACCGAAACGGCTCTCATCAAAGTCACAAATGACATCCTTCGTGACTGTGACAAAGGTAAACAATTCCACCTCGTCCCTCTTGACTTGTCTGCAGCCTTTGACACAGTTGACCACTCCATCCTCCTCCAACGCCTATCCACCGTCGTCCAGCTGGGTGGGACTGCACTCGACTGGTTCCATTCTTATCTATCTAATCGTAACCAGAGAATCACCTGCAACGGCTTCTCTTCCCACTCCCGCATCATTACCTCTGGTGCCCCCAAGGATCTATCCTTGGCCCCCTCCTATTTCTCATCGACATGTTGCCCCTTGGTGACATCATCCGAAAACATAGCGTCAGTTTCCACATGTACGCTGACTACACTCTGCTCTACCTCAAAACCACTTCTCTCGACCCCTCCACAGTCTCTAAATTGCCAGACTGCTTGTCCGATATACAGTTCTGGATGAGCAAAAAAAATTTCCAGTTAAATATTGGGAAAACCGAAGCCATTGTTTTCAGGCCCTGACACAAACTCTGTTCCCTAGCCACTGACTCCAACCCTCTCCCTAACATCTGTCTGAGGCTGAACCAGACTGCTCGCAACCTTGGTGTCATATTTGACCCTGAAATGAACTTCCGACCACATATCTGCAGCGTAAGAAAGACCGCCTACTTCCACCTCCATAACATCGCCCGTCTCCGCACTTACCTCAGCTTATCCGCTGCTGAAACCCTTATTCATGCCTTTGTTACCTCCTAGACTTGACTATTCCAATGCACTCCTGGCTGGCCTCTCACATTCCACCCTACATAAACTTGAGGTCATCCAAAACACGGCTTCCCATGTCCTAACCCGCACCAAGTCCCGTTCGCCCATCACCCTGTGCTCACTGACCTACATTCACTCCCGGTTAAGCAGCGCCTCGATTTCAAAATTTACATCCTTGTTTTCAAATCCCTGCATGGCCACGCCCCTTCATATCTCTGTAATCTTCTTCAGCCACACAAACCCTCTGAGATATCTGCGCTCCTC
The DNA here is from genome assembly GCF_052327205.1 of Somniosus microcephalus. Classification (NCBI taxonomy): domain Eukaryota; kingdom Metazoa; phylum Chordata; class Chondrichthyes; order Squaliformes; family Somniosidae; genus Somniosus; species Somniosus microcephalus. The sequence goes on along the minus strand of NC_140999.1, from coordinate 184,930,964 downwards.
TAATTGTGCCCTCTTGAGGATCCCTGATTATAATCGCTCAACCATTGGTGGCCGTGCCTTTTATTGCCTAGGCCCTAACCTGTGGAATTCCCTCCCTAAACCTCTCCGCCTCACTACCTCTCTTTCCTCCTTTAAGACGCTCTTTAACATCTATTTCTTTGACCAAGCTTTTGGTCACCTGCCCTAATTTATCCTCATGTGGATCGGTGTCAAATTTGTTGTCTTAAAATACTCCTGTGCAGCGCCTTGGGACATTTAACTACGTTAAAGGCGCTATATAAATACAGGTTGTGTTTGTTGTTGTCTGGCTGAAAGGATTATTACTAGCCCTAGCCCCGTTAGGGCTACCCCGGATCAGCCGTTTCCCTCAGACGTTCACTTTCAACTTAAGTTTGAGGTAGCCGAATCCTAAAGACGCTTAATTGGGTCTAAAGGTCCGGACTATCTCTCCCTAAAGGAAAGGAACAACCTAAAAATGTTACCGTCCTCCAGACAGCACTTTTAATAAGTTTAGCTAGACTGTAACGTTCCGGATATTATGAGGGTCCGGAAAACTCCCCCATAATTCTGCAACACCTCGCCAAAGAGTGTCCAGAAATTGAGTTTGCGAGTTTGATACATAAGTCTTGTATGAGACAATTCTCAAAATATACAGATTTATTGAAGAACCGACGTGTAATTTACAGTTGGTGAGTCAATCGCAACATTAACAGTTCCAAAAAGAGAAAGCTTACAATCTTATCAGAGAACCTTACTTTCAAATCTTAACTTCGCTACAGTTTTGCAGTTTTAAAGTTCTACTCAGGATATCCACCAAAATCAAATACCTTTGATCCCCGAGGTACAAAGAGTTGGAGACTTACAAAGCTGCCTCTGAAGTCGAGAATCGCTTTGCCCCTTTAAAGCAAGTCTGTTATTCCATTTGAGAGTTCAATATTTATACCCTTTTCCAGTGGTATTTCCTTTAAGGTTTTCTGCTGAAGTAAGCTAATTATCTCTCGTCATTTTTCTGCTGACCCCTACAATTCTTACAGTCACCTCAGCTGGTAGCATTACAGAATTATATCTCTTCTCTAGGTGTTCTAAGTTTGCCATAAAAAAGTGTTAGGGCAGGTATGTTTTTTACTTGATCTCATTTTTACGAAGGCAGATGTTTCGTACATTTATGTGCTTCGTTACGAAGTGTAGATTAGAACACCTTCTCCAGGGTAACCATTGTTTCATTCCAAAAGGTTCAGCCTATCGGAGCCTTTAACCTTCTGGTTCAGTAAGGTTATTGATTCAGTGTCAGCAACGATCTTATCTCTATAGCCAGAATGTGTTCACAGCATTTTTATACTTAGGATTCTAGATTTCCAAACCCAGTTTGTCATGTTTTAATAAGGCCGGAATTCTTTCAAAAGATAGGGTATTTTTCTGAATAGGTTATATGGCTTATTCCTTCAGTCTCACCAAGGCTATATAAATACAAGTGTTGTTGTTGTCTGGCAAGCTAGGCCTCACTCTCTAGAGGTGCCAATTTGCATGCACAAATTTTAAGTGCCCCATTTGCAAAATCCATCTGATACCCTGCTGCATATTTTGCCTACGTGCTTGGGCGAGGCACACAGATGAGAGTTTTTTTTGAAGTTTATGGTTATCCTCTTAATTTCCTCCCCGCCCTCCCTTATTATGTTCCATTAAAGTCTTAATAAGCCACCAACTCCCAGGTCTCAGCCTTTGCCAGATCACCTACCTGAACACATTGTGTAAAAAGTATTATATAGCAGCAGTCGGTTTATGAATAAAAGAATATAATACAGTTTGCTTACTGAATTGCAGGTGATTGCTAGCTGGCCTCGCCCCCATCGATGAACACAATCATTGTACAGTAATAGATCGTAACCAACAACAAGGCAGGATATGTAGGCTTCTCGTTCAAAACAGGTTTGTAGCACAGCCTCTACTCGTAAATTGTCCTGAAAGTCAACCTACGGATATTTCACAATTTTAACCAAGGCCGATTGGGGGTTTTATTTCTGGGGTGAGGGGCACAGCCAGTTTACAGGCAGTTTAATTCCTCTTTAGCAATTGTTCCTTTTACTTTATTTTTTAACAGTCCTTTTATGCTTCTGTTTTATAATTGTATTTGTTCCCTGACCGTTCATGTTACCCTTGTTCCTTACCTTGATCTGACCTTTACTCTCATCTCCTACTTCTTTTGTCTTCAGACTTGTGTCCCTTTCACCAGTATTAACAAGATGCCATGACAGAATGGCTGGTTCCGATGCAGTAAGGATGCTTTTGGAGCCACCAGGCTGCTTGTTGCTCTAAGCATTCAGCAACGTTGAGGGTTGCACAGGGCAACCAACTGACTTGTGCATCATGAGTTTGTGCCGCTCTGGAGCATCGCGTTGTTTCCCTGCATCTCGCCGAGAGCTGACTGCTGCCACAGACTCTTGGCCCTTGCCCACCTGGAGGTAGGTGGTAATGGTTGAGGTGTCATGCACCAATGTACTAGGAGAACTCAGTGAGGAGACACTAAACTACTTCTGTGATCAGGCTGAGGAGCAGCACTGTAGATATTTCCTTGGTTTAGGGCCGACCAAACTGACAAGCAGCTCAATGAAGTAGCTATGAGGAGTGGCCAGTCTGAACGCAGACTTGAACGGATATGGCCGACAACTGGTTTAGACATTCACCGCCAGATCTGGCTGGACCACATAAAGCACTATCGGGCCCTGCTCTCGTGTGCCAAAACTGCTCACTATTCCAGAATCATTCTGGAATGCAAAGATAAACCCCGGCTCCTATTCTCTACTTCTAACTGTCTTCTTAAACCCTCTCCCCTGTCTCATCCAACCTCACCTCCGATAACAAGTGTGAGGAGCTCATGGACTTCTTTTACTCTAAGGGGGCGATTTTGCCAGCCCCGGGGAGGCGGGTATGGAGGCGGGACTGCCGGGAAAATGGCAGAATTTGGGGGCGTGTGTCCAACCCGCCTCCATGACAGCTTGCCAGGAGGCAGGTAGCCGTCCCGCGCTGCGTCCCGTCTCCTTGGAGGCAGGAAGGGATTAAAGCCAATGAACTGCCTGTTGCAGGTAGTTAACAGGCAGAAAATATGATTATCCCCTTTTTGCCCTCAAGTGTGGGCTTCCCGAAGGCTCCGAAACCCGCCAGGTCAGCAAGACGAATAGTGGGTCTGCGGGGGTCAGGGGGGTCCAAAGGTGTGCTGTAGAGGTGAGTGATGGGTGCAAGTGTGGAGAGGTGAGTATCTGAGGTAAGTGCAAAGTGTTAGAAAAAATGTACTTACCTTTGTTTCTTCCTGCAGGCTTCAGCCGGTGGGTATGCGGAGAGTCTCGCACCTGCGCGGTACACATGGCCGCTGCATTCTCCAATGCAACAACCATCTCATTTCTACAAAAGAAAGGGGTTTGATGAGGTCTTGAATTCAAGACCTCATCAAACTACAGAGAATGTCAGTGTTTAACAGCTTCACAGAGCTGTCAAACGATGACAATTCATCTGTCAAAAATTATTGACAGCTGACACGTCATACATTGACGTGCTCTGTAACCGGCTTTCCCTTAATTGGCCTGCTCAGCCCACTGGGTGGGCTTAACGAGGTCAATCAAGGGAAAATAGCGTGGGTTGGCCAGACGTTGATGGAGGCGGGACTGAAACCCGACAAGTGGGAGTCCCGCCTCCAAAAGCTCCCCATTGACAAAATCACCCCCTAAGATTGATACCATCCATTTAACTGCCTCTGCCACTTTCCTTCCTTCCCCTAGCTCACTGGACCAAAGTTCCTCCAAGGTTGCCCCCTCTGCCCTAGCCCTGAACTCGCATCTTTCTCCAGTTTCTCCAAATCCCATCTCCCCTCATGATCTCTCTGCGCTCATCTTGTCTATGAGACCCACCTCCTGCTCCCTCGACCCTATTCCCACCAAACTGATGACCATCCAACTTCCTTTTCTGGCTCCCATGTTAGCTGATATTGTTAACGGTTCTCTCTCCTCAGTTACTGTCCCCCTCTCCCTCAAATCTGCCATCATCACCCCTCTCCTCAAACATACAACACTTGATCCCTCCATTCTTGCAAACTACCGCCCCATTTCCAACCTCCCTTTCCTCTCCAGTCCTTGAATGTGTTGTCCCCTCCCAAATCCGTGCCCTGCTTTCAAGCAATTCCATGTTTGAATCCTTCCAAGCAGGTTTCCGCCTCTGCCACAGTACCAAAACTGCTCTCATCAAAGTCACAAATGACATCCTTCATGACTGTGACAAAGGTAAACTATCCCTCCGCATCTTTCTTGACTTGTCTGCAGCCTTTGACACGGTTGACCACTCCATCCTCCTCCAACACCTCTCCACCGTCGTCCAGCTGGGTGGGACTGCACTCGCCCGGTTCCATTTTTACCTATCCAGTCATAGCCAGAGAATCACCTGCAACGGCTTCTCTTCTGGCTCCCGCATCGTTACCTCTGGTGTCCCCCAAGGATCTATCCTTGGCCCCCTCCTATTTCTCATCTACATGTTTCCCCTTGGTGACATCATCCGAAAACACAGCGTCAGTTTCAACATGTACGCTGACTACACTCTGCTCTACCTCAAAACCACTTCTCTCAACCCCTCCACAGTCTCTAAATTGACACACTGCTTGTCTGACATACAGTTCTGGCCGAGCAAAAAAAAATTTGAATTAAATATTGGGAAGACTGAAGCCATTGTTTTCGGTCCCCGCCACAAATCCGTTCCCGAGCCACTGACTCCATCCCTCTCCCTAACATCTGTCTGAGGCTGAACCACACTGTTCGCAACCTTGGTGTCATATTTGACCCTGAAATGAGCTTCCGACCACATATCCGCAGCATAACAAAGATCTCCCACTTCCACCTCCGTAACATTGCCCGTCTCCGCCCTTGCCTCAGCTTATCCGCTGCTGAAACCCTCATCCATGCCTTTGTTACCTCTAGACTTGACTATTCCAATGCACTCCTGGCTGGCCTCCCACATTCCACCCTACGTAAATTTGAGGTCATCCAAAACTCGGCTGCCTGTGTCCTAACTCGCACCAAGTCCCGTTCGCCCATCACCCCTGTGCTCGCTGACCTACATTGGCTCCCGGTTAAGCAACGTCTTGAGTTCAAAATTCTCATCTTTGTTTTCAAATCCCTCCATGGCCTCGCCCCTCCCTATCTCTGTAATCTCTTTCAGCCCCACAACCCCCCCCGAGGTATCTGCGCTCCTCTAATTCTGCCCTCTTGAGCATCCCTGATTATAATCGCTCAACCTTTGGTGGTCGTGCCTTCTGTTGCCTAGGACCTAAGCTCTGGAAGTCCCTCCTTAAACCTCTCTGCCTCTCTTACCTCCTTTTAAGATGCTCCTTAAAACCTACCTCTTTGACCAAGCTTTTGGTCACGTGCCCTAATTTATCCTTATGTGGCTCAGTTTGTTTTCTTAATACTCCTGTGAAGCGCCTTGGGAAATTTTATTACTTTAAAGGTGCTATATAAATACAAGTTGTTGTTGTTGTTGTCTGGCAAGCTAGGCCTCACTCTATAGAGGGGCCAATTTGCATGCACAAATTTTAAGTGCCCCATTTGCAATATCCATCTGATACCCTGCTGCATACTTTGCCTATGTGCTTGGGCGAGGCACACAGATGAGAGTTTTTTTGCAGGTTATGGTTATCCTCTTAGTTTCCTCCTCGCCCTCCCTTATTTTGTTCCGTTAAAGTCTTAATAAGCCACCAACTCCCAGGTCTCAGCCTTTGCCACATCACCTACCTGAACACATTTTGTAAAAAGTATTATATAGCAGCAGTCGGTTTATGAATAAAAGAATACAATACAGTTTGCTTGCTGAATTGCAGGTGATTGCTAGCTGGCCTCGCCCCAGTTGATGAACACAATCATTGTACAGTTATAATAATAATAATCAACTTTATTGTCATTGTTAGTGCACAAGTGCAGTACAACGAAATGTAGGCTTGCAGCTCCCGAGAGTGTACATTTAGATTAAGACATTTAAACATTCAACATACATTTGGCTTGTAATACATTAACATAAACATAACCATAATAAAGTGCATTGGCAGATGTGCAGGCTTTAGAGTTTATTTGTGGAGTTCAGTAGGATGACAGCCCTGGGAAAGAAGCTGTTCCTAAATCTGGTCGTACGGGTGCGAATGCATCTGTAGCGTCTCCCAGATGGCAGGAGGGTGAACAGACTGTGGCTAGGATGGGTAGGGTCTTTGATGATGGACCGTGACCTCCGTAAACAGCGTTTCTGGTATATGTGCTCTATGGTCGGTGGCCGGGTGCCGGTAATGCGTTGGGCAGTTTTGACTACCCGCTGCAGGGCTTTCCGGTCATAGTAGCTGCAGCTGCCATACCATACTGTGATACAGTTCGTCAGGATGCTCTCTATTGTGCAGCGGTAAAAGTTAGAGAGGATCAGGGGTGACAGGTTACATCCCTTCAGCCTCCTTAGGAAATATAGGCGCTGCTGGGCCTTCTTCACCAGAGAGGAGGTATTGAGGGACCAGGAGAGGTCTTCCGTGATGTAGACTCCGAGGAACTTAAAGCTGTCCACCCTTTCCACCACAGCCCCATTGATGTGGATGGGGGTGTGACTTCCGCCTTTAGACTTCCTGAAGTCCACAATGATTTCTTTGGTTTTCTTGATGTTAAGGGCCAGGTTGTTATCGGCGCACCACTTCACGAGATGCTGGACCTCCTCCCTGTAGGCTGACTCATCGTTGTTGGTGATCTGGCCTACTACCGTGGTATCATCCGCAAACTTGATGATGGTGTTGGAACCGTGCACAGCCACACAGTCGTGGGTGAAGAGGGAGTAGAGGAGGGGGCTCAGCACACATCCTTGTGGGGCCCCCGTGTTCAGGGTCGGGGGGGGGAGGTGTGGTTACCTAATTTGACAGACTGGGGTCTGTTTGTTAGGAAGTCCAGGGTCCAGTTGCAGAGGGAAGTGTTCAGGCCAAGAGTGTGGAGTTTGGTGGCCAGCTTGTTGGGGACGATAGTGTTGAATGCTGAGCTGTAGTCCATGAACAGCATTCTGATGTAGGTCTCTTTACCATAGTTCGAAACCAACAACAAGGCAGGATATGTACGCTTCTCGTTCTTTGCCACATCACCTACCTGAACACATTGGGCCAGAAATTCCAGAACGGGGCTTGCAGCGCGTGCAAGCCCCGTATTTGCACTTACCCCGCGCTCCTGCCGATCAGCTTCTGGGACGCCTGAACTTGGAGAAATAGAAAGCACATTCCCGGGCAGCGTATGACGTCACGCCGCCCAGGAGTGCAGCCAGCGCGGACCCAGGAGCGTGCAGTGTAAGTGAGACACGCCCCTTGAGGTCTCAGTTTCACTGGACATGCCCCCAATGTTTCTGTCAAGCTGCATTGCTTTTTTACATGCAAAGCAGCAGTTTAAATAGGTTTTTGGAAGTTTTTTGAAGATTTTGGTAACTTTTATAAACTTTTTTAAATGTTTACATTATTTTGAGTAATCTGAAGTAGTTTTAAAGAGAATTAAAGCAATTTAAAGACTTTTAAAAGCCCTAAAAGAATTTTTTTAATTCCATTTATTTATTTAGCAATGTCGTCGTCATACGTGTCTTCACACTGTTCCCTTTGGGGAACTGTATGAAGTGGTGGAAGGATTTATGGCCGTGATTAACGCTCATTCCGTGACCGTAACCATCTTTGAACCAGCCATTAGGGCGGTTAATCCTATGGCGGGAGGGTTTTACGGGCTCCCACAAGCTATACAAGGAGGGGGGGCCACCCACACCCACGGACGCAAATATCCCACTGGATGTCAACCCAGAATTTAGAGCCGGAGCTCCGACTCCACTTGCCAGGACTGTCTGGAGCGGGGTTCGAAACCCTACCCTGATCTGGCCCAGCGGCGGGGATCCTACCGCTATGACAAACGCCCAATCCGATTAGCAACGTGAAATGGCAGCATAGGGCTCCAGTCACGGGGAGGGAAAAGGCGCAGGAAACGTATGGGTGTCACCTTTTGTGCAGAGTGGGCCTTTTGCGTAGCAGTAAGCATCCCCGCCGCTGGGCCAGAAGGAGTAGGGTTTTGAACCCCACTCCAGACAGTCCCGGCAAGTGGAGTCGGAGCTCCAACTTTAAATTCTGGGTGGACATCCAGCGGGATACTTGCGTCCGTGGGTGTTGGTGGCCCCCCCCCCCCCAGATGGGTTGTGGGAGCCCGTAAAACCCTCCCGCCATAGGACTAACCACCCTAATGGCTGGTTCAAAGATGGTTACGGTCACGGAATGAGCGTTAATCATGGCCATAAATCCTTCCACCACTTCATACAGTTCCCCAAAGGGAACAGTGTGAGGATACGTCCGATGATGACCTCTTGCGCAATGCACCTCCTTGGACCCTCAGTCGCAGATGCGAGGGGGCAAGTCGTGCAAGTGTTAAATTTTTTATTTTATTGACATGTAAAATGTTGGCCCAATAATTCCCTTCCAAATGCGCTAGTACGGTCGGGGTACTTACGCATCTGGCCGGATGAAATGCCGGTTTTCAGCATGCACAGTGCATGTGGGGAAAACCGGCATTTCCTGTCCTCTGAACGAAGGGGTTCAGAGGCAGAACGCGTGCGACTGCACATGCAGCGCGTGCGCAGTATAATTCGCCGCTTTCATTAATGCTTTCAGTGAGGTCCAGTCATTACAACTTACACATGAAAAAAGCATGGGTACAGTTGCTACAGAGGCTGCGGAGGAAGATATTTCTTATCGTGGAGCTTCTGAAAGTATGTATGTCTGTATATATTCCTTTGCGTGTTATGTATATATTCCTTTACTTATGTGTATGAATGTATTATTTAATTATGACTTTCAGAGAAAGTAACTTATTGGAAAATCATAATTAAAAACATACATTCATAGTAAAGGAATATAAAACATACATACATATACGTAAAGGAATATATGTGGACATACATACATAACTCATTCTCACATTCCATTCACACAGCCACAATTGCTCCTTCTACCTACCGTTCTGAAAACCCTTTTTAAAAAAAAAAAAAAAAAATTTTAACTTTAAAACTTACTTAAAATTTCTTAAAATAACTTCCCTCCCTTTCCCAAACAAAAATATTGCATTTCAAAAGCTCCACGATAAAATATATCTTCCTCCGCAGCCAATGAACCACTTTACACTTGCTTTTTTTCAGTGTAACTTCTAAGGACTTAACCTCACGGATTTCATGAATGAAATCCACGAAGTTCACTGCGCAAGCGCTGCCTGTGCAGTCGCACGCGCTCGAGGTCTGGAAATGCCGGCGTTCCCCGCATGCGCTGTTCATGCTGAACGCCGGCATTTCCAATGGCCAGAAGCGTGAGTAAGCCGACCGTACTCACGCTTCTGGCCTGGAATTTCTGGCCCATTGTGTAAAAAGTATTATAACAGCATTCGGGTTATGAATTAAATAATACATTACTACCCAAGAGTCAGCTTTCCTTAATTGGTGGCACTCTGGCTCCTGGGCTCCCGCTGCTGTTTACTGCCGCCGAAGTCTCGCACTCTCCTGGGCTCCCGCTGCTGTTTACTGCCGCCGAAGTCTCGCACTCTCCTGGGCTCCCACTGCTGTTTATCAAGAGTTCTGCTGGGGTATATCCAGTTGTAGTATGAGGAGTAGTTCTGTACTTCAGCAAGAAATTTGCCAAATGTTGCTTCATGCTGAGTCCCGAACAACCCTGCAACACTTGCTTTTTGAGAACTTCTTTTACTATTCTGACTGACCTATCGGCTGCTCCATTTGAAGCTGGATGGTATGGTGGAACGAGAGTGTGTTTGATACTGTTCCGTTTCATCAACGCTTGGAATAGAGCAGAATGGAACTAAGGGCCATTGTCAGACACAAACTCTTCAGGTAAGCCATGACATGAGAAGGTAGACCTCAACTCATCTATGGTACATTCAGTTGTAGTATTTGAATCCATGTGCTTCACTTCAATCTGCTTTGAGTGACTATCTACAAGTACCAGGAAATAATCATTTGCTTTCTCACATAATTCTACATGTACTCTCTGAAAAGGTCTACTTGGCCATGACCAGTGTTGTAGTGGAGTTTTGGCTGGTTTGTTTCTGCAATTTTGGCAAACGCTGCATTTGCTGACAAATGATTCAAGATCACTGTCCAATCCAGGCCAATAAACACAGCTTCTTGCAACAGGTTTCATACTGACGATCCCTGGATGTTCAGTGTGAAGTTCAGCCAGAATTCTATCTCTCAAAGAAGTAGGCACCACCACTCTGTTTCCCCACTTGATACAACCTTGCTCACAAGAAAATTCAGTACGACGGTTATGGAATAGTTTCAACTCTGTGTCCAGACACTGATCAGTCCATCCACTCAAGGTGTTTTCATGCACTCTTTTCAGTACTGAATCCTTTTGAGTCTCATTTGTAGGGCTGGATTTTAATTCAGGGGCGGGTTGGGGTCGTGTAATCCGCATTTCGTGTTAACCACCCGAATCTAAATCGATGTGGGAGATTGATGCGATTTTAACTTAATTGGCCAATTGAGTTCCAACGTGTGGGAGCCCATGGCAAATGAGTTTTTCCAGTCTGAAAGTCCATCCACTCAAGGTGTTTTCATACACTCTTTTCAGTACTGAGTCCGTTTGATATTCAATCGTGTCATCATATTTTGACAACAACACTGCCCAACTTTGCATTCTTGATGCAGCCATTGCAGGGATGGCAAATTTGGGCCCCAATATTGCTAGGAGCGGTTTGTGATCAGTTATCAGGGTAAACTTTCTGCCGATCAGGAACTGTTGGAATGCTGTGGTGAATGCTTCCTTCTCAATTTGCGCGTAGTTGCTTTCGCTCTTTGTGAGGGTTCACGATGTGAACGCAATTGGTTTCTCTTGGCTGTCATCCATTATGTGGCTTATGACAGCTCCCACACCATAGCTAGAAGCATCACACGCTAACTTAAGCTCACTCTCTGTGTCATAGTGCACAAGTAGAACATCGTTAGAGAGACTTGTCTTACAAGTGTCGTAAGCTTCCTGTTGCGCTTTTGTCCACTTCCACTGGACATCCTTCTTGAGCTCATGCAATGGAGCTAACATGGTCACTAACTCGGGTAAGAAATGTGTGTAGTACTGGACCATTCCAAGGAAAGATCTTAACTCAGACATGTTCTGTGGCTTTGGAGCATTGATGACAGCATCAACCTTTTCCTTAACTGGTTGAAAGCCATCTGCATCAACTTTCAGACCAAGGTACACAACCTCAGGCTGCACAAAAGCACATTTGCTCCTTTTCAATTTGACATTGTGGGAATTCAACCTTTGCAGCACTATAACTAACACTTCTAGATTTTCTTCCTCGCTCCTTGTTGCGATTAGCATATCGCCTTGATTGCATAAGCAATTTGGAACTTCTTGCAAAATCTTATCCATCGTAGCCTGGAAGATTTTGGGGAGGACTTTACACCATACAGTAGCTTGGTGTATGAGTACAGTCCCTTGTGTGTGTTGTTGACGAGATACTGTTGAATCTCTTTGTCAACATTCAGCTGGGCGTAAGCGTGCCACAGGTCAAGCTTGGAGAAAACCTTTGACCAAGAGAGTGCTGCATACAAATCTTGTGATGTAGGTAACGGGTACTGTTCATCGTCAACTGCTTGGTTGATAGTAACTTTGTAGTCACCGCATAAGCGTACAGTTTGTCTGCTTTGGGCACTACCACAATCGGAGTAGCCCATTCACTTTTGTCAGTTTTTACTAGTACTCCATTCTCTGAGTTTCTCCAGCTCTTCCTCCACCTAACTTTTCAACGCATAAGGGACCGGCCTTGCCTTACAATAGACAGGCTTCGCGTTGGACTTGATGCAGTTATGCACATCATACCCAGTGATGCCCTCATAACTGTCTGAGAACATGTTTTTATACTTGTTCGGCATTGTGTCGAGTCGCTTCTTTGAAGCATCTACACTGAAGATGTTTTTCCAGTCTAGTTTCAACTTTCTCAACCAGTCTTTGTTCATGAGGGTTGGCCTGTTGTTGTAGCTCGCTACAATAATAAGCAGCTTATCCATTTCTCCACGTCTCTAGGATTTCTCCAGAGTAGGTTTTTAACTCTATGGTACTCTTTGTAAGTGGTATTTGATTAAACTTACTCTCATATGTGTCCTTACTCATGATAGAGCAGTCCGCCGCTGTGTCGATACACATATCAATATAATGCTCGTTGATCAACAGTTTTGTACGGAAGTCTTTTTCATGACTGCTAGTGTTGCCGCTAGTGGCATAGATACTGTAGATGCCTAGTTCTTCAACATCAGGTGTGTTCACTTCAATATTGTGAATTCCTCCCTTTTGTTTCTGCTGCTTTGCACTGCCACCAGAATGGTTCTTACTTCCTGCTTTCAATCAAGCTGTTGAAATATGGCCTTGATTCTGGCAGTGAAAACACTTTGAATTTCTGTATTTGCAGGACTGTGGTGAGTAATTTCCATTGCAGCGATAACAATCACTGACCTGCTCTCACCGACATGCTTTTGACTTGGTCTCACAGCTTTAGGTTTGGCGGTGGCTTTGTGACTGTAGACCTCAGCTGCACGAGCCACTTCAGTTGGACGGAGCTCCCTAGCATTCTTAGACATCATCTCCATAGATAGGGCAATTTTGCATGCTATGTCAAACGTTAGGTTTAGAGTGTTCAGTAATGTGGACTGTGTGCGCTCATCCACCAGTCCACACACAAACTTATCTCACAATGCACGATCCAAAAAGGTGCCGAAGTTAAAAATCAAAGACAGGTTTTTAAGAGCTACAATGTACACACTAATGGTTTCACTTTGTTTTTGGTTTCTGGTACCAAACTTATAGCTCTCTGCTATTTCTATTGACTGTGGGTCGAAATGGTCCTTGAGTTTCTCGACAGTGTGTTCAAACGACACATCCTTCGCTTTCCCTGGTATGAGTGGGTTTGTCAACATTCCGTAGACATCTGGCCCGATCTTCGCTAGAAAAAGCGCTTTCTTCTGTTCACGAGTTACTTTATTTTGAGCTTGAACATTCTCACCTGCACCTTCGGTCTCAATAATGTTATTGGCCTTAAAAAAAAAAAAAAAAAATTTTAAAAAAATCTCCATCGCTTACTGTAAGAACTGAATGGTTCGCGAGCACGTTCATACAGGCTGAGGCTTCCGATGAATCCCGTAGGTGCGGCCATGATTGTCCCGATCCTGTTGAACAGTGACTCAGCACGCTACCTGTGTACCTGTGAGAATCAACGCCGCTGTTGCTGTGTATACATACACGTGAAGGAGAAGCACAGATGATTCTGCATCAGCTTTAACAGTAAAGCATCGCAGAAATTAAGAGACAAAAGAGATGATGGTGCAAGGCAAAAGGAGATGGTAATGGGACAAGTTAAACAAAAGATGACTCTAGATGAAGTGTAAATGGCAGTGGCTGAATGATCAACAACTGCCATGTGAGAGAGAAAAAAAAAGTTGGGGCAGAGGTCATGGCCTGAAATTGTTGAACTTGCTGTTGAGTTGTAAGCATCAACACAGGCCCCAAGGATTTTTTTGAATCAGACATTTTGTATGATTGTTACTGCTGATCGACCAGCAGCCTGTTTGGCCCAGTGGTAGGGGCTGTGGTGCAGCTGGACCTAGAAGCACAGACACACCTGTGAGTTTCAATTTAACTATGGAAAAGACATTGGGGGAAAAATTCAGTTGGTAGCGCCACCCGTTAGCGACTTAAGAGGGTGCTAAGTGGGGCGCAAACCAACTACCGCCCGGGCGCGGCACTGCCCATGCCTCCCACAAAATTCAGTGGGAGGTTAGTGGTGGCGCTAACCGGTAGCGCTGCACCGCTGGCGATGACGTCATTGGTGTGCGCAGCACCCCGCTCACGCCCCAGCCGCGAACTTTGGGCGCGCCCCCTGATTTACCACCGGACGCTATGTCCGACAGGGTCAGGAGGGTGTACCTGCGGCCGGGGAGGCGCAATTTAAAGGCGAGGTGCGGGGCGGCCATTTTTGTTGCTGGCCGCCTGCCAGCACCTGCCTGCGCTCCCGTCCCCGGCCTCCTGAACCGTCCCCCCCCCCCCCGCGGAGTGCTGGCTGCGCTCCAAGAGCCCAGCACTTCTCTTGGGTGCCGGGCTCTTTTGCCTGCACTCCCGATCCTCCTCTGCGATGCTCAGGTCCTCTCTGGATGGTCGACGCCCGCACTGGTGGAATCGGCCTTCTTCTACAGAGTTGCAGGTAGGTTCGAATCGACTCGTCGCCAATGTTTAATCCGTGAATTTTGATGTATGGTGTCCTTCAATAAATCGACAGAGACTGCAGAGGAACAATCAAGAGGTGTTTACTGGATGAGGGTTACTCTAAAACTAAAAGTACAGATCCCTACTCAGTGTTTATATACAGGTGTAGTCACTGCCGGTACTACAGTATACAGGAGCTGTAAAAAAGTAGTTCTCCCCTTAAAGGTACATACACTACAATTCCTCCCCTTTTAGATTAACAGTACCATAACAACATTCATTTAACAGTTAACACTTTTAACATGCAACATTAACTGATAATAGTCCATTTATAAATTCAGTCTTTGGGGCGGCTTCCTGATCCTTTCTGGATAGCGCCTTTCCTGAGTGTCTTGCTCTTGGTGCGGAGGCGATTCTGCCCCCCTGTCGTCGGTTGGTTCATCAGCTTCCGATGCTACTGTTTCTGGGGTAGATGCTACCTGTATGTCGGGTTCATCACCAGGTACGCGAGACATGGGGTTGACTCGTTCCTGTGACTCTAGGATCTGGTCGACATGGCGTCTCACAATGTTCTCCCCAACATCCACTGTGTACATTAGTGGCCCCTGCCGTGTGCATATCATTCCTGGTTGCCATTTCCCTGTTCGGTAGTCGCGGGCCAAGACTGGTTGCCCTACATTGAAGCTCCTTGTCGGCTTCTCATTGATGTGCTGGAATTGCTTATTCTCAACATTTCTTCGTACATTTGGTCTGAGCAAATCCAGACGAGATTTCAACCTTCGGTTAAAGAACATCATGGCCGGGGTCTGGTTGGTAACTGCAGGTGGCGCATTTCTGTAGGCTAACAGGAAATTGTCCACCTTATGCTGCAGTGGAATGTCGTCATCGCACATGGCCCTTACTGCTTTTTTAAAGGTTTGTACGAACCTCTCAGCCAATCCATTTCTGGCTGGATGATACGGGGCGGATGTGTAATGCCTTACCCCATTCCTTCTCATAAATTTCCGAAACTCTTCGGACACAAACTGTGGTCCGTTATCAGAGCAAATCTGCTCTGGCAAGCCGTTCCTGGCAAATATGGTCCGTATGACTGCAATCGTTTTCTCCGTGGTGGTGGAGGACATTTTGATCACCTCAGGCCATTTCAAGTGCGCATCCACGGCTATTAAGAACATTGAGTCCATGAATGGACCAGCAAAATCAATATGCACCCTTTGCCATGGAGAGGAGGGCCACTCCCATGGGTGTAGAGGGGCATGTGGTGGTGCATTTTGGACCTTCTGGCATCCTGAGCAGCTCTTTGTCAGGTCCTCGATTTGCTGATCAATCCCCGGCCACCACACATAAGCCCTAGCAAGGCTTTTCATTTTCACCCCTCCCAGATGGCCTTCGTGAAGCTCATTGAGCACTCTCTCCCTTAGCTTGGGTGGAATTACCATTCGGGATCCACACATCAAGGTCCCCTGGCATACTGACAGCTGTTCTCTTCTGGATGAGAATGCTGGCAACAGTGAGTCGCCATGTGTTGGCCATCCCTTCATCGTCAAATCATATACCCGAGACAGTGTCGGGTCATTTCGGGTCTCCTTCTCTATATCCGCGTTAGTTACTGGCAAGCGTTCAATTATAGTCGAATAAAATATTTCGACAGGGTCCACTGCTGGTGCTTCCTCCGCAGTAGGCAGTGGCAGGCGTGATAGCCCATCAGTGTTTCCATGCTGTTTCGTGCCCTTATACTCTATTTCATATTGGTTCGCCCCTAGAAAAAGGGACCATCTTTGTAGCCGTTGCGCAGTCATCGCCGGAACGCCCTTCTTTGGATTAAAGATGGAGACAAGTGGTTGGTGGTCAGTCAGCAAGGTGAACTTCTGCCCGTGCAGATAGTGGTTGAACTTTTTTACTCCCCACACAAGGCTGAGGGCCTCCCTGTCAATCTGAGCGTAGTTACGCTCAGCTGAAGTTAGTGACCGAGATGCAAAGGCTACTGGCCTCTCCAAGCCGTCCGGGAATTTGTGTGACAGCACCGCACCAATACCATAGGGTGATGCATCACACGCCAACCGAATTGGTAGTGCTGGGTTGAAATGAGCCAACACCTCTTTTGATGTGATCAATTCTTTGCACTTCTGGAAACCTCGTTTACATTCGTCATTCCACTTCCATGGTACCCCCGTTTGCAGTAGGGTGTTCAGTGGGTGTAGTACTGTAGACAAATTCGGCAAGAACTTATGGTAGTAGTTCACCAGCCCGAGGAACGACCTCAGTTGTGACACATTTTCCGGTGCTGGAGCCTTGACTACTGCCTCAATCTTTTCAGGGGACTTATGTAACCCCTCTTCATCAATAACGTGGCCACAATACGAGATCTGCTTCTGGAAAAACTCGCATTTGTGGCGATTAGCTCGGAGCCCATATTCCTTCAAGCTAGTGAGCACCTGCTCCAGGTTGGCGAGGTGATCACTGTCATTTTCGTCCGTGACCAGGATGTCGTCCAAATAACACTGGGTCCCTGGAATCCCTTGCAGGACTTGATCCATTGCGCTTTGCCAAATAGCCGGAGCTGATGCTACCCCGAACACCAGCCGGTTGTATTGGTAGAGACCTTTGTGAGTGTTGATCGTAAGGTACTGTTTCAAGGCTTCTTCTACCTCCATTTGCAGGTACGCCTGGGCCAGATCAATCTTAGTGAAGCGTTTTCCTCCAGATAGCGAGGCGAAAATATCTTCAATCCGCAGAAGCAGATATTGTACAGTGTGAAGGATTGGGTTCACTGTCACCTTAAAGTCCCCACAGATGCGAACCTTCTTTGGTTCCCCAGGCGTATTACTCAACGACCTCTTCATTACAGGAACGATGGGTGTAGCCCACTCGCTCCAGTCCACTTTGGACAGTACTCCTGAATGTTCCAACCCTTCCAGCTCTGCTTCGACGGCTGGGCGGATCGCATAAGGCACCGGTCTGGCCTTAAAAAACTTTGGGCTTGCATTTTCCTCTATTTTGATCATCGCTGTTATGCCTTTTAGTGTTCCGAGTCCCTCCTGGAACACTTCTTGTGCGTCAGTTAGCATTTTTGACAGTCGTCCAGGTGTGACGTCGTCATCCTTTTTGGCATCTACCGTCAGTGCTTGTATGGAATGCCAATCTAACTGTATCTTCCGGATCCATTCACGTCCTAGTAGTGGTGGTCCTCCATCTGGCAATACATATAGGTCCATTTTTGGTGTTTCCTTGCCGTTGTATATCACGTTCACCCTTATTTTTCCTTTGGGGTAGACTTTTTGCCCTGTGTACGTCTTCAAGACAATCTCTGTATCTCTCAAGGGTATATGTGAGAATAGCCGCTTGTAGTCCCTTCGGTTTATGACTGTTAGGGCTGATCCTGTGTCCAATTCCATTTTCACTTGGACTCCGTCTATCTTGAGCGTGACCCAGATAGTTTGGTGATCCTCCATTTTGATTACATTATGTAGTTTCAGACAACCCAGCTCCTTGCTTCCGGAATCTGTATTACTTTTCTGTTCGTCTGAACTACTCTCCATCACCTTATGTACCTTTTTGTACTTCTCCTGTGGAGATTTCTTGCTGCTGGTTTTCTTTCCCGACCTGCAGACACTTGCTATGTGTCCTACTTTTCCACACTGTCTGCACACTTGGTCCTTGAACCAACAATCCTTATGGTTATGTGTTGTTCTGCCGCAGCGATAACACTTCACTGCTCCATATGACATTTCATATGTGCCATATTCTTGCGGTCTCCGTTTTATCTCTGCAGCGCCCCGTGCGGCTGCTTCATGTGATACTGCCATGCTGAAAGCCTTGTCCAGCGTAAGATCTTTTTCTGATAGAAGCCGTTTCTGGGTTCCTTCACTTTGAAGCCCACACACAAACTTGTCCCTTAAAGTATCTGCTAGTCCCGTTCCAAACTGGCAGTGTTTCAATAGCTTGCGCAGTTCTGTTAAATACTCAGCATTACTTTCATCTTTATGCTGGTTCCTTTTGTGGAACTTAAATCTTTCTGCTATCAGCAGCGGTGTGGGGTTTAAGTGGTCCTGTAGGATTGCCACTATGCTTTCAAAATCCTTTTCCACTGGCTTCTCTGGGGTTACTAGGTTTCGCAGTAAGCCGTACGTTTTTGCACCCATGGAATTCAACAATACCAGTGCTTTCCTGGCATCTGGCACTTCATTCGCCTTGCAGTACACTTCTATGCATTCTATATATGTTGCCCAATCTTCGACTTCATTGTCGAACGCTGTGACACTGCCACTCTTCGGCATCCCTGGGTGTGGTTAGACTGGCTAAAAATGGCATCTCCCGCGCTCTCCCTTCTTCTCCGCTGGCTCAAAATGGCATCCCCCGCGCTTTCCTTTCTTCCCCCGCGGACGCTGCTCAGCCCTTGAACACCGGCCGCACTCTGCGCGTTTTCCTGTGTGCCTCTCTCGTTGACGCCACTCGGTCCTGAACCCCGGCTGTGCCCTGTGCGCTTTACCCTCTCTCTTACCCTATCAACGCTGCTCGGCCTTTTTCTGTGCCGTCGGTCGGCTTAAGCCGCCGCCGTCCGGGAAGGGTCTGCGCTGTACCTGCTGCCAGCCCGCTGCGCTGGATCGTCGCGACTGGAGAACCAAGCCCAGCTCTCCACAGCCTCCTCTGCGATGCTCAGGTCCTCTCTGGATGGTCGACACCCGCACTGGTGGAATCGGCCTTCTTCTACAGAGTTGCAGGTAGGTTCGAATCGACTCGTCGCCAATGTTAAATCCGTGAATTTTGATGTATGGTGTCCTTCAATAAATCGACAGAGACTGCAGAGGAACAATCAACAGGTGTTTACTGGATGAGGGTTACTCTAAAACTAAAAGTACAGATCCCTACTCAGGGTTTATATACAGGTGTGGTCACTGCCGGTACTACAGTATACAGGAGCTGTAAAAAAGTAGTTCTCCCCTTAAAGGTACATACATTACAGGTGTGTATTGGAATACAATAGTTGGGGGAAGGCCCAGACTCAAAGGAGGAAACCAGACAAAGAAGGTTGATTTAAAAGACATCACTGCAATAAACAGACCTGAATGAACTTTTAGGGTATACAGAGAAGGCAGCTTTGGCCATTTTTTTCTCTCTCTCGCCTTTGCGTGCCCTCATCTCTGAACCAAGAACTGAGCACTCGGTCCGAGACAGAGAGAAGAAACCACCACAAGCGACAAGAGCCTCACCTTACTCTTCGACTGTAGGAACGAACCTCGAAACTGGGACTTGGATACTGCATCAGCGATACGGAACCAGGTGACACGCTCTACCCAGGGAAGCAGCGAACAAGAAAACGGACAATCGGGGTGAGCATTGTCCAAGCCCACATATCCTTAAGACCACCGGTACTGTGTGAGGGGGTGTTGTGTGTCCCAACCAATCCAGAGGGGCTTAGTTGGGAGGTTCTGTGTGTATTATATAGTGTATGTTCCGGGGTTTGTGGGACAAGCCCATGTTATACTTTGTATAGCAACACAGTGTGATTTTGGGCGTCTTAATACGAGACAGTGCCTGTTCGACGTGCCAAGTTGTATTGTTGTACTGTTTGTTTTACGCCACCTGGGAATTTTACATACTGGAGGTGGGTGTGTGTGTTAACCTTATTAAACACCATACGGTTGAGTCAGAAAAGCTTGTCTGTGTTCCAATCCTGTTCATCAAAATTCCTGTCATCTAGAACTAAGTAGAGGAGGTGATTCGAACCACCAAGGTAAACCACCTTCAGAGTCCAGAGGCTGTAGAGTCCTAATCGAAAGATGAGATGCTGTTCCCCAAGCTTACATTGAGCTTCACTGGAAAAGTGCAAGGGACGGAGAGGTCAGGGTGGGAGTGGAGCAGAGAATTAAAGTGACAGGTGACAGGTTCCAGTCTACGATCTACAAGGCACAGGTCAGGAGTGTGATGGAATACCCTCCATTTGCCTGGATGAGTGCAGCTCCAACAACACTGAAGATGCTCAACACCATCCAAGACAACGCAGCCCGCTTGATTGGGACCCCATCCACCACCTTAAACATTCACTCCCTCCACCACCGGCGCACCGTGGCTGCAGTGTGTACCATCTACAAGATGCACTGCAGCAACTCGCCTAGGCTTCTTCAGCAGCACCTCCCAAACCCGCGACCTCTTCCACCTAGAAGGGCAAGGGCAGCAGGCGTGTGGGAACACCACCACCTCCAAGTTCCCCTCCAAGTCACACACCATCCTGACTTGGAAATATATGGGCCGTTCCTTCATCATCGCTGGGTCAAAATCCTGGAACTCCCGCCCTAACAGCACTGTGCGAGTACCTTCACTGTAGTGTATGTACTTTGCAGAAGGAACTATATTCTGCAGCCCCTGTATACTGCAGTACCAGTAGTGACCACCCCTGTATATAAGCCTGTGTAGTAACTTTTGCATAGTAGTTCCAGTTTGTCTCCACTCAGTAAAGACCTGTTATAACCAACTCCTGCAGTCCGTGTCTCAATTACACACGGACATAATACTGGCGACGAGCAGATCCGAACTTACCTACAGTCTGCACCACCTCATGGGGATCCATCCCTGAAGCGAAGTTGTCAGAGGTCGAGGCCAGAAGGAAGAAAGAAAAAAAAAACAAACAGAAGAAACGGGCGTCGATCGTGGGCAACCGCCTCTGATTCATCGGAGTTGAAGATTTGCAGGAGAGGCTGTCGAGAGCGGGGCTTGGTTATCCTGTCAATGGTGTTCCAGCTAATCGGGCTGGTGGCAGGTAGTACACTGATCCTTCTTGGGCTGCGGCGGGCTAGAGCTCAATCGGGTGGCTTTTCAACGGGGCCGAGCAGCGTTGTCGGGAAGAGGAGAGAGAGAGAGAGGGTGGAGCACACAGGGCGCGGCAGGTGCTATGAACCGGGCAGCGTACAGACCCGAGAAGAGGGCGGGAAGTGTCCCGCAGGGTTACTCCGACGACGGGGAAATAAAAAAAATTAGAAGCACAGAAAGCCGCGAGGAGCTGCAGTTTGCCACGGGAACCGCGGAGAGCGGCGTTAGCAGCAGCGCGGGGGGAAGTGCGCGAAGACCATAGGGCGTCGCCATCAAGGCATAAAACGCCAGCAACAGCGCTAGCAGCAGCGGGGAAGACGGAAGGCGCAAGAGGCACCATTTTGTTAAATCGGGGAAGAAGGCAAAGCGCGGGAGGCGCCATCTTAGATTTCCAAGATGCCGAAGACTGGCAATATCACTGCCTTCGATAATGCAATAGAAGACTGGACCACGTATGTGGAAAGAGTCAAAGTATATTGCGAGGCAAACGAAGTAGCCGATGAGAAAAAGGCATCGGTACTACTAAACTTAATGGGCGCAAGAACGTACAGCCTATTGCGGAACCTGATTACTCCAGCCAAACCGATGGCGAAGAGTTTTAACGAAATTGTTGATATCCTACAGGAACACCTAAATCCTACACCGCTGCTGATAGCAGAAAGGTTTAAATTCCACAGGAGAAATCAGCATAAAGATGAGAGCAATGCTGATTACCTTACGGAACTACGCAAGCTATCAAAGCACTGCCAGTTCGGAGCAGGACTGGCAGATACCCTACGGGACAAATTTGTCTGTGGACTCTTGAGTGAAGGAACCCAGAAGAGGTTACTCTCAGAGAAAGAGCTGACGCTAGATAAGGCTTTCAGCGTGGCAGTATCGTACGAAGCAGCAGCAAGGGGAGCTGCGGAAATACAGCAAAAGCCACAGGAATACGGCACCCATGAAATGACACAGGGATTTGAAAAATGTTATCGCTGCGGCAGAACAACCCATGACCAGAAGGACTGCTGCTTCAAAGACAAAACATGCAGGCAATGCGGAAAGATGGGACACATTGCACGAGTTTGCAGGTCCGGGAAGAAGACTACCGACAACAAAAAGACTACTAAGGAAAAGTACAGGAAAGTACAAAAGATGACGGACAGTAGTTCCGAAGACCAGAAGAGCGATAGTGAATCCGGGAACAAGAGACTAAGCTGTCTCAAACTACACAACGTAATCGCAAAAGAGGATCACCGAACCATTTGGGTCACCCTCACGATAGCAGGGTCCCAAGTCAAAATTGAATTGGATACAGGATCAGCCCTGACCATCATGAATCGACGAGACTACGAGCGGCTATTCTCACACATACCCTTGAAAGACACATCCATTGTCTTGAAGACATATGCGGGGCAGAAAGTATACCCCAGAGGGAAAATAAGGGTGCCTGTCGAATACAACGGCAAGGAAATACAGAAATTGTATCTGTACATACTGCAAGATGGTGGACCACCGTTATTGGGACATGAATGGATCAGAAAGATAAGTTTAGACTGGCACTCCATTCAAGCACTGACTGTGGCTGGTAAAAAGGATGACGACGTCACACCTGGATGATTGTCAAAAATCTTAGCTAACACTAAAGAGGTATTTCAACAAGGACTGGGAACTCTTAAAGGCATAACCGCCTCGATAAAAATAGAAGAGAATGCAATTCCCAAGTTTTTCAAAGCAAGACCGGTACCGTATGCAATTCGCCCAGCCATCGAGGCAGAGCTGGAGAATCTGGAGAATGCAGGCGTGTTATCTAAGGTAGACTGGAGCGAGTGGGCGACACCCATCATTCCTGTCATGAAGAAAACGTTAAACAATAAGCCTGAGGAGCCAAGGAAGGTTTGCATCTGTGGGGACTTCAAGGTGACTGTGAACCCAGTCCTTCACACAGTACAGTATCCTCTTCCGAGGATAGAAGATATTTTCGCCTCACTATCTGGAGGGAAACGTTTTACAAAAATTGACCTAGCGCAAGCATATTTGCAGATGGAGGTTGAAGAATCCTCTAGGAAGTATCTCACGATAAACACTCACAAAGGTCTTTACCAGTATAATCAACTGGTATTCGGAGTAGCATCAGCTCCGGCTATATGGCAAAGAGCGATGGAACAAGTCCTGCAAGGGATTCCGGGGACTCAGTGTTACTTGGACGGCATCCTAGTGACAGGTGAAAATGACAGTGAACACCTTGCCAACCTAGAGCAGGTGCTCACTAGACTAGGAGAACATGGGCTACGAGCCAATCGCCCCAAGTGCGAGTTTTTTAAGAAACAGATATCGTATTGTGGCCACGTGATTGATGAAGAGGGGTTACATAAGTCCCCTGACAAAATTGAAGCGGTAGTTAAGGCTCCAGCGCCTGAAAATGTGTCGCAACTGAGGTCATTCCTCGGATTGGTGAATTACTACCACAAGTTTTTGCCGAATTTGTCCACAATTCTGCACCCACTGAACGCCCTACTACAAACTGGAGTAGCGTGGAAATGGAGCGATGAATGTAAGCGGGCCTTTCAGAAGAGTAAAGACCTGATCACTTCAAGAGAAGTATTGGCTCACTACAACCCATCACTACCGATAAGACTGGCGTGTAATGCGTCTCCCTACGGCATTGGAGCGGTACTGTCACATAAATTCCTTGATGGTTCAGAGAGGCCGATAGCTTTTGCGTCACGCTCGTTAACTTCAGCCGAGCGTAACTACGCCCAGATTGACAGAGAGGCCCTCAGCCTGGTGTGGGGGGTGAAGAAGTTCAATCACTACCTGCACGGTCAGAAATTTACTCTACTAACTGATCATCAACCTCTTGTCTCCATTTTCAACCCTCAGAAGGGCGTCCCGATAATGACAGCACAACGGCTACAGAGGTGGTTCTTTTTCCTAGGGGCACACCAATATGACATCGAGTACAAAGGAACTAAACAGCATGGGAATGCTGATGGATTGTCGCGCCTACCGTTGCCGACGGTGGAAGAAGCAACTGCAGTGGATCCAGTGGAGATATTGCACTCGACCATAGTCGAATGTCTCCCTGTGACGAATGCAAACATAGAAAAGGAAACACGAAATGACCCGACACTCTCCTGGGTCTATGATTTAATGGTGAAGGGATGGCCAGCACATGGCGAACCACTGCTGCCAGCATTCTCGCCGAGAAGAGAACAGCTGTCAGTGTGCAGAGGAACCTTGATGTGTGGATCCAGAGTAGTAATTCCACCCAAATTGAAGGATAGAGTGCTCAATGAGCTTCATGAAGGTCATCTGGGAGGGGAAAAATGAAGAACTTAGCCAGAGCGTTTGTGTGGTGGCCGGGAATCGATAGAGAAATCGAAGAGATGACCAAGAGCTGTACAGGATGCCAGAAGGTCCAAAACGCCCCACCACAAGCCCCTCTACATCTATGGGAGTGGCCCTCATCTCCATGGCAAAGGGTGCACATTGATTTTGCTGGTCCATTTATGGACTCAATGTTTTTAATTGCGGTGGATGCACATTCAAAGTGGCCAGAGGTAATAAAGATGTCCTCAACCATCACAGAAAAAACTATCACAGTCTTACGAACCATATTCGCCAGAAATGGGCTGCCTGAACAGGTTTGCTCCGACAATGGACCACAGTTTGTGTCTGAAGAGTTCCGGAGGTTCTTAAAGAACAATGGTGTTAAGCATTACACATCCGCCCCATATCATCCAGCCACCAATGGATTGGCTGAGAGGTTCGTTCAAACATTCAAGAAGGCTATCAAGGCAATGTGTAATGAAGACATACCCCTACAACACAAGGTGGATAACTTCTTGTTTGCCTACCGGAATGCGACACATGCGGTTACCAACCAAACTCCAGCCATGATGTTCTTCAATCGAAGACTGCGATGCCGCTTGGATTTGATTAAGCCAAACATCAGAAGAGATGTGGAGAACAGGCAGTTTCAGAATATGAATGAAAGGCCGACCAGGAGTTTTAAGATAGGTCAACCAGTTTTGGCCCGGGACTACCGCACAGAGAAATGGCAGCCAGGAATGATCTGTACACGGCAAGGACCTCTAATGTATACCGTGGACGTTGGAGAGAGCATTGTAAGACGCCATGCTGACCAGATTCTAGAGTCACTGGAAAACGTCAATTCCACACCACGATCCGATACACCTGGTGATGAAACCGAAGTACCAATTGCATCTACCTCAGAATCGGTGATATTGGAAGCAGACGAACCAAACAACGACGTTGATCCCGAATCAACTTTGCCAGAAGAACCTGATACCCCAAAGAGGCGTTATCCAGACAGAATCAGGAAGCCTCCTCAAAGACTGAACTTATAATTGCTTAACTTCAGCTAATGTATCTAGCAACTGTAATTGTAAATATGTTATTTAATTATTAATCGAATGTTATGTACCGTTTAGCTAAAAGGGGAGGAATTGTAGTGTATGTACTTTGCAGAAGGAACTATATTCTGCAGCCCCTGTATACTGCAGTACCAGTAGTGACCACCCTGTATATAAGCCTGTGTAGTAACTTTTGCATAGTAGTTCCAGTTTGTCTCCACTCAGTAAAGACCTGTTATAACCAACTCCTGCAGTCCGTGTCTCAATTACACACGGACATAATATTCACCACACGGACTGCAGCGGTTCAAGAAGGCTGCTCACCACCACCTTCTCAAGGGCAACTAGGGATGGGCCTTGCCAGGGACGCCCATATCCTAGGAACGAATATTTAAAAAAAAGTGCTTGTTTACTAGGCCAGAGCGAACTGAGCATGCTCATACTAAACCATGTGACAAAACATGTGATAATACATTACATTGGTTAAATGTAGTAATTAATGGGATACTTATTTCCTGGTAGCAGGGAATAGGTTGGAGACAATAGTAGGGAGACCAGGGTCAGAGTCAGAGGTCCCATGGAGGGACAGAGCTGACGTAAGCAGGATGGGGCCGGCACGGTCCATCGACGAACCGCTGTCCAAAGCAGGTGAGTGAAGTCCAGAAGCTATTTGAAGGGTAGAGAGTTCCAGGATGGAGGTTGTTGCCATAGGAATGAGAGTCGGTAGCGGTGCAGAGAGATGAAGGCGAAATTGACGCAAGTTGGAGGTCACCGTAGATCAAAGCGGCAGAGAAAATGTAAAAGCATAAACCAGCGACTAGCAAAGCTAAAAACCAGTAGAATGAGTCACCGGACAGCAAGTGAAACAGCAGCTGGTAGCTCGAAAACAACAAGGCTGAAAAACCAGTAGAACCAGTTCAGCTGGGACACAGACGCAGTTTAAAAGTTATTTTTAAAAACAAAAATAATATTTTAGCAGCAGTGTAACCTAATGTAGTTCAAAGCAGAAACGTAGTCTCTAGGAGGAAACTGATCCCGATAGAATGTTGCAAGTTTCTTTTTATTAATTATTCATTCCTGAGGTGGGGGCGTCGCTGGCAAGGCCAGCATTTATTGCTCATCCCTAATTGCCCTTGAGAAGGTGGTGGTGAGCCGCCTTCTTGAACCGCTGCAGTCCGTGTGGTGAAGGTACTCCCACAGTGCTGTTACGGAGGGAGTTCCAGGATTTTGACCCAGCGACGATGAAGGAACAGCCGATATATTTGCAAGTCAGGATGGTGTGTAACTTGGAGCGGAACTTGGAGATGATGGTGTTACCATCATTTAAGCTGATGAATGGGGTGCAAATCAAGTGATCTGCTTAGTCCTGGATGGTGTCAACCTTCTTGAGTGTTGTTGGAGTTGCACTCATCCAGGCAAGTGGAGAGTATTACATCACACTCCTGTCTTGTGCCTTGTAGATGTGTAAGGGTGGTGTTATGGGGTCAGCTTCGCCTCTGACTTATGAGCGGTTCGAATCACTCCCACTCCCTTGGTTCTAGACCTTGGACTTATTTGGGGGTTGTGATAAAAGTGCAGCAAACAACTGATTTTGGTGCAAGAACTTTGATCTTTATTTGAGAAAGAAAATACAACACAATAATAACACTCTAATAAAATGGGGAAACACTTCGACATACACAAGGGAAAAATTACAGCAGACAAATCTTTCACCCCTCCCAATCCCACCTTAATAGCTAAGTTAGGCTCTGAAGGACCAGGGATAATGCTCACCAAAACGACTCCTTGACAGTTGAGCTGTTTCACGATTTCAGGGTTCATTAGGTGTGTTGGTTGGGACCTGCCTTACCCCGGACGCGGTAGAGGACTTCACCTGCATAGCTGGTCAGTCTTCACAAGTCCGCTGATGCGGTAGGGTGCGTATTGGATCTATCAGGTGAGTACCCAATTTTCTTTGGCTAGAAATAGGGCCTAGAGTCTTTTGGATAAAATCTTACCATGGGGTAAGTCAGGATAGATTGTAGAGTGGAAAAGACTTGCGGAATCTTCGGTTTCTTCCAAGTTGGTCTTTAATTGGTCGCGGTGGCCCAATATTATTCGGTTGGCTGTGGGTAATATTCGGTTGGTTGTTTTGTGAGGCCCTTGGTGCCGCGAGGTGTCCGTTGGTGTGTTACTTCTTCTTCGAGAGAGAGAACTGCTTCAAGATGTTTGCTCCTCGACCTCGATGTTGCTCAATGATGGCTCTCCTTGAATTTGGAACTGTGAGATGAAACCTCGCTGAATTGTACACCGCCTTGCTGAACTTGAACTGTTTAACTGTTGAACAGGCCCCCAGTTATACAAAACAAGGCTGCTAATCTGCGCGCCAAATCTGTTCAAGTCCTTTGTTAGATTTTGGCGGGCTCGTTAATGTTAAGTTGTGTAAAATTGTTTAAGCGGCTTCGAGATGGCTTCCTGAGTTGTTGAAGTACTTAAAAATGTGAGAAGTAGTTTCGGGATGGTTTTACTGAGCTGTTGAGCTCTTATCTAATTGTAGTGAATTGTCCTCGAGCTCTGAGTTTCCTGTGGGGCCTGAGATTCTACGTAGGTTGGCTAAACGATTTGTATTATGCATGTTTTTGATGGGTTCTCTGAGGCTGTTCTTTCGTGGGTCTTATTGTTAGCATGTAAATTTCGTGCTAGGGGCTGAGTGACGTTTACAGCTCCCCCAGACAGTTTGATTACCTCGAATAATCAAACTGGCTACTGCATAGGTAGATCCCAAACTCATTCACTCCCTCCACCACCGGTGTACCGTGGCTGCAGTGTGTACCATCCACAAGATGCACTGCAACAACTCGCCAAGGCATCTCTGCCAGCACCTCCAAAACCCGCGACCTCTTCCACCGAGAAGGACAAGGGTAGCAGGTGCATGGGAACACCACCACCTCCAAGTTCCCCTCCATGTCACACACCATCCTGACTTCGAAAAATATCGCTGATCTTTCATCGTCGCTGGGTCAAAATCCTCAAACTCCCTCCCTAACAGCACTGTGGGAGTACCTTCACCACACGGACTGCAGCGGTTCAAGAAGGCGGCTCGCCACCATCTTCTGAAGGGCAACTAGGGATGGACAATAAATGCTGGCCTTGCCAGCGACGCCCATATCCTAGGAACAAATATTTTTTTTAAAGTGCTTGTTTACTAGGCCAGAGCGAACTGAGCATGCTCATACTAAACCATGTGACAAACCATGTGATAATACATTACACTGGTTAAATGTAGTAATTAATGGGATACTTATTTCCTGGTAGCAGGGAATAGGTTGGCGACAATAGTAGGGAGACCAGGTGTGGTGTATGTAACCTGTCCACCTTAAGAGAACTTAAGCCTGTTCCACCTTAAGAGATGTACTACTTTCTCTGGCTGCTGTATACGTAATACTGGTGGTGACCACACCGGTATATAAGCACTGTGTAGTAATATTGTATTCAGTATAGTCCCTACCTCCAACCAGTAAAGACCTGTTGAATTTACTCTTATAGTCTGTGTAGTAATTATCACTATAACACACAGACTTAACAGTGGCGACGAGTCCGATTCTTACCCTGCGGCAGTTATTTCCACGGCGGCTTCGTCCACAGACAGGACGTCGAAGAGAGGTTTCCACCCTCATCACCCTACTGGAAGACACGTCGAGCGGCAGGCATTGAGAAACCGGAGTGCAGAAGACATCCTGACCTCGAAGCCTCCATCAGCGACTGTCAGCTTTCTTTTTTTTCTACCTCGGTAGTGGGTAAGCCGGGCAGCGACGCGACAGAAAGTCAACCGCGTTGGCTGTACAGACGGGGCTGGGAAGACGGAGGAATAAGGGCAGTGAGATCGATCGCGACCGGAGATAAGGGCCGGGCCGCTTTCGAGCGAGAGGCGCAGCGCGGGGACATCGATCGCGACCGGAGATAAAGGCCGCATTCGGGCTAAAAGGCACAGCGTCTGGGGAAACTGAAGGCGCGAGAGCCGCGGTGAAGCGGAGACAGCGTCGGGGGACGGTTGAAGACTGCCAAGCGCGGGAAAACCGCCATTTTGTGGGCGGAGGACGACGACAAGTGCGGGAAGCCGCCATCTTGGATAACATAAAAATACAATAAATTGCAACGATGCCTAAACATGGGAACATTAATATCTTTGATAGTGACATCGAAGATTGGGCCATGTATGTAGAACGCATACAAAATTATTGTAAGGCAAATAAAATTCCTGATGCAGATAAAGCACTAACATTATTAAATTTAATGGGTGCGAAGACATACGGGTAATTGAAACACCTGTTATCACCAGATGAACCGGCGGATAAGACGTTCGATGAGATTGTTACTGTCCTGAAAAATCATCTAAACCCCACGCCGCTGATGCTAGCGGAACGATTTAAATTTTACGACAGAAGGCAGCTGCAGAATGAAAGCAATGCTGAGTATTTGATGGAATTACGTAAGCTAGCAAAATATTGTCAGTTTGGAACGGGACTGACAGAGGCACTACGAGATAAATTTGTGTGTGGTTTATTTAAACAGGATACACAAAAGCGACTGCTCGAGGAGAATGAGCTGACGCTTGAGAAGGCGGTCACTATGGCAGCAGCACACGAAGCCGCAGCGAGAGGCACGGCAGTAATGCAGCTACGTTCACCGGAACTCGGTACAAACAAATTGGGTTTGAGTTCTGTCAAATGTTATCGTTGTGGAAAGACAACGCACGATCAGAACCAGTGTTGGTTTAAAAACCAAGAATGCAGAACGTGTGGCAGGCTTGGCCACATAGCTAAAGTATGCCGGTCAGGAAAGAAGACCAGCAACAAAAAGTCACCGCAAGGAAAATACGCAAAGGTACACAAGGTGACAAAGAACAGTTTGACCGAACAGAAGTCAGATTCAGACGCTAGCAGTAATGAACTGGATAGCTTAAGAGTACACAACGTTGGTAAGGATGCAGATCTCCAGACAATTTGGGTCACTCTTCAGATAGCAGGAGTCCAAGTAAAAATGGAATTGGACACTGGATCGGCATTGACGGTCATGAATAAGAAAGATTACAGAAGGTTATTCCAACATATTCCCCTACAGGATACGGAGATTATATTGAAAACATACACGGGGCAAAGAGTGTACCCCATCGGAAAAATAGAGGTAGAAGTGGTCCACAAGGGCGAAGAAAGCCAAGTAATGGACTTATATGTGCTACCTGAAGGAGGTCCACCACTACTAGGACGGGAGTGGATTAGGAAAATGAATATGGACTGGCACTCCTTGAAGGCACTTGTGGTGTATGTAACCGTTCCACCTTTAAGAGAACTATTTTAAGAGATGCACTACTTTATCTTGGCTGCTGTATACTGTAATACCAGTGGTGACCACACCGGTATATAAGTGCTGTGTAATGATTTATTGGGCAGTTCAGCCTGACCTCCGACTAGTAAAGACCTGTTGAATTTACTCTTGTGGTCTGTGTGCAGTGATTCTTATTAACAATAACTAGAACACACAGACTTAACAGTGGTGACGATGACGATCTTACCCTGCGGCAGAGATATATCCAAGGCAGTTTAACGGGCGTCGAGAAGAGGCATCCGCCCTCATCATCCTGCTGAGAAAAGACTCGGGCCTGAAGAGCAAGGAAGAATCCTGACACGAAGCCTTCCATCAGCAACAGGCAGTGATCATCCCTTCTATCACGGTGGTGGGTAAGCCGATCAGCGACGAGCAGCAAGTCGGCCACGTTGGCTGTGAAGTAGGGGAGGGAAAAACGGAGGATATAAGGGCGGAGAACTCGACCACGGCCGGGGAAAAGAGCCGGACAGAAGTCGGGGCCAGAGGCGCTGAGACTGGGGCAGCGTAAGGCACGGGAGCCGCGGTGAATGCAAACGCAGCCGGTGTAAAAGACTGGGCTGCAAGCGGGCTGGGAGACGCAACAGCATCGAGAGAGAGCTCGACCACGACCGGGGAAAAAGGCCGGGCAGCTACCGAGGCCGCGAGGCGCGGGATAAAAAAAAAAAATTTTAAACGCGGAGAACTCAGCCGCAGCCGGGGGAAAGGACCGGACTGCAAGAGGGGCTGGGAGGCACGATTTGAGAACCGCTGGGGAGGGCGAATGCAGCAATACGGCAATCGCCATTACAGCCAGCGGGGGAGAAAGGCAAACGCAGGAAGCCGCCATTTTCGTAGGCGGGGGAAGAAGACAAGCGCGGGAAACCGCCATTCTGAAAAAAAAAAAAAATATTTTTGTTTCTCAAGAAGATTGCGAGGATGCCTAAGCGTGGTAACATCAACGATTTCGATCCCGATGTTGAAGATTGGGCCACGTATGTAGAGCGCATAGAGATTTATTGTAAGGCAAATAAAATATCAGATGAAGATAAAGCACTAACCTTACTAAACTCAATGGGTGCGAAGACATACGGGCTATTGAAGCATCTTCTATCACCAGCTAAACCGGCGGATCAGGCTTTCGCTAATATTGTTGCTGTCCTGAGAAATCATTTGAACCCCACACCGCTGATGTTAGCGGAACGATTTAAATTTTATGCGAGAACGCAACTGAAAGAGGAAAGCAACGCGGAGTATTTAATTGAACTGCGTAAGCTAGCGAAATACTGTCAGTTTGGGGAAAGACTGACAGAGGCACTGAGAGACAAATTCGTGTGTGGATTGTCGAAAGAAGGAACACAAAAGCGGCTGCTTGAAGAGAATGATCTTACACTTGATAAGGCTGTCACTATTGCAGCATCGCACGAAGCCGCAGCGAGAGGCACTGCGGAAATGCAGCTGAAGGCAGCGGTACTCAGCGTAGATCAAATGGCTTTGGGTACAGCGAAATGTTATCGTTGTGGAAAGACAACACATGATCAGAACCAATGCTGGTTTAAAAATCAGGAATGTAGAAAATGTGGCAAGTTTGGTCACATAGCTAAAGTATGCCGGTCAGGAAAGAAGACCAGCAACAAAAAGTCACCGCAGGAAAAGTGCAAAAAGGTACATAAGGTGGCTGAGAAGAGTTCGGATGAACAGAATTCAGATTCAGACTCCAACAGCAAGGAACTGGGTAGTCTGAGAATTCACAATGTGAGTAAGGAAGCTGACCTACAAACTATCTGGGTCACACTTCAGATAGCAGGAGTCCAAGTGAAGATGGAATTGGACACCGGATCGGCGTTGACGGTCATGAATAAGCAAGATTACAAAAGGTTATTCACACATATTCCCCTATGGGATACGGAGATAGTATTGCAGACATACACGGGGCAAAGAGTATACCCCATCGGAAAGATAAAAGTCAAGGTGGTACACAAGGGCAAAGAACACCAAGGAATGGACTTATATGTACTACCTGAGGGAGGTCCACCACTTCTGGGACGGGAGTGGGTCAGGAAAATAAATATGGACTGGCACTCCCTAAAAGCAATAACGGTAGATTCCGGAAAAAAAGATGTCAAACCTGAACGATTGTCCAGAATATTGGATGAGGTTAAAGAGGTGTTCCAACAGGGACTGGGAACACTGAGAGGAATTACGGCAAAAATCAAGATTGCAGAACATGCAAACCCAAAATTTTTCAAAGCCAGACCGGTACCTTATGCGATACGACCTGCTGTGGAAGCTGAGCTGGAAGGGCTAGAACGTTCAGGAGTACTGTCTAAGGTGGACTGGAGTGAGTGGGCCACGCCCATTGTTCCCGTCATGAAGCGTTCATCGAGTAACAAGCCAGGGGAACCGGGGAAGGTCCGCATCTGTGGAGACTTCAAGGTCACGGTTAATCCGGTGCTTCACACGGTGCAATATCCGCTTCCGCGGATTGAGGATATCTTTGCTTCATTGTCTGGCGGGAAACACTTCACCAAGATAGACCTGGCACAAGCGTACTTACAGATGGAAGTTGAGGAAGAGTCGCGCCAGTATCTCACAATCAACACGCACAGAGGCTTGTATCGATATAATAGACTGGTTTTTGGAGTGGCTTCGGCTCCAGCAATTTGGCAGAGAGCCATGGAGCAGGTATTACAGGGAATTCCAAGCACTCAATGTTACTTGGACGATATCCTGATTACAGGAGATGACGATGAGGAACACCTTGCAAATTTGAAACTGGTGCTCACCAGATTGAAGGAATATGGACTTCGAGTTAATCGCCAGAAATGCGAGTTCTTTCAGAAACGGATCTCGCACTGTGGTCATGTCATTGACCAGGAGGGGCTGCACAAGTCACCTGACAAGATCGAAGCTGTTGTGAAGGCTCCCGCTCCGGAAAATGTATCCCAGTTGAGGTCGTTCCTAGGGTTGATTAACTATTACCATAAGTTTCTGCCAAATCTATCCACGGTGCTGCACCCGCTGAACGCTCTTTTGCAGAAAGAAGTACCATGGAAGTGGAGTGAGGACTGTAAGAAGGCCTTTCGCAAAAGCAAGGCATTGATCACCTCAGAGGAAGTGTTGGCTCACTTCAACCCAACACTACCTATTCATTTAGCTTGTGATGCTTCTCCTTATGGTATTGGAGCAGTACTCTCACACAAGTTGCCAAATGGCTTGGAAAGGCCAGTCGCATTTGCATCCAGATCATTGACCTCCGCTGAGCGCAACTATGCTCAGATAGATAGGGAGGCTCTCAGCCTTGTGTGGGGAGTAAAGAAGTTTAATCATTACCTGCAGGGCCAGAAGTTTACACTGCTGACAGACCACCACCCGTTGGTATCCATTTTTAACCCTAAGAAGGGTGTTTCGGTGATGACAGCACAGAGGCTCCAGAGATGGTCCCTTTTCCTAGGGGCACATCAATATCAGATAGAATTCAAAGGTACAAAGCAACATGGTAATGCTGATGGGCTGTCACGCCTGCCACTACCTACTGAGGAGGAGGCACCGACGGTTGACCCGGTGGAGTTATTTCACTCGACCATCATCGAATGTTTACCTGTCACCAATGCAAATATTGAAAGGGAGACTAGGAATGACCCGACACTGTCCCGGGTCTACGAATTGACAGTAAAGGGATGGCCAGCCCATGGTGATCCACTGTTACCGGCATTCTCAGCAAGACGAGAACAGCTGTCCATCTGTCAGGGAACATTGATGTATGGAACAAGGGTGATTATCCCTCCTAAGTTAAGAGAGAGAGTTCTAAAAGAACTACATGAAGGTCATCTGGGGGGAGTCAAGATGAAAAGCCTTGCTAGGGCTTATGTGTGGTGGCCGGGTATCGACCAACAGATAGAGGATCTGACGAAAAGCTGCTCAGGGTGCCAAAAAGTCCAAAATGCACCTCCAATTGCACCGCTGCATCCATGGGAATGGCCTTCAACCCCATGGCAACGTGTACATATTGACTTTGCTGGTCCATTCATGGATTCCATGTTTTTAATTGCGGTGGACGCACATTCTAAATGGCCAGAAGTGATTAAAATGACTACCACTACCTCGGAGAAGACGATCGCGGTGCTAAGAACGATATTTGCAAGAAATGGATTGCCAGAGCAAATATGTTCAGACAACGGACCACAGTTCGTGTCAGAGGAATTCCAGAAATTCCTGAAGAAGAATGGGGTGAAACATTATACCTCTGCCCCATATCATCCAGCTACGAATGGGCTGGCCGAGAGGTTTGTACAGACGTTCAAAAAGGCAATAAAGGCCATGAGCGAAGATCAGATTCCACTGCAACACAAGGTGGATAATTTCCTACTGGCATATCGAAACACCACCCATGCAACAACAAACCAAAGTCCTGCCATGATGTTCTATAACAGGAGGTTGCAGTCCAGGTTGGACTTGTTAAAACCAAATGTGCGGAGGGAAGTCGAAAACAAACAGTTCCAGCATATCAATAACAAGCCCACTCGGAGTTTTGAAATAGGACAACCGGTGTTAGCCAGGGACTATAAAAACGAGAAATGGCAATCTGGAACAATTCGGGCCAGACAAGGACCCCTGATGTACACGGTAGATGTTGGTGAAAATGTAATGCGACGTCATGCTGACCAACTGGTGGGATCGAGAACAAGGGTCGAGCCCATGGTTACGACAGAGACAACCGTGGAGGAAGTTAGTGAACCTGAAGCATCTACCTCAGAAGTGAATATACCTGATGATGATGTCCTATCCATAGGGGATCAACTAGATGAGTCACCCCAGCAACGAGAACCAGAGACCCCTGAAAGGTGTTATCCGTCTCGGATAAGGAGGCCTCCTCAGAGACTGAATCTGTGAACTGTTTTTACATGAAGTTGTATATATATGTTATTATGTTATGTTTAATGGGGAATATATACTGTTAAGCTAAAAAGGGAGGATTGTGGTGTATGTAACCGTTCCACCTTTAAGAGAACTATTTTAAGAGATGCACTACTTTATCTTGGCTGCTGTATACTGAAATACCGGTGGTGACCACACCAGTATATAAGTGCTGTGTAATGATTTATTAGGCAGTTCAGCCTGACCTCCGACTAGTAAAGACCTGTTGAATTTACTCTTGTGGTCTGTGTGCAGTGATTCTTATTAACAATAACTAGAACACACAGACTTAACAGCACTAACGGTAGATTCCGGGGAAACAGATGTCAAACCTAAACGATTGTCCAGAATATTGGATGATGCTAAAGAGGTGTTCCAGCAGGGACTGGGAACACTGAGAGGAATTACGGCAAACATCAAGATTGATGAACATGCACAACCAAAATTTTTTAAAGCCAGACCGGTACCCTATGCAATACGACCTACTGTTGAAGTGGAACTGGAAGCACTAGAACGTTCAGGTGTACTGTCTAAGGTAGATTGGAGTGAGTGGGCTACGCCCATTGTTCCCGTTATGAAACGTCCTGCGAGCAACAAGCCAGGAGATCCAGGGAAGGTTCGCATCTGTGGAGATTTCAAAATCACCGTTAATCCGGTGCTTCACACGGTGCAGTATCCGCTTCCACGGATTGAGGATATTTTCGCTTCATTGTCTGGCGGGAAACACTTCACCAAGATAGACCTGGCGCAGGCGTACTTGCAGATGGAGGTTGAGGAAGAGTCACGCCAATACCTCACGATCAACACGCATCGAGGGTTGTACCGGTACAATAGGCTGGTTTTTGGAGTGGCATCGGCTCCAGCAATTTGGCAGAGGGCCATGGAGCAGGTATTACAGGGAATTCCAGGCACACAATGTTACCTGGACGATATTCTGATCACAGGTGATGGTGATGAACAACATCTCGCAAACTTGGAACTGGTGCTCAACAGACTGAAAGAGTATGGACTTAGAGTAAATCGGCAGAAATGTGAGTTCTTCCAGAAGCGGATCTCGTACTGTGGCCATGTCATTGACCGGGAGGGGCTTCATAAGTCTCCTGACAAGATTGAGGCAGTTGTAAAGGCTCCCGCTCCGGAGAATGTCTCTCAGTTGAGGTCGTTTCTAGGATTAATTAACTATTACCATAAATTTCTGCCAAATCTATCCACGGTACTGCACCCGTTAAACGCTCTTTTACAGAAAGGGGTACCATGGGAATGGGGCGAAAACTGTAAGAAGGCATTTCGCAAAAGCAAAGAATTGATCACCTCAGAGGAAGTGTTGGCTCACTTCAACCCGACACTGCCTATTCGGTTGGCTTGTGATGCTTCTCCATATGGTATTGGGGCAGTACTCTCACACAAGTTGCCAAATGGCACGGAAAGGCCAGTCGCGTTTGCATCCAGATCATTGACTTCCGCTGAGCGCAACTATGCGCAGATCGATAGGGAGGTTCTTAGCCTTGTATGGGGAGTGAAGAAGTTTAATCATTGCCTGCAGGGCCAAAAATTCACACTTCTGACAGACCATCAACCGTTGGTATCCATTTTTAACCCTAAGAAGGGTGTTTCGGTGATGACTGCGCAGCGTCTCCAGAGATGGTCTCTTTTCCTAGGGGCACATCAATATCAAATAGAATTCAAAGGTACGAAACAGCATGGCAATGCTGATGGGCTGTCGCGCCTGCCACTACCTGAAGAAGAAGACACGACGAAAGTTGACCCTGTTGAGTTATTTCATTCGACCATCATCGAGTG
Source organism: Somniosus microcephalus (assembly GCF_052327205.1). NCBI lineage: Eukaryota > Metazoa > Chordata > Chondrichthyes > Squaliformes > Somniosidae > Somniosus > Somniosus microcephalus. The sequence continues at coordinate 184,893,470 of NC_140999.1, read as the reverse complement.
TTTACCAGTCACCAATGCAAGTATTGAAAGAGAAACCAGGAATGACCCGACACTGTCCAGAGTCTACGAGGTGACAGTGAAAGGATGGCCAACACGGGGTGATCCTCTGTTACCGGCATTTTCGGCAAGGCGAGACCAGCTGTCCGTCTGCCATGGTACCTTGATGTACGGGACAAGAGTGATTATTCCTCCCAAGTTAAGGGAAAGAGTTTTAAACGAACTGCATGAAGGTCATCTGGGGGGAGTTAAAATGAAAAGTCTTGCTAGGGCTTATGTATGGTGGCCGGGTATTGACCAACAGATTGAGGAGTTAACGAAAAGCTGCGCTGGGTGCCAAAAAGTGCTCATTAGCGGTCGACCAATCCTACGGGGGAATCTGCTCATTAGCGTTGAGTGATGTGAAGGTTGACCAATCCTACGGGGGGAGCGCGCTGCATCACGGGGGGCATTTCATGACGTGTGTGTGTGGGGCCTAATCCTTCAAACTGCCGTTAGTGTGGGAGCGCGAAAAACCAGAGACCAGAGTGGCAGGGGTCCATCGGGCCAGACCTGAGGCGCTCTTTCCCCCCCTCTCTCTCCAGGCTAATCCCCAGCAGCGGAGCGGCGTCAGAGGCCCACAGTGGGAGCTCATCAGGGCTCACTCGGGCCGGGCCTGAGGCGATACGCTGCGCGCGGGGGGCTCCGCTTCACCGGAGCGGCAGGGGTCCATCGGGCCGGGCCTGAGGCACTAGGCCGCCCACGGGGGCTCGGGTCAGAGCGGGAGCTCAGCTCAGGTGAGTCGGGCCGGGCCTGAGGCGCTAGGGAGGGAGAGGGGAGGGAGGGGGAGGGAGAGAGAGAGAGGGGGAGGGAGAGAGAGAGGGGGAGGGAGAGAGAGAGGGAGAGGAGAGGGAGAGAGAGGGAGAGGGGAGGGAGGGGGAGAGAGGGAGGGAGGGGGAGAGGGGGAGGGAGAGAGAGAGGGGAGGGAGGGGGAGAGGAAGGGGAGAGAGAGAGAGGGGGAGGGAGAGAGAGAGGGTGAGGGCGGGAAAGACTGAGGGGGTGGGAGTAGGATGGAGAGCTCGCCTTCTTCCTTCCTTCCTTCGGCCGCCGCGATTCAAACTTCCCGCCGACCTCACAAAATGGCGGCCGCCCTTCTTTACCCACCGGGCTCTGAGTCCAGCCCCTTCCTCGGGATGTCTTCCTCTCTTCTCTCTCTCCTTCCCTCTCTCTCTCCTTCTCTCTCTCTCTCTCTCTCTCTCTCTCTCTCTCTTCCCTCTCTCTCTCTCTCTCTCCTTCCCTCTCTCTCTCTCTCTCTCTCTCCTTCCCTCTCTCTCTCTCTCTCCTTCCTCTCTCTCTCTCTCTCTCTCTCTCCTTCCCTCTCTCTCTCTCTCTCTCTCTCTCTCCTTCCCTCTCTCTCTCTCTCTCTCTCTCTCCTTCCCTCTCTCTCTCTCTCTCCTTCCCCCTCTCTCTCTCTCTCTCTCCTTCCCTCTCTCTCTCTCTCTCTCTCTCGCTCCTTCCCTCTCTCTCTCTCTCTCTCTCCTCCCCCTCTCTCTCTCCTTCCCTCTCTCTCTCTCTGTCTCTCTCTCCTTCTCTCTCCTTCCCCCTCTCTCTCTCTCTCCTTCCCCTCTCTCTCTCTCTCCTTCCCCTCTCTCTCTCTCTCTCCTTCCCTCTCTATCTCCAATTCCAATTCCAATTCCAATTAAAATGCTTTATTGGCATGAAAGTTTACAGAGAACCATATTGCCAAAGCTTACATAGCAAAAAGGTACAGTTTTCCAACATTCTGTAGGTGTCAATCGATTTGACATTTGTTGGGTACATACAATATTACTTTTAAACAATATTAATTTTAAACAGTCTTTGTACTTCATTTGGTACGTTCAATATTAATTTTAAACAGTCTTAATTTTAAACAGTCCTCAGGTTGTGACATGTTGTTACATATTTGGCCCCAAGGTATGGTCTGTCTCCTTCTCCTTCCCTCTCTATCTCTCTCTCTCCTTCCCTCTCTCTCTCTCTCTCTCCTTCCCTCTCTCTGTCTCTCTCCTTCCCCCCTCTCACCTTCCCGCTCTCTCTCTCTCTCTCTCTCCTCCCCCTCTCTCTCTCCTTCCCTCTCTCTCTCTGTCTCTCTCTCTCTCTCTCTCTCCTTCCCCCTCTCTCTCTCTCTCCTTCCCTCTCTATCTCTCTCTCTCCTTCCCTCTCTCTGTCTCTCTCTCCTTCCCTCTCTGTCTCTCTCTCCTTCCCTCTCTCTCTCTCTCCTTCCCTCTCTCTCTCCTTCCCTCTCTCTCTCCTTCCCCCTCTCTCTGTCTCTCTCCTTCCCCCTCTCTCTCTCTCTCTCCTTCCCTCTCTGTCTCTCTCTCTCCTTCCCTTTCTCTCTCTCTCTCTCTCTCTCTCCTTCCCTCTCTCTCTCTCTCTCTCTCTCTCTCCTTCTCTCTCTGTGTCTCTCTCCTTCCCCCTCTCGCTCTCTCTCTCCTTCCCTCTCTCTCTCTCTCTCTCTCTCTCCTTCCCCCTCTCTCTCTCTCTCTCTCTCTGCTTCCTCTCTCTCTCTCTCTCTCTCCTTCTCTCTCTCTCTCTCTCTCTCTCTGCTTCCTCTCGCTCTCTCTCTCCTTCCCTCTCTCTCTCTCTCTCTCCTTCCCTCTCTCTCTCTCTCTCCTTCCCCCTCTCTCTCTCTCTCTCCTTCCCCCTCTCTCGCTCTCTCTCTCTCCTTCCCCCCCTCTCTCTCTCTCCATTCCCCCCCCCTCTCTCCTTCCCCCTCTCTCCTGTCTTGTGCATCATGAGTTTGTGCCACTCTGGAGCATCGCGGTGTTTCCCTGCACCTCGCCGAGAGCTGACTGCTGCCACAGAATCTTGGCCCTTGCCCACCTGGAGGTAGGTGGTAATGGTTGAGGTGCCTACGTGCTTGGGCGAGGCACACAGATGAGAGTTTATTTGCAGGTTATGGTTATCCTCTTAATTTCCTCCTCGCCCTCCCTTATTTTGTTCCATTAAAGTCTTAATAAGCCACCAACTCCCAGGTCTCAGCCTTTGCCACATCACCTACCTGAATACATTGTGTAAAAAGTATTATATAGCAGCAGTCGGTTTATGAATAAAAGAATATAATACAGTTTCCTTACTGAATTGCAGGTGATTGCTAGCTGGCCTCGCCCCCGTCGATGAACACAATCATTGTACAGTAATAGATCGTAACCAACAACAAGGCAGGATACGTAGGCTTCTCGTTCAAAACAGGTTTGTAGCACAGCCTCTACTCGTAAATTGTCCTGAAAGTCAACCTACGGATATTTCACAATTTTAACCAAGGCCGATTGGGGGTTTTATTTCTGGGGTGAGGGGCACAGCCAGTTTACAGGCAGTTTAATTCCTCTTTAGCAATTGTTCCTTTTACTTTATTTTTTAACAGTCCTTTTATGCTTCTGTTTTATAATTGTATTTGTTCCCTGACCGTTCATGTTACCCTTGTTCCTTACCTTGGTCTGACCTTTACTCTCATCTCCTAATTCTTTTGTCTTCAGACTTGTGTCCCTTTCACCAGTATTAACAAGATGCCATGACAGAATGGCTGGTTCCGATGCAGTAAGGTTGCTTTTGGAGGCACCAGGCTGCCTGTTTCTCTAAGCATTCAGCAACTTTGAGGGTTGCACAGGGCAACCAACTGACTTGTGCATCATGAGTTTGTGCCGCTCTGGAGCATCGCGGTGTTTCCCTGCACCTCTCCGAGAGCTGACTGCTGCCACAGACTCTTGGCCCTTGCCCACCTGGAGGTAGGTGGTAATGGTTGAGGTGTCATGCACCAATGTACTAGGAGAACTCAGTGAGGAGACACTGAACTACTTCTGTGATCAGGCTGAGGAGCAGCACTGTAGATATTTCCTTGGTTTAGGGCCGACCAAACTGACAAGCAGCTCAATGAAGTAGCTATGAGGAGTGGCCAGTCTGAACGCAGACTTGAACGGATATGGCCGACAACTGGTTTAGACATTCGCCGCCAGATCTGGCTGGACCACATAAAGCACTATCGGGCCCTGCTCTCGTGTGCCAAAATTGCTCACTATTCCAGAATCATTCTGGAATGCAAAGATAAACCCCAGCTCCTATTCTCTACTGCTAACTGTCTTCTTAAACCCTCTCCATCCAACCTCACCTCCGATAACAAGTGTGAGGAGCTCATGGACTTCTTTTACTCTAAGGGGGCGATTTTGCCAGCCCCGTGGAGGCGGGTATGGAGGCGGGACTGCCAGGAAAATGGCAGAATTTGGGGGCGTGTGTCCAACCCGCCTCCATGACAGCTTGCCAGGAGGCAGGTAGCCGTCCCGCGCTGCGTCCCGTCTCCTTGGAGGCAGGAAGGGATTAAAGCCAATTAACTGCCTGTTGCAGGTAGTTAACAGGCAGAAAATAGGATTATCCCCTTTTTGCCCTCAAGTGCGGGCTTCCCGAAGGCTCTGAAACCCGCCAGGTCAGCAAGACGAATAGTGGGTCTGCGGGGGTCAGGGGGGTCCAAAGGTGTGCTGTGGAGATGAGTGATGGGTGCAAATGTGGAGAGGTGAGTATCTGAGGTAAATGCAAAGTGTTAGAAAAAGTGTACTTAACTTTTGTTTCTTCCTGCAGGCTTCAGTCGGTGGGTATGCGGAGAGTCTCGCACCTGCGCGGTACACATGGCCGCTGCATTCTCCAATGCAACAACCATCTCATTTCTACAAAAGAAAGGGGTTTGATGAGGTCTTGAATTCAAGACCTCATCAAACTACAGAGAATGTTAGTGTTTAACAGCTTCACAGAGCTGTCAAACGATGACAATTCATCTGTCAAAATGATGGCACAGTGGCATAGTGGTTAGCACTGTTGCCTCACAGCGCCAGGGACCCGGGTTCAAATCTGGCCTCGGGCGACTGTCTGTGTGGAGTTTGCACATTCTCCCTGTGTCTGCGTGGGTTTTCTCCGGGTGCTCCGGTTTCCTCCCACAGTCCAAAGATGTGCAGGTTAGGTTGATTTGGCTATGATAAATTGACCCTTAGTGTTAGGGGGTTAAATACGTGGGGTTACAGGGATAGGGTGGGATATGTGTCGGTGCAGGCTCGATGGGCCGAAATGGCCTCTATCTGCACTGTAGATTCTGTGATTCTGTGATTCTGTGAAAAATTATTGACAGCTGACACGTCATACATTGACGTGCTCTGTAACCGGCTTTCCCTTAATTGGCCTGCTCAGCCCACTGGGTGGGCTTAACAAGGTCAATCAAGGGAAAATAGCGTGGGTTGGCCAGACGTTGATGGAGGCAGGACTGAAACCCGACAAGTGGGAGTCCCGCCTCCAAAAGCTCCCCATTGACAAAATCACCCCCTAAGATTGATACCATCCATTTAACTGCCTCTGCCACTTCCCTTCCTTCCCCTAGCTCACTGGACCAAAGTTCCTCTAAGGTTGCCCCCTCTGCCCTAGCCCTGAACTCGCATCTTTCTCCAGTTTCTCCAAATCCCATCTCCCCTCATGACCTCTCTGCGCTCATCTTGTCTATGAGACCCACCTCCTGCTCCCTCGACCCTATTCCCACCAAACTGATGACCATCCAACTTCCTTTTCTGGCTCCCATGTTAGCTGATATTGTTAACGGTTCTCTCTCCTCAGTTACTGTCCCCCTCTCCCTCAAATCTGCCATCATCACCCCTCTCCTCAAAAATACAACACTTGATCCCTCCATTCTTGCAAACTACCGCCCCATTTCCAACCTCCCTTTCCTCTCCAGTCCTTGAATGTGTTGTCCCCTCCCAAATCCGTGCCCTGCTTTCAAGCAATTCCATGTTTGAATCCTTCCAAGCAGGTTTCCGCCTCTGCCACAGTACCGAAACGGCTCTCATCAAAGTCACAAATGACATCCTTCGTGACTGTGACAAAGGTAAACTATCCCTCCGCATCTTTCTTGACTTGTCTGCAGCCTTTGACACGGTTGACCACTCCATCCTCCTCCAACACCTCTCCACCGTCGTCCAGCTGGGTGGGACTGCACTCGCCCGGTTCCATTTTTACCTATCCAGTCATAGCCAGAGAATCACCTGCAATGGCTTCTTTTCCGGCTCCCGCATCGTTACCTCTGGTGTCCCCCAAGGATCTATCCTTGGCCCCCTCCTATTTCTCATCTACATGTTTCCCCTTGGTGACGTCATCCGAAAACACAGCGTCAGTTTCAACATGTACGCTGACTACACTCTGCTCTACCTCAAAACCACTTCTCTCAACCCCTCCACGGTCTCTAAATTGACACACTGCTTGTCTGACATACAGTTCCGGCCGAGCAAAAAAAATTTTGAATTAAATATTGGGAAGACCGAAGCCATGGTTTTCGGTCCCCGCCACAAATCCGTTCCCGAGCCACTGACTCCATCCCTCTCCCTCTCTCCCTAACATCTGTCTGAGGCTGAACCACACTGTTCGCAACCTTGGTGTCATATTTGACCCTGAAATGAGCTTCCGACCACATATCCGCAGCATAACAAAGATCTCCCACTTCCACCTCCGTAACATTGCCCGTCTCCGCCCTTGCCTCAGCTTATCCGCTGCTGAAACCCTCATCCATGCCTTTGTTACCTCTAGATTTGACTACTCCAACGCACTCCTGGCTGGCCTCCCACATTCCACCCTACGTAAATTTGAGGTCATCCAAAACTCGGCTGCCTGTGTCCTAACTCGCACCAAGTCCCGTTCGCCCATCACCCCTGTGCTCGCTGACCTACATTGGCTCCCGGTTAAGCAACGTCTTGAGTTCAAAATTCTCATCTTTGTTTTCAAATCCCTCCATGGCCTCACCCCTCCCTATCTCTGTAATCTCTTTCAGCCCCACAACCCCCCCGAGATATCTGCGCTCCTCTAATTCTGCCCTCTTGAGCATCCCTGATTATAATCGCTCAACCTTTGGTGGTCGTGCCTTCTGTTGCCTAGGACCTAAGCTCTGGAAGTCCCTCCTTAAACCTCTCTGCCTCTCTTACCTCCTTTTAAGATGCTCCTTAAAACCTACCTCTTTGACCAAGCTTTTGGTCACGTGCCCTAATTTATCCTTATGTGGCTCAGTTTGTTTTCTTAATACTCCTGTGAAGCGCCTTGGGAAATGTTATTACTTTAAAGGTGCTATATAAATACAAGTTGTTGTTGTTGTTGTCTGGCAAGCTAGGCCTCACTCTATAGAGGGGCCAATTTGCATGCACAAATTTTAAGTGCCCCATTTGCAATATCCATCTGATACCCTGCTGCATACTTTGCCTATGTGCTTGGGCGAGGCACACAGATGAGAGTTTTTTTTGCAGGTTATGGTTATCCTCTTAATTTCCTCCTCGCCCTCCCTTATTTTGTTCCGTTAAAGTCTTAATAAGCCACCAACTCCCAGGTCTCAGCCTTTGCCACATCACCTACCTGAACACATTTTGTAAAAAGTATTATATAGCAGCAGTCGGTTTATGAATAAAAAGAATACAATACAGTTTGCTTACTGAATTGCAGGCGATTGTTAGTTGGCCTCGCCCCAGTTGATGAACACAATCATTGTACAGTTATAATAATCATAATCAACTTTATTGTCATTGTTAGTGCACATGTGCAGTACAACGAAATGTAGGCTTGCGGCTCCCGAGAGTTTACATTTAGATTAAGACATTTAAACATTCAACATACATTTGGCTTGTAATACATTAACATAAACATAACCTTAATAAAGTGCATTGGCAGATGTGCAGGCTTTAGAGTTTATTTGTGGAGTTCAGTAGGATGACAGCCCTGGGAAAGAAGCTGTTCCTATTCTGGTCGTACGGGTGCGAATGCATCTGTAGCGTCTCCCAGATGGCAGGAGGGCGAACAGACTGTGGCTGGGGTGGGTAGGGTCTTTGATGATGGACCGTGACCTCCGTAAACAGCGTTTCTGGTATATGTGCTCTATGGTCGGTAGCCGGGTGCCGGTAATGCGTTGGGCAGTTTTGACCACCCGCTGCATGGCTTTCCGGTCATAGTAGCTACAGCTGCCATACCATACTGTGATACAGTTTGTCAGGATGCTCTCTATTGTGCAGCGGTAAAAGTTAGAGAGGATCAGGGGTGACAGGTTACATCCCTTCAGCCTCCTTAGGAAATATAGGCGCTGCTGAGCCTTCTTCACCAGAGAGGAGGTATTGAGGGACCAGGAGAGGTCTTCCGTGATGTGGACTCCGAGGAACTTAAAGCTGTCCACCCTTTCCACCACAGCCCCATTGATGTGGATGGGGGTGTGACTTCCGCCTTTAGACTTCCTGAAGTCCACAATGATTTCTTTGGTTTTCTTGATGTTAAGGGCCAGGTTGTTATCGGCGCACCACTTCACGAGATGCTGGACCTCCTCCCTGTAGGCTGACTCATCGTTGTTGGTGATCTGGCCTACTACCGTGGTATCATCCACAAACTTGATGATGGTGTTGGAACCATGAACAGCCACACAGTCGTGGGTGAAGAGGGAGTAGAGGAGGGGGCTCAGCACACATCCTTGTGGGGCCCCCGTGTTCAGGGTCGGGGGGGGAGGTGCGGTTACCTAATTTGACAGACTGGGGTCTGTTTGTTAGGAAGTCCAGGGTCCAGTTGCAGAGGGAAGTGTTCAGGCCAAGAGTGTGGAGTTTGGTGGCCAGCTTGTTGGGGACGATAGTGTTGAATGCTGAGCTGTAGTCCATGAACAGCATTCTGATGTAGGTCTCTTTACCATAGTTCGAAACCAACAACAAGGCAGGATATGTACGCTTCTCGTTCTTTGCCACATCACCTACCTGAACACATTGTGTAAAAAGTATTATAACAGCATTCGGGTTATGAATTAAATAATACATTACAACCCAAGAGTCAGCTTTTCTTAATTGGTGGCACTCTGGCTCCTGGGCTCCCGCTGCTGTTTACTGCCGCCGAAGTCTCGCACTCTCCTGGGCTCCCGCTGCTGTTTACTGCCGCCGAAGTCTCGCACTCTCCTGGGCTCCCGCTGCTGTTTATCAAGAGTTCTGCTGGGGTATATCCAGTTGTAGTATGAGGAGTAGTTCTGTACTTCAGCAAGAAATTTGCCAAATGTTGCTTCATGCTGAGTCCCGAACAACCCTGCAACACTTGCTTTTTGAGAGCTTCTTTTACTATTCTGACTGACCTATCGGCTGCTCCATTTGAAGCTGGATGGTATGGTGGAACGAGAGTGTGTTTGATACCGTTCCGTTTCATCAACGCTTGGAATAGAGCAGAATGGAACTAAGGGCCATTGTCAGACACAAGCTCTTCAGGTAAGCCATGACATGAGAAGGTAGACCTCAACTCATCTATGGTACATTCAGTTGTAGTATTTGAATCCATGTGCTTCACTTCAATCTGCTTTGAGTGACTATCTACAAGTACCAGGAAATAATCATTTGCTTTCTCACATAATTCTACATGTACTCTCTGAAAAGGTCTACTTGGCCATGACCAGGGTTGTAGTGGAGTTTTGGGTGGTTTGTTTCTGCAATTTTGGCAAACGCTGCATTTGCTGACAAATGATTCAAGATCACTGTCCAATCCAGGCCAATAAACACAGCTTCTTGCAACAGATTTCATACTGACGATCCCTGGATGTTCAGTGTGAAGTTCAGCCAGAATTCTATCTCTCAAAGAAGTAGGCACCACCACTCTGTTTCCCCACTTGATACAACCTTGCTCACAAGACAATTCAGTACGACGGTTATGGAATAGTTTCAACTCTGTGTCCAGACACTGATCAGTCCATCCACTCAAGGTGTTTTCATGCACTCTTTTCAGTACTGAATCCTTTTGAGTCTCATTTGTAGGGCTGGATTTTAATTCAGGGGCGGGCTGGGGTCGTGTAATCCGCATTTCGTGTTAACCACCCGAATCTAAATCGATGTGGGAGATTGATGCGATTTTAACTTAATTGGCCAATTGAGTTCCAACGTGTGGGAGCCCATGGCAAATGAGTTTTTCCAGTCTGAAAGTCCATCCACTCAAGGTGTTTTCATACACTCTTTTCAGTACTGAGTCCGTTTGATATTCAATCGTGTCATCATATTTTGACAACAACACTGCCCAACTTTGCATTCTTGATGCAGCCATTGCAGGGATGGCAGATTTGGGCCCCAATATTGCTAGGAGCGGTTTGTGATCAGTTATCAGGGTAAACTTTCTGCCAATCAGGAACTGTTGGAATGCTGTGGTGAATGCTTCCTTCTCAATTTGCGCGTAGTTGCTTTCGCTCTTTGTGAGGGTTCACGATGTGAACGCAATTGGTTTCTCTTGGCTGTCATCCATTATGTGGCTTATGACAGCTCCCACACCATAGCTAGAAGCATCACACGCTAACTTAAGCTCACTCTCTGTGTCATAGTGCACAAGTAGAACATCGCTAGAGAGACTTGTCTTACAAGTGTCGTAAGCTTCCTGTTGCGCTTTTGTCCACTTCCACTGGACATCCTTCTTGAGCTCATGCAATGGAGCTAACATGGTCACTAACTCGGGTAAGAAATGTGTGTAGTACTGGACCATTCCAAGGAAAGATCTTAACTCAGACATGTTCTGTGGCTTTGGAGCATTGATGACAGCATCAACCTTTTCCTTAACTGGTTGAAAGCCATCTGCATCAACTTTCAGACCAAGGTACACAACCTCAGGCTGCACAAAAGCACATTTGCTCCTTTTCAATTTGACATTGTGGGAATTCAACCTTTGCAGCACTATAACTAACACTTCTAGATTTTCTTCCTCGCTCCTTGTTGCGATTAGCATATCGCCTTGATTGCATAAGCAATTTGGAACTTCTTGCAAAATCTTATCCATCGTAGCCTGGAAGATTTTGGGGAGGACTTTACACCATACAGTAGCTTGGTGTATGAGTACAGTCCCTTGTGTGTGTTGTTGACGAGATACTGTTGAATCTCTTTGTCAACATTCAGCTGGGCGTAAGCGTGCCACAGGTCAAGCTTGGAGAAAACCTTTGACCAAGAGAGTGCTGCATACAAATCTTGTGATGTAGGTAACGGGTACTGTTCATCGTCAACTGCTTGGTTGATAGTAACTTTGTAGTCACCGCATAAGCGTACAGTTTGTCTGCTTTGGGCACTACCACAATCGGAGTAGCCCATTCACTTTTGTCAGTTTTTACTAGTACTCCATTCTCTGAGTTTCTCCAGCTCTTCCTCCACCTAACTTTTCAACGCATAAGGGACCGGCCTTGCCTTACAATAGACAGGCTTCGCGTTGGACTTGATGCAGTTATGCACATCATACCCAGTGATGCCCTCATAACTGTCTGAGAACATGTTTTTATACTTGTTCGGCATTGTGTCGAGTCGCTTCTTTGAAGCATCTACACTGAAGATGTTTTTCCAGTCTAGTTTCAACTTTCTCAACCAGTCTTTGTTCATGAGGGTTGGCCTGTTGTTGTAGCTCGCTACAATAATAAGCAGCTTATCCATTTCTCCACGTCTCTAGGATTTCTCCAGAGTAGGTTTTTAACTCTATGGTACTCTTTGTAAGTGGTATTTGATTAAACTTACTCTCATATGTGTCCTTACTCATGATAGAGCAGTCCGCCGCTGTGTCGATACACATATCAATATAATGCTCGTTGATCAACAGTTTTGTACGGAAGTCTTTTTCATGACTGCTAGTGTTGCCGCTAGTGGCATAGATACTGTAGATGCCTAGTTCTTCAACATCAGGTGTGTTCACTTCAATATTGTGAATTCCTCCCTTTTGTTTCTGCTGCTTTGCACTGCCACCAGAATGGTTCTTACTTCCTGCTTTCAATCAAGCTGTTGAAATATGGCCTTGATTCTGGCAGTGAAAACACTTTGAATTTCTGTATTTGCAGGACTGTGGTGAGTAATTTCCATTGCAGCGATAACAATCACTGACCTGCTCTCACCGACATGCTTTTGACTTGGTCTCACAGCTTTAGGTTTGGCGGTGGCTTTGTGACTGTAGACCTCAGCTGCACGAGCCACTTCAGTTGGACGGAGCTCCCTAGCATTCTTAGACATCATCTCCATAGATAGGGCAATTTTGCATGCTATGTCAAACGTTAGGTTTAGAGTGTTCAGTAATGTGGACTGTGTGCGCTCATCCACCAGTCCACACACAAACTTATCTCACAATGCACGATCCAAAAAGGTGCCGAAGTTAAAAATCAAAGACAGGTTTTTAAGAGCTACAATGTACACACTAATGGTTTCACTTTGTTTTTGGTTTCTGGTACCAAACTTATAGCTCTCTGCTATTTCTATTGACTGTGGGTCGAAATGGTCCTTGAGTTTCTCGACAGTGTGTTCAAACGACACATCCTTCGCTTTCCCTGGTATGAGTGGGTTTGTCAACATTCCGTAGACATCTGGCCCGATCTTCGCTAGAAAAAGCGCTTTCTTCTGTTCACGAGTTACTTTATTTTGAGCTTGAACATTCTCACCTGCACCTTCGGTCTCAATAATGTTATTGGCCTTAAAAAAAAAAAAAAAAATTTTAAAAAAATCTCCATCGCTTACTGTAAGAACTGAATGGTTCGCGAGCACGTTCATACAGGCTGAGGCTTCCGATGAATCCCGTAGGTGCGGCCATGATTGTCCCGATCCTGTTGAACAGTGACTCAGCACGCTACCTGTGTACCTGTGAGAATCAACGCCGCTGTTGCTGTGTATACATACACGTGAAGGAGAAGCACAGATGATTCTGCATCAGCTTTAACAGTAAAGCATCGCAGAAATTAAGAGACAAAAGAGATGATGGTGCAAGGCAAAAGGAGATGGTAATGGGACAAGTTAAACAAAAGATGACTCTAGATGAAGTGTAAATGGCAGTGGCTGAATGATCAACAACTGCCATGTGAGAGAGAAAAAAAAAGTTGGGGCAGAGGTCATGGCCTGAAATTGTTGAACTTGCTGTTGAGTTGTAAGCATCAACACAGGCCCCAAGGATTTTTTTGAATCAGACATTTTGTATGATTGTTACTGCTGATCGACCAGCAGCCTGTTTGGCCCAGTGGTAGGGGCTGTGGTGCAGCTGGACCTAGAAGCACAGACACACCTGTGAGTTTCAATTTAACTATGGAAAAGACATTGGGGGAAAAATTCAGTTGGTAGCGCCACCCGTTAGCGACTTAAGAGGGTGCTAAGTGGGGCGCAAACCAACTACCGCCCGGGCGCGGCACTGCCCATGCCTCCCACAAAATTCAGTGGGAGGTTAGTGGTGGCGCTAACCGGTAGCGCTGCACCGCTGGCGATGACGTCATTGGTGTGCGCAGCGCCCCGCTCACGCCCCAGCCGCGAACTTTGGGCGCGCCCCCTGATTTACCACCGGACGCTATGTCCGACAGGGTCAGGAGGGTGTACCTGCGGCCGGGGAGGCGCAATTTAAAGGCGAGGTGCGGGGCGGCCATTTTTGTTGCTGGCCGCCTGCCAGCACCTGCCTGCGCTCCCGTCCCCGGCCTCCTGAACCGTCCCCCCCCCCCCGCGGAGTGCTGGCTGCGCTCCAAGAGCCCAGCACTTCTCTTGGGTGCCGGGCTCTTTTGCCTGCACTCCCGATCCTCCTCTGCGATGCTCAGGTCCTCTCTGGATGGTCGACGCCCGCACTGGTGGAATCGGCCTTCTTCTACAGAGTTGCAGGTAGGTTCGAATCGACTCGTCGCCAATGTTTAATCCGTGAATTTTGATGTATGGTGTCCTTCAATAAATCGACAGAGACTGCAGAGGAACAATCAAGAGGTGTTTACTGGATGAGGGTTACTCTAAAACTAAAAGTACAGATCCCTACTCAGTGTTTATATACAGGTGTAGTCACTGCCGGTACTACAGTATACAGGAGCTGTAAAAAAGTAGTTCTCCCCTTAAAGGTACATACACTACAATTCCTCCCCTTTTAGATTAACAGTACCATAACAACATTCATTTAACAGTTAACACTTTTAACATGCAACATTAACTGATAATAGTCCATTTATAAATTCAGTCTTTGGGGCGGCTTCCTGATCCTTTCTGGATAGCGCCTTTCCTGAGTGTCTTGCTCTTGGTGCGGAGGCGATTCTGCCCCCCTGTCGTCGGTTGGTTCATCAGCTTCCGATGCTACTGTTTCTGGGGTAGATGCTACCTGTATGTCGGGTTCATCACCAGGTACGCGAGACATGGGGTTGACTCGTTCCTGTGACTCTAGGATCTGGTCGACATGGCGTCTCACAATGTTCTCCCCAACATCCACTGTGTACATTAGTGGCCCCTGCCGTGTGCATATCATTCCTGGTTGCCATTTCCCTGTTCGGTAGTCGCGGGCCAAGACTGGTTGCCCTACATTGAAGCTCCTTGTCGGCTTCTCATTGATGTGCTGGAATTGCTTATTCTCAACATTTCTTCGTACATTTGGTCTGAGCAAATCCAGACGAGATTTCAACCTTCGGTTAAAGAACATCATGGCCGGGGTCTGGTTGGTAACTGCAGGTGGCGCATTTCTGTAGGCTAACAGGAAATTGTCCACCTTATGCTGCAGTGGAATGTCGTCATCGCACATGGCCCTTACTGCTTTTTTAAAGGTTTGTACGAACCTCTCAGCCAATCCATTTCTGGCTGGATGATACGGGGCGGATGTGTAATGCCTTACCCCATTCCTTCTCATAAATTTCCGAAACTCTTCGGACACAAACTGTGGTCCGTTATCAGAGCAAATCTGCTCTGGCAAGCCGTTCCTGGCAAATATGGTCCGTATGACTGCAATCGTTTTCTCCGTGGTGGTGGAGGACATTTTGATCACCTCAGGCCATTTCAAGTGCGCATCCACGGCTATTAAGAACATTGAGTCCATGAATGGACCAGCAAAATCAATATGCACCCTTTGCCATGGAGAGGAGGGCCACTCCCATGGGTGTAGAGGGGCATGTGGTGGTGCATTTTGGACCTTCTGGCATCCTGAGCAGCTCTTTGTCAGGTCCTCGATTTGCTGATCAATCCCCGGCCACCACACATAAGCCCTAGCAAGGCTTTTCATTTTCACCCCTCCCAGATGGCCTTCGTGAAGCTCATTGAGCACTCTCTCCCTTAGCTTGGGTGGAATTACCATTCGGGATCCACACATCAAGGTCCCCTGGCATACTGACAGCTGTTCTCTTCTGGATGAGAATGCTGGCAACAGTGAGTCGCCATGTGTTGGCCATCCCTTCATCGTCAAATCATATACCCGAGACAGTGTCGGGTCATTTCGGGTCTCCTTCTCTATATCCGCGTTAGTTACTGGCAAGCGTTCAATTATAGTCGAATAAAATATTTCGACAGGGTCCACTGCTGGTGCTTCCTCCGCAGTAGGCAGTGGCAGGCGTGATAGCCCATCAGTGTTTCCATGCTGTTTCGTGCCCTTATACTCTATTTCATATTGGTTCGCCCCTAGAAAAAGGGACCATCTTTGTAGCCGTTGCGCAGTCATCGCCGGAACGCCCTTCTTTGGATTAAAGATGGAGACAAGTGGTTGGTGGTCAGTCAGCAAGGTGAACTTCTGCCCGTGCAGATAGTGGTTGAACTTTTTTACTCCCCACACAAGGCTGAGGGCCTCCCTGTCAATCTGAGCGTAGTTACGCTCAGCTGAAGTTAGTGACCGAGATGCAAAGGCTACTGGCCTCTCCAAGCCGTCCGGGAATTTGTGTGACAGCACCGCACCAATATCATAGGGTGATGCATCACACGCCAACCGAATTGGTAGTGCTGGGTTGAAATGAGCCAACACCTCTTTTGATGTGATCAATTCTTTGCACTTCTGGAAACCTCGTTTACATTCGTCATTCCACTTCCATGGTACCCCCGTTTGCAGTAGGGTGTTCAGTGGGTGTAGTACTGTAGACAAATTCGGCAAGAACTTATGGTAGTAGTTCACCAGCCCGAGGAACGACCTCAGTTGTGACACATTTTCCGGTGCTGGAGCCTTGACTACTGCCTCAATCTTTTCAGGGGACTTATGTAACCCCTCTTCATCAATAACGTGGCCACAATACGAGATCTGCTTCTGGAAAAACTCGCATTTGTGGCGATTAGCTCGGAGCCCATATTCCTTCAAGCTAGTGAGCACCTGCTCCAGGTTGGCGAGGTGATCACTGTCATTTTCGTCCGTGACCAGGATGTCGTCCAAATAACACTGGGTCCCTGGAATCCCTTGCAGGACTTGATCCATTGCGCTTTGCCAAATAGCCGGAGCTGATGCTACCCCGAACACCAGCCGGTTGTATTGGTAGAGACCTTTGTGAGTGTTGATCGTAAGGTACTGTTTCAAGGCTTCTTCTACCTCCATTTGCAGGTACGCCTGGGCCAGATCAATCTTAGTGAAGCGTTTTCCTCCAGATAGCGAGGCGAAAATATCTTCAATCCGCAGAAGCAGATATTGTACAGTGTGAAGGATTGGGTTCACTGTCACCTTAAAGTCCCCACAGATGCGAACCTTCTTTGGTTCCCCAGGCGTATTACTCAACGACCTCTTCATTACAGGAACGATGGGTGTAGCCCACTTGCTCCAGTCCACTTTGGACAGTACTCCTGAATGTTCCAACCCTTCCAGCTCTGCTTCGACGGCTGGGCGGATCGCATAAGGCACCGGTCTGGCCTTAAAAAACTTTGGGCTTGCATTTTCCTCTATTTTGATCATCGCTGTTATGCCTTTTAGTGTTCCGAGTCCCTCCTGGAACACTTGTGCATCAGTTAGCATTTTTGACAGTCGTCCAGGTGTGACGTCGTCATCCTTTTTGGCATCTACCGTCAGTGCTTGTATGGAATGCCAATCTAACTGTATCTTCCGGATCCATTCACGTCCTAGTAGTGGTGGTCCTCCATCTGGCAATACATATAGGTCCATTTTTGGTGTTTCCTTGCCGTTGTATATCACGTTCACCCTTATTTTTCCTTTGGGGTAGACTTTTTGCCCTGTGTACGTCTTCAAGACAATCTCTGTATCTCTCAAGGGTATATGTGAGAATAGCCGCTTGTAGTCCCTTCGGTTTATGACTGTTAGGGCTGATCCTGTGTCCAATTCCATTTTCACTTGGACTCCGTCTATCTTGAGCGTGACCCAGATAGTTTGGTGATCCTCCATTTTGATTACATTATGTAGTTTCAGACAACCCAGCTCCTTGCTTCCGGAATCTGTATTACTTTTCTGTTCGTCTGAACTACTCTCCATCACCTTATGTACCTTTTTGTACTTCTCCTGTGGAGATTTCTTGCTGCTGGTTTTCTTTCCCGACCTGCAGACACTTGCTATGTGTCCTACTTTTCCACACTGTCTGCACACTTGGTCCTTGAACCAACAATCCTTATGGTTATGTGTTGTTCTGCCGCAGCGATAACACTTCACTGCTCCATATGACATTTCATATGTGCCATATTCTTGCGGTCTCCGTTTTATCTCTGCAGCGCCCCGTGCGGCTGCTTCATGTGATACTGCCATGCTGAAAGCCTTGTCCAGCGTAAGATCTTTTTCTGATAGAAGCCGTTTCTGGGTTCCTTCACTTTGAAGCCCACACACAAACTTGTCCCTTAAAGTATCTGCTAGTCCCGTTCCAAACTGGCAGTGTTTCAATAGCTTGCGCAGTTCTGTTAAATACTCAGCATTACTTTCATCTTTATGCTGGTTCCTTTTGTGGAACTTAAATCTTTCTGCTATCAGCAGCGGTGTGGGGTTTAAGTGGTCCTGTAGGATTGCCACTATGCTTTCAAAATCCTTTTCCACTGGCTTCTCTGGGGTTACTAGGTTTCGCAGTAAGCCGTACGTTTTTGCACCCATGGAATTCAACAATACCAGTGCTTTCCTGGCATCTGGCACTTCATTCGCCTTGCAGTACACTTCTATGCATTCTATATATGTTGCCCAATCTTCGACTTCATTGTCGAACGCTGTGACACTGCCACTCTTCGGCATCCCTGGGTGTGGTTAGACTGGCTAAAAATGGCATCTCCCGCGCTCTCCCTTCTTCTCCGCTGGCTCAAAATGGCATCTCCCGCGCTTTCCTTTCTTCCCCCGCGGACGCTGCTCAGCCCTTGAACACCGGCCGCACTCTGCGCGTTTTCCTGTGCGCCTCTCTCGTTGACGCCACTCGGTCCTGAACCCCGGCTGTGCCCTGTGCGCTTTACCCTCTCTCTTACCCTATCAACGCTGCTCGGCCTTTTTCTGTGCCGTCGGTCGGCTTAAGCCGCCGCCGTCCGGGAAGGGTCTGCGCTGTACCTGCTGCCAGCCCGCTGCGCTGGATCGTCACGACTGGAGAACCAAGCCCAGCTCTCCACAGCCTCCTCTGCGATGCTCAGGTCCTCTCTGGATGGTCGACGCCCGCACTGGTGGAATCGGCCTTCTTCTACAGAGTTGCAGGTAGGTTCGAATCGACTCGTCGCCAATGTTAAATCCGTGAATTTTGATGTATGGTGTCCTTCAATAAATCGACAGAGACTGCAGAGGAACAATCAACAGGTGTTTACTGGATGAGGGTTACTCTAAAACTAAAAGTACAGATCCCTACTCAGGGTTTATATGCAGGTGTGGTCACTGCCGGTACTACAGTATACAGGAGCTGTAAAAAAGTAGTTCTCCCCTTAAAGGTACATACATTACAGGTGTGTATTGGAATACAATAGTTGGGGGAAGGCCCAGACTCAAAGGAGGAAACCAGACAAAGAAGGTTGATTTAAAAGACATCACTGCAATAAACAGACCTGAATGAACTTTTAGGGTATACAGAGAAGGCAACTTTGGCCATTTTTTTCTCTCTCTCGCCTTTGCGTGCCCTCATCTCTGAACCAAGAACTGAGCACTCGGTCCGAGACAGAGAGAAGAAACCACCACAAGCGACAAGAGCCTCACCTTACTCTTCGACTGTAGGAACGAACCTCGAAACTGGGACTTGGATACTGCATCAGCGATACGGAACCAGGTGACACGCTCTACCCAGGGAAGCAGCGAACAAGAAAACGGACAATCGGGGTGAGCATTGTCCAAGCCCACATATCCTTAAGACCACCGGTACTGTGTGAGGGGGTGTTGTGTGTCCCAACCAATCCAGAGGGGCTTAGTTGGGAGGTTCTGTGTGTATTATATAGTGTATGTTCCGGGGTTTGTGGGACAAGCCCATGTTATACTTTGTATAGCAACACAGTGTGATTTTGGGCGTCTTAATACGAGACAGTGCCTGTTCGACGTGCCAAGTTGTATTGTTGTACTGTTTGTTTTACGCCACCTGGGAATTTTACATACTGGAGGTGGGTGTGTGTGTTAACCTTATTAAACACCATACGGTTGAGTCAGAAAAGCTTGTCTGTGTTCCAATCCTGTTCATCAAAATTCCTGTCATCTAGAACTAAGTAGAGGAGGTGATTCGAACCACCAAGGTAAACCACCTTCAGAGTCCAGAGGCTGTAGAGTCCTAATCGAAAGATGAGATGCTGTTCCCCAAGCTTACATTGAGCTTCACTGGAAAAGTGCAAGGGACGGAGAGGTCAGGGTGGGAGTGGAGCAGAGAATTAAAGTGACAGGTGACAGGTTCCAGTCTACGATCTACAAGGCACAGGTCAGGAGTGTGATGGAATACCCTCCATTTGCCTGGATGAGTGCAGCTCCAACAACACTGAAGATGCTCAACACCATCCAAGACAACGCAGCCCGCTTGATTGGGACCCCATCCACCACCTTAAACATTCACTCCCTCCACCACCGGCGCACCGTGGCTGCAGTGTGTACCATCTACAAGATGCACTGCAGCAACTCGCCTAGGCTTCTTCAGCAGCACCTCCCAAACCCGCGACCTCTTCCACCTAGAAGGGCAAGGGCAGCAGGCGTGTGGGAACACCACCACCTCCAAGTTCCCCTCCAAGTCACACACCATCCTGACTTGGAAATATATGGGCCGTTCCTTCATCATCGCTGGGTCAAAATCCTGGAACTCCCTCCCTAACAGCACTGTGCGAGTACCTTCACTGTAGTGTATGTACTTTGCAGAAGGAACTATATTCTGCAGCCCCTGTATACTGCAGTACCAGTAGTGACCACCCCTGTATATAAGCCTGTGTAGTAACTTTTGCATAGTAGTTCCAGTTTGTCTCCACTCAGTAAAGACCTGTTATAACCAACTCCTGCAGTCCGTGTCTCAATTACACACGGACATAATACTGGCGACGAGCAGATCCGAACTTACCTACAGTCTGCACCACCTCATGGGGATCCATCCCTGAAGCGAAGTTGTCAGAGGTCGAGGCCAGAAGGAAGAAAGAAAAAAAAAACAAACAGAAGAAACGGGCGTCGATCGTGGGCAACCGCCTCTGATTCATCGGAGTTGAAGATTTGCAGGAGAGGCTGTCGAGAGCGGGGCTTGGTTATCCTGTCAATGGTGTTCCAGCTAATCGGGCTGGTGGCAGGTAGTACACTGATCCTTCTTGGGCTGCGGCGGGCTAGAGCTCAATCGGGTGGCTTTTCAACGGGGCCGAGCAGCGTTGTCGGGAAGAGGAGAGAGAGAGAGAGGGTGGAGCACACAGGGCGCGGCAGGTGCTATGAACCGGGCAGCGTACAGACCCGAGAAGAGGGCGGGAAGTGTCCCGCAGGGTTACTCCGACGACGGGGAAATAAAAAAAATTAGAAGCACAGAAAGCCGCGAGGAGCTGCAGTTTGCCACGGGAACCGCGGAGAGCGGCGTTAGCAGCAGCGCGGGGGGAAGTGCGCGAAGACCATAGGGCGTCGCCATCAAGGCATAAAACGCCAGCAACAGCGCTAGCAGCAGCGGGGAAGACGGAAGGCGCAAGAGGCACCATTTTGTTAAATCGGGGAAGAAGGCAAAGCGCGGGAGGCGCCATCTTAGATTTCCAAGATGCCGAAGACTGGCAATATCACTGCCTTCGATAATGCAATAGAAGACTGGACCACGTATGTGGAAAGAGTCAAAGTATATTGCGAGGCAAACGAAGTAGCCGATGAGAAAAAGGCATCGGTACTACTAAACTTAATGGGCGCAAGAACGTACAGCCTATTGCGGAACCTGATTACTCCAGCCAAACCGATGGCGAAGAGTTTTAACGAAATTGTTGATATCCTACAGGAACACTTAAATCCTACACCGCTGCTGATAGCAGAAAGGTTTAAATTCCACAGGAGAAATCAGCATAAAGATGAGAGCAATGCTGATTACCTTACGGAACTACGCAAGCTATCAAAGCACTGCCAGTTCGGAGCAGGACTGGCAGATACCCTACAGGACAAATTTGTCTGTGGACTCTTGAGTGAAGGAACCCAGAAGAGGTTACTCTCAGAGAAAGAGCTGACGCTAGATAAGGCTTTCAGCGTGGCAGTATCGTACGAAGCAGCAGCAAGGGGAGCTGCGGAAATACAGCAAAAGCCACAGGAATACGGCACTCATGAAATGACACGGGGATTTGAAAAATGTTATCGCTGCAGCAGAACAACCCATGACCAGAAGGACTGCTGCTTCAAAGACAAAACATGCAGGCAATGCGGAAAGATGGGACACATTGCACGAGTTTGCAGGTCCGGGAAGAAGACTACCGACAACAAAAAGACTACTAAGGAAAAGTACAGGAAAGTACAAAAGATGACGGACAGTAGTTCCGAAGACCAGAAGAGCGATAGTGAATCCGGGAACAAGAGACTAAGCTGTCTCAAACTACACAACGTAATCGCAAAAGAGGATCACCGAACCATTTGGGTCACCCTCACGATAGCAGGGTCCCAAGTCAAAATTGAATTGGATACAGGATCAGCCCTGACCATCATGAATCGACGAGACTACGAGCGGCTATTCTCACACATACCCTTGAAAGACACATCCATTGTCTTGAAGACATATGCGGGGCAGAAAGTATACCCCAGAGGGAAAATAAGGGTGCCTGTCGAATACAGCGGCAAGGAAATACAGAAATTGTATCTGTACATACTGCAAGATGGTGGACCACCGTTATTGGGACGTGAATGGATCAGAAAGATAAGTTTAGACTGGCACTCCATTCAAGCACTGACTGTGGCTGGTAAAAAGGATGACGACGTCACACCTGGTTGATTGTCAAAAATCTTAGCTAACACTAAAGAGGTATTTCAACAAGGACTGGGAACTCTTAAAGGCATAACCGCCTCGATAAAAATAGAAGAGAATGCAATTCCCAAGTTTTTCAAAGCAAGACCGGTACCGTATGCAATTCGCCCAGCCATCGAGGCAGAGCTGGAGAATCTGGAGAATGCAGGCATGTTATCTAAGGTAGACTGGAGCGAGTGGGCGACACCCATCATTCCTGTCATGAAGAAAACGTTAAACAATAAGTCTGAGGAGCCAAGGAAGGTTTGCATCTGTGGGGACTTCAAGGTGACTGTGAACCCAGTCCTTCACACAGTACAGTATCCTCTTCCGAGGATAGAAGATATTTTCGCCTCACTATCTGGAGGGAAACGTTTTACAAAAATTGACCTAGCGCAAGCATATTTGCAGATGGAGGTTGAAGAATCCTCTAGGAAGTATCTCACGATAAACACTCACAAAGGTCTTTACCAGTATAATCGACTGGTATTCGGAGTAGCATCAGCTCCGGCTATATGGCAAAGAGCGATGGAACAAGTCCTGCAAGGGATTCCGGGGACTCAGTGTTACTTGGACGGCATCCTAGTGACAGGTGAAAATGACAGTGAACACCTTGCCAACCTAGAGCAGGTGCTCACTAGACTAAGAGAACATGGGCTACGAGCCAATCGCCCCAAGTGCGAGATTTTTAAGAACCAGATATCGTATTGTGGCCACGTGATTGATGAAGAGGGGTTACATAAGTCCCCTGACAAAATTGAAGCGGTAGTTAAGGCTCCAGCGCCTGAAAATGTGTCGCAACTGAGGTCATTCCTCGGATTGGTGAATTACTACCACAAGTTTTTGCCGAATTTGTCCACAATTCTGCACCCACTGAACGCCCTACTACAAACTGGAGTAGCATGGAAATGGAGCGATGAATGTAAGCGGGCCTTTCAGAAGAGTAAAGACCTGATCACTTCAAGAGAAGTATTGGCTCACTACAACCCATCACTACCGATAAGACTGGCGTGTAATGCGTCTCCCTACGGCATTGGAGCGGTACTGTCACATAAATTCCTTGATGGTTCAGAGAGGCCGATAGCTTTTGCGTCACGCTCGTTAACTTCAGCCGAGCGTAACTACGCCCAGATTGACAGAGAGGCCCTCAGCCTGGTGTGGGGGGTGAAGAAGTTCAATCACTACCTGCACGGTCAGAAATTTACTCTACTAACTGATCATCAACCTCTTGTCTCCATTTTCAACCCTCAGAAGGGCGTCCCGATAATGACAGCACAACGGCTACAGAGGTGGTTCTTTTTCCTAGGGGCACACCAATATGACATCGAGTACAAAGGAACTAAACAGCATGGGAATGCTGATGGATTGTCACGCCTACCGTTGCCGACGGTGGAAGAAGCAACTGCAGTGGATCCAGTGGAGATATTGCACTCGACCATAGTCGAATGTCTCCCTGTGACGAATGCAAACATAGAAAAGGAAACACGAAATGACCCGACACTCTCCTGGGTCTATGATTTAATGGTGAAGGGATGGCCAGCACATGGCGAACCACTGCTGCCAGCATTCTCGCCGAGAAGAGAACAGCTGTCAGTGTGCAGAGGAACCTTGATGTGTGGATCCAGAGTAGTAATTCCACCCAAATTGAAGGATAGAGTGCTCAATGAGCTTCATGAAGGTCATCTGGGAGGGGAAAAATGAAGAACTTAGCCAGAGCGTTTGTGTGGTGGCCGGGAATCGATAGAGAAATCGAAGAGATGACCAAGAGCTGTACAGGATGCCAGAAGGTCCAAAACGCCCCACCACAAGCCCCTCTACATCTATGGGAGTGGCCCTCATCTCCATGGCAAAGGGTGCACATTGATTTTGCTGGTCCATTTATGGACTCAATGTTTTTAATTGCGGTGGATGCACATTCAAAGTGGCCAGAGGTAATAAAGATGTCCTCAACCATCACAGAAAAAACTATCACAGTCTTACGAACCATATTCGCCAGAAATGGGCTGCCTGAACAGGTTTGCTCCGACAATGGACCACAGTTTGTGTCTGAAGAGTTCCGGAGGTTCTTAAAGAACAATGGTGTTAAGCATTACACATCCGCCCCATATCATCCAGCCACCAATGGATTGGCTGAGAGGTTCGTTCAAACATTCAAGAAGGCTATCAAGGCAATGTGTAATGAAGACATACCCCTACAACACAAGGTGGATAACTTCTTGTTTGCCTACCGGAATGCGACACATGCGGTTACCAACCAAACTCCAGCCATGATGTTCTTCAATCGAAGACTGCGATGCCGCTTGGATTTGGTTAAGCCAAACATCAGAAGAGATGTGGAGAACAGGCAGTTTCAGAATATGAATGAAAGGCCGACCAGGAGTTTTAAGATAGGTCAACCAGTTTTGGCCCGGGACTACCGCACAGAGAAATGGCAGCCAGGAATGATCTGTACACGGCAAGGACCTCTAATGTATACCGTGGACGTTGGAGAGAGCATTGTAAGACGCCATGCTGACCAGATTCTAGAGTCACTGGAAAACGTCAATTCCACACCACGATCCGATACACCTGGTGATGAAACCGAAGTACCAATTGCATCTACCTCAGAATCGGTGATATTGGAAGCAGACGAACCAAACAACGACGTTGATCCCAAATCAACTTTGCCAGAAGAACCTGATACCCCAAAGAGGCGTTATCCAGACAGAATCAGGAAGCCTCCTCAAAGACTGAACTTATAATTGCTTAACTTCAGCTAATGTATCTAGCAACTGTAATTGTAAATATGTTATTTAATTATTAATCGAATGTTATGTACCGTTTAGCTAAAAGGGGAGGAATTGTAGTGTATGTACTTTGCAGAAGGAACTATATTCTGCAGCCCCTGTATACTGCAGTACCAGTAGTGACCACCCTGTATATAAGCCTGTGTAGTAACTTTTGCATAGTAGTTCCAGTTTGTCTCCACTCAGTAAAGACCTGTTATAACCAACTCCTGCAGTCCGTGTCTCAATTACACACGGACATAATATTCACCACACGGACTGCAGCGGTTCAAGAAGGCTGCTCACCACCACCTTCTCAAGGGCAACTAGGGATGGGCCTTGCCAGGGACGCCCATATCCTAGGAACGAATATTTAAAAAAAAGTGCTTGTTTACTAGGCCAGAGCGAACTGAGCATGCTCATACTAAACCATGTGACAAAACATGTGATAATACATTACATTGGTTAAATGTAGTAATTAATGGGATACTTATTTCCTGGTAGCAGGGAATAGGTTGGAGACAATAGTAGGGAGACCAGGGTCAGAGTCAGAGGTCCCATGGAGGGACAGAGCTGACGTAAGCAGGATGGGGCCGGCACGGTCCATCGACGAACCGCTGTCCAAAGCAGGTGAGTGAAGTCCAGAAGCTATTTGAAGGGTGGAGAGTTCCAGGATGGAGGTTGTTGCCATAGGAATGAGAGTCGGTAGCGGTGCAGAGAGATGAAGGCGAAATTGACGCAAGTTGGAGGTCACCGTAGATCAAAGCGGCAGAGAAAATGTAAAAGCATAAACCAGCGACTAGCAAAGCTAAAAACCAGTAGAATGAGTCACCGGACAGCAAGTGAAACAGCAGCTGGTAGCTCGAAAACAACAAGGCTGAAAAACCAGTAGAACCAGTTCAGCTGGGACACAGACGCAGTTTAAAAGTTATTTTTAAAAACAAAAATAATATTTTAGCAGCAGTGTAACCTAATGTAGTTCAAAGCAGAAACGTAGTCTCTAGGAGGAAACTGATCCCGATAGAATGTTGCAAGTTTCTTTTTATTAATTATTCATTCCTGAGGTGGGGGCGTCGCTGGCAAGGCCAGCATTTATTGCTCATCCCTAATTGCCCTTGAGAAGGTGGTGGTGAGCCGCCTTCTTGAACCGCTGCAGTCCGTGTGGTGAAGGTACTCCCACAGTGCTGTTACGGAGGGAGTTCCAGGATTTTGACCCAGCGACGATGAAGGAACAGCCGATATATTTGCAAGTCAGGATGGTGTGTAACTTGGAGCGGAACTTGGAGATGATGGTGTTACCATCATTTAAGCTGATGAATGGGGTGCAAATCAAGTGATCTGCTTAGTCCTGAATGGTGTCAACCTTCTTGAGTGTTGTTGGAGTTGCACTCATCCAGGCAAGTGGAGAGTATTACATCACACTCCTGTCTTGTGCCTTGTAGATGTGTAAGGGTGGTGTTATGGGGTCAGCTTCGCCTCTGACTTATGAGCGGTTCGAATCACTCCCACTCCCTTGGTTCTAGACCGTGGAATTATTTGGGGGTTGTGATAAAAGTGCAGCAAACAACTGATTTTGGTGCAAGAACTTTGATCTTTATTTGAGAAAGAAAATACAACACAATAATAACACTCTAATAAAATGGGGAAACACTTCGACATACACAAGGGAAAAATTACAGCAGACAAATCTCTCACCCCTCCCAATCCCACCTTAATAGCTAAGTTAGGCTCTGAAGGACCAGGGATAATGCTCACCAAAACGACTCCTTGACAGTTGAGCTGTTTCACGATTTCAGGGTTCATTAGGTGTGTTGGTTGGGACCTGCCTTACCCCGGACGCGGTAGAGGACTTCACCTGCATAGCTGGTCAGTCTTCACAAGTCCGCTGATGCGGTAGGGTGCGTATTGGATGTATCAGGTGAGTACCCAATTTTCTTTGGCTAGAAATAGGGCCTAGAGTCTTTTGGATAAAATCTTACCATGGGGTAAGTCAGGATAGATTGTAGAGTGGAAAAGACTTGCGGAATCTTCGGTTTCTTCCAAGTTGGTCTTTAATTGGTCGCGGTGGCCCAATATTATTCGGTTGGCTGTGGGTAATATTCGGTTGGTTGTTTTGTGAGGCCCTTGGTGCCGCGAGGTGTCCGTTGGTGTGTTACTTCTTCTTCGAGAGAGAGAACTGCTTCAAGATGTTTGCTCCTCGACCTCGATGTTGCTCAATGATGGCTCTCCTTGAATTTGGAACTGTGAGATGAAACCTCGCTGAATTGTACACCGCCTTGCTGAACTTGAACTGTTTAACTGTTGAACAGGCCCCCAGTTATACAAAACAAGGCTGCTAATCTGCGCGCCAAATCTGTTCAAGTCCTTTGTTAGATTTTGGCGGGCTCGTTAATGTTAAGTTGTGTAAAATTGTTTAAGCGGCTTCGAGATGGCTTCCTGAGTTGTTGAAGTACTTAAAAATGTGAGAAGTAGTTTCGGGATGGTTTTACTGAGCTGTTGAGCTCTTATCTAATTGTAGTGAATTGTCCTCGAGCTCTGAGTTTCCTGTGGGGCCTGAGATTCTACGTAGGTTGGCTAAACGATTTGTATTATGCATGTTTTTGATGGGTTCTCTGAGGCTGTTCTTTCGTGGGTCTTATTGTTAGCATGTAAATTTCGTGCTAGGGGCTGAGTGACGTTTACAGCTCCCCCAGACAGTTTGATTACCTCGAATAATCAAACTGGCTACTGCATAGGTAGATCCCAAACTCATTCACTCCCTCCACCACCGGTGTACCGTGGCTGCAGTGTGTACCATCCACAAGATGCACTGCAACAACTCGCCAAGGCATCTCTGCCAGCACCTCCAAAACCCGCGACCTCTTCCACCTAGAAGGACAAGGGTAGCAGGTGCATGGGAACACCACCACCTCCAAGTTCCCCTCCATGTCACACACCATCCTGACTTCGAAAAATATCGCTGATCTTTCATCGTCGCTGGGTCAAAATCCTCAAACTCCCTCCCTAACAGCACTGTGGGAGTACCTTCACCACACGGACTGCAGCGGTTCAAGAAGGCAGCTCGCCACCATCTTCTGAAGGGCAACTAGGGATGGGCAATAAATGCTGGCCTTGCCAGCGACGCCCATATCCTAGGAACAAATATTTTTTTTAAAGTGCTTGTTTACTAGGCCAGAGCGAACTGAGCATGCTCATACTAAACCATGTGACAAACCATGTGATAATACATTACACTGGTTAAATGTAGTAATTAATGGGATACTTATTTCCTGGTAGCAGGGAATAGGTTGGCGACAATAGTAGGGAGACCAGGTGTGGTGTATGTAACCTGTCCACCTTAAGAGAACTTAAGCCTGTTCCACCTTAAGAGATGTACTACTTTCTCTGGCTGCTGTATACGTAATACTGGTGGTGACCACACCGGTATATAAGCACTGTGTAGTAATATTGTATTCAGTATAGTCCCTACCTCCAACCAGTAAAGACCTGTTGAATTTACTCTTATAGTCTGTGTAGTAATTATCACTATAACACACAGACTTAACAGTGGCGACGAGTCCGATTCTTACCCTGCGGCAGTTATTTCCACGGCGGCTTCGTCCACAGACAGGACGTCGAAGAGAGGTTTCCACCCTCATCACCCTACTGGAAGACACGTCAAGCGGCAGGCATTGAGAAACCGGAGTGCAGAAGACATCCTGACCTCGGAGCCTCCATCAGCGACTGTCAGCTTTCTTTTTTTTCTACCTCGGTAGTGGGTAAGCCGGGCAGCGACGCGACAGAAAGTCAACCGCGTTGGCTGTACAGACGGGGCTGGGAAGATGGAGGAATAAGGGCAGTGAGATCGATCGCGACCGGAGATAAGGGCCGGGCCGCTTTCGAGCGAGAGGCGCAGCGCGGGGACATCGATCGCGACCGGAGATAAAGGCCGCATTCGGGCTAAAAGGCACAGCGTCTGGGGAAACTGAAGGCGCGAGAGCCACGGTGAAGCGGAGACAGCGTCGGGGGACGGTTGAAGACTGCCAAGCGCGGGAAAACCGCCATTTTGTGGGCGGAGGACGACGACAAGTGCGGGAAGCCGCCATCTTGGATAACATAAAAATACAATAAATTGCAACGGTGCCTAAACATGGGAACATTAATATCTTTGATAGTGACATCGAAGATTGGGCCATGTATGTAGAACGCATACAAAATTATTGTAAGGCAAATAAAATTCCTGATGCAGATAAAGCACTAACATTATTAAATTTAATGGGTGCAAAGACATACGGGTAATTGAAACACCTGTTATCACCAGATGAACCGGCGGATAAGACGTTCGATGAGATTGTTACTGTCCTGAAAAATCATCTAAACCCCACGCCGCTGATGCTAGCGGAACGATTTAAATTTTATGACAGAAGGCAGCTGCAGAATGAAAGCAATGCTGAGTATTTGATGGAATTACGTAAGCTAGCAAAATATTGTCAGTTTGGAACGGGACTGACAGAGGCACTACGAGATAAATTTGTGTGTGGTTTATTTAAACAGGATACACAAAAGCGACTGCTCGAGGAGAATGAGCTGACGCTTGAGAAGGCGGTCACTATGGCAGCAGCACACGAAGCCGCAGCGAGAGGCACGGCAGTAATGCAGCTACGTTCACCGGAACTCGGTACAAACAAATTGGGTTTGAGTTCTGTCAAATGTTATCGTTGTGGAAAGACAACGCACGATCAGAACCAGTGTTGGTTTAAAAACCAAGAATGCAGAACGTGTGGCAGGCTTGGCCACATAGCTAAAGTATGCCAGTCAGGAAAGAAGACCAGCAACAAAAAGTCACCGCAAGGAAAATACGCAAAGGTACACAAGGTGACAAAGAACAGTTTGACCGAACAGAAGTCAGATTCAGACGCTAGCAGTAATGAACTGGATAGCTTAAGAGTACACAACGTTGGTAAGGATGCAGATCTCCAGACAATTTGGGTCACTCTTCAGATAGCAGGAGTCCAAGTAAAAATGGAATTGGACACTGGATCGGCATCGACGGTCATGAATAAGAAAGATTACAGAAGGTTATTCCAACATATTCCCCTACAGGATACGGAGATTATATTGAAAACATACACGGGGCAAAGAGTGTACCCCATCGGAAAAATAGAGGTAGAAGTGGTCCACAAGGGCGAAGAAAGCCAAGTAATGGACTTATATGTGCTACCTGAAGGAGGTCCACCACTACTAGGACGGGAGTGGATTAGGAAAATGAATATGGACTGGCACTCCTTGAAGGCACTTGTGGTGTATGTAACCGTTCCACCTTTAAGAGAACTATTTTAAGAGATGCACTACTTTATCTTGGCTGCTGTATACTGTAATACCAGTGGTGACCACACCGGTATATAAGTGCTGTGTAATGATTTATTGGGCAGTTCAGCCTGACCTCCGACTAGTAAAGACCTGTTGAATTTACTCTTGTGGTCTGTGTGCAGTGATTCTTATTAACAATAACTAGAACACACAGAATTAACAGTGGCGACGATGACGATCTTACCCTGCGGCAGAGATATATCCAAGGCAGTTTAACGGGCGTCGAGAGGAGGCATCCGCCCTCATCATCCTGCTGAGAAAAGACTCGGGCCTGAAGAGCAAGGAAGAATCCTGACACGAAGCCTTCCATCAGCAACAGGCAGTGATCATCCCTTCTATCACGGTGGTGGGTAAGCCGATCAGCGACGAGCAGCAAGTCGGCCACGTTGGCTGTGAAGTAGGGGAGGGAAAAACGGAGGATATAAGGGCGGAGAACTCGACCACGGCCGGGGAAAAGAGCTGGACAGAAGTCGGGGCCAGAGGCGCTGAGACTGGGGCAGCGTAAGGCACGGGAGCCGCGGTGAATGCAAACGCAGCCGGTGTAAAAGACCGGGCTGCAAGCGGGCTGGGAGACGCAACAGCGTCGAGAGAGAGCTCGACCGCGACCGGGGAAAAAGGCCGGGCAGCTACCGAGGCCGCGAGGCGCGGGATAAAAAAAAAATTTAAAAAACGCGGAGAACTCAGCCGCAGCCGGGGGAAAGGACCGGACTGCAAGAGGGGCTGGGAGGCACGATTTGAGAACCGCTGGGGAGGGCGAATGCAGCAATACGGCAATTGCCATTACAGCCAGCGGGGGAGAAAGGCAAACGCAGGAAGCCGCCATTTTCGTAGGCGGGGGAAGAAGACAAGCGCGGGAAACCGCCATTCTGAAAAAAAAAAAAATTCTTTTTGTTTCTCAAGAAGATTGCGAGGATGCCTAAGCGTGGTAACATCAACGATTTCGATCCCGATGTTGAAGATTGGGCCACGTATGTAGAGCGCATAGAGATTTATTGTAAGGCAAATAAAATATCAGATGAAGATAAAGCACTAACCTTACTAAACTCAATGGGTGCGAAGACATACGGGCTATTGAAGCATCTTCTATCACCAGCTAAACCGGCGGATCAGGCTTTTGCTAATATTGTTGCTGTCCTGAGAAATCATTTGAACCCCACACCGCTGATGTTAGCGGAACGATTTAAATTTTATGCGAGAACGCAACTGAAAGAGGAAAGCAACGCGGAGTATTTAATTGAACTGCGTAAGCTAGCAAAATACTGTCAGTTTGGGGAAAGACTGACAGAGGCACTGAGAGACAAATTCGTGTGTGGATTGTCGAAAGAAGGAACACAAAAGCGGCTGCTTGAAGAGAATGATCTTACACTTGATAAGGCTGTCACTATTGCAGCATCGCACGAAGCCGCAGCGAGAGGCACTGCGGAAATGCAGCTGAAGGCAGCGGTACTCAGCGTAGATCAAATGGCTTTGGGTACAGCGAAATGTTATCGTTGTGGAAAGACAACACATGATCAGAACCAATGCTGGTTTAAAAATCAGGAATGTAGAAAATGTGGCAAGCTTGGTCACATAGCTAAAGTATGCCGGTCAGGAAAGAAGACCAGCAACAAAAAGTCACCGCAGGAAAAGTGCAGAAAGGTACATAAGGTGGCTGAGAAGAGTTCGGATGAACAGAATTCAGATTCAGACTCCAACAGCAAGGAACTGGGTAGTCTGAGAATTCACAATGTGAGTAAGGAAGCTGACCTACAAACTATCTGGGTCACACTTCAGACAGCAGGAGTCCAAGTGAAGATGGAATTGGACACCGGATCGGCGTTGACGGTCATGAATAAGCAAGATTACAAAAGGTTATTCACACATATTCCCCTACGGGATACGGAGATAGTATTGCAGACATACACGGGGCAAAGAGTATACCCCATCGGAAAGATAAAAGTCAAGGTGGTACACAAGGGCAAAGAACACCAAGGAATGGACTTATATGTACTACCTGAGGGAGGTCCACCACTTCTGGGACGGGAGTGGGTCAGGAAAATAAATATGGACTGGCACTCCCTAAAAGCAATAACGGTAGATTCCGGAAAAAAAGATGTCAAACCTGAACGATTGTCCAGAATATTGGATGAGGTTAAAGAGGTGTTCCAACAGGGACTGGGAACACTGAGAGGAATTACGG
Source organism: Somniosus microcephalus (assembly GCF_052327205.1). Classification (NCBI taxonomy): domain Eukaryota; kingdom Metazoa; phylum Chordata; class Chondrichthyes; order Squaliformes; family Somniosidae; genus Somniosus; species Somniosus microcephalus. The sequence continues at coordinate 184,861,156 of NC_140999.1, read as the reverse complement.
CAAAAATCAAGATTGCAGAACATGCAAACCCAAAATTTTTCAAAGCCAGACCGGTACCTTATGCGATACGACCTGCTGTGGAAGCTGAGCTGGAAGGGCTAGAACGTTCAGGAGTACTGTCTAAGGTGGACTGGAGTGAGTGGGCCATGCCCATTGTTCCCGTCATGAAGCGTTCATCGAGTAACAAGCCAGGGGAACCGGGGAAGGTCCGCATCTGTGGAGACTTCAAGGTCACGGTTAATCCGGTGCTTCACACGGTGCAATATCCGCTTCCGCGGATTGAGGATATCTTTGCTTCATTGTCTGGCGGGAAACACTTCACCAAGATAGACCTGGCGCAAGCGTACTTACAGATGGAAGTTGAGGAAGAGTCGCGCCAGTATCTCACAATCAACACGCACAGAGGCTTGTATCGATATAATAGACTGGTTTTTGGAGTGGCTTCGGCTCCAGCAATTTGGCAGAGGGCCATGGAGCAGGTATTACAGGGAATTCCAAGCACTCAATGTTACTTGGACGATATCCTGATTACAGGAGATGACGATGAGGAACACCTTGCAAATTTGAAACTGGTGCTCACCAGATTGAAGGAATATGGACTTCGAGTTAATCGCCAGAAATGTGAGTTCTTTCAGAAACGGATCTCGCACTGTGGTCATGTCATTGACCAGGAGGGGCTGCACAAGTCACCTGACAAGATCGAAGCTGTTGTGAAGGCTCCCGCTCCGGAAAATGTATCCCAGTTGAGGTCGTTCCTAGGGTTGATTAACTATTACCATAAGTTTCTGCCAAATCTATCCACGGTGCTGCACCCGCTGAACGCTCTTTTGCAGAAAGAAGTACCATGGAAGTGGAGTGAGGACTGTAAGAAGGCCTTTCGCAAAAGCAAGGCATTGATCACCTCAGAGGAAGTGTTGGCTCACTTCAACCCAACACTACCTATTCATTTAGCTTGTGATGCTTCTCCTTATGGTATTGGAGCAGTACTCTCACACAAGTTGCCAAATGGCTTGGAAAGGCCAGTCGCATTTGCATCCAGATCATTGACCTCCGCTGAGCGCAACTATGCTCAGATAGATAGGGAGGCTCTCAGCCTTGTGTGGGGAGTAAAGAAGTTTAATCATTACCTGCAGGGCCAGAAGTTTACACTGCTGACAGACCACCACCCGTTGGTATCCATTTTTAACCCTAAGAAGGGTGTTTCGGTGATGACAGCACAGAGGCTCCAGAGATGGTCCCTTTTCCTAGGGGCACATCAATATCAGATAGAATTCAAAGGTACAAAGCAACATGGTAATGCTGATGGGCTGTCACGCCTGCCACTACCTACTGAGGAGGAGGCACCGACGGTTGACCCGGTGGAGTTATTTCACTCGACCATCATCGAATGTTTACCTGTCACCAATGCAAATATTGAAAGGGAGACTAGGAATGACCCGACACTGTCCCGGGTCTACGAATTGACAGTAAAGGGATGGCCAGCCCATGGTGATCCACTGTTACCGGCATTCTCAGCAAGACGAGAACAGCTGTCCATCTGTCAGGGAACATTGATGTATGGAACAAGGGTGATTATCCCTCCTAAGTTAAGAGAGAGAGTTCTAAAAGAACTACATGAAGGTCATCTGGGGGGAGTCAAGATGAAAAGCCTTGCTAGGGCTTATGTGTGGTGGCCGGGTATCGACCAACAGATAGAGGATCTGACGAAAAGCTGCTCAGGGTGCCAAAAAGTCCAAAATGCACCTCCAATTGCACCGCTGCATCCATGGGAATGGCCTTCAACCCCATGGCAACGTGTACATATTGACTTTGCTGGTCCATTCATGGATTCCATGTTTTTAATTGCGGTGGACGCACATTCTAAATGGCCAGAAGTGATTAAAATGACTACCACTACCTCGGAGAAGACGATCGCGGTGCTAAGAACGATATTTGCAAGAAATGGATTGCCAGAGCAAATATGTTCAGACAACGGACCACAGTTCGTGTCAGAGGAATTCCAGAAATTCCTGAAGAAGAATGGGGTGAAACATTATACCTCTGCCCCATATCATCCAGCTACGAATGGGCTGGCCGAGAGGTTTGTACAGACGTTCAAAAAGGCAATAAAGGCCATGAGCGAAGATCAGATTCCACTGCAACACAAGGTGGATAATTTCCTACTGGCATATCGAAACGCCACCCATGCAACAACAAACCAAAGTCCTGCCATGATGTTCTATAACAGGAGGTTGCAGTCCAGGTTGGACTTGTTAAAACCAAATGTGCGGAGGGAAGTCGAAAACAAACAGTTCCAGCATATCAATAACAAGCCCACTCGGAGTTTTGAAATAGGACAACCGGTGTTAGCCAGGGACTATAAAAATGAGAAATGGCAATCTGGAACAATTCGGGCCAGACAAGGACCCCTGATGTACACGGTAGATGTTGGTGAAAATGTAATGCGACGTCATGCTGACCAACTGGTGGGATCGAGAACAAGGGTCGAGCCCATGGTTACGACAGAGACAACCGTGGAGGAAGTTAGTGAACCTGAAGCATCTACCTCAGAAGTGAATATACCTGATGATGATGTCCTATCCATAGGGGATCAACTAGATGAGTCACCCCAGCAACGAGAACCAGAGACCCCTGAAAGGTGTTATCCGTCTCGGATCAGGAGGCCTCCTCAGAGACTGAATCTGTGAACTGTTTTTACATGAAGTTGTATATATATGTTATTATGTTATGTTTAATGGGGAATATATACTGTTAAGCTAAAAAGGGAGGATTGTGGTGTATGTAACCGTTCCACCTTTAAGAGAACTATTTTAAGAGATGCACTACTTTATCTTGGCTGCTGTATACTGAAATACCGGTGGTGACCACACCAGTATATAAGTGCTGTGTAATGATTTATTAGGCAGTTCAGCCTGACCTCCGACTAGTAAAGACCTGTTGAATTTACTCTTGTGGTCTGTGTGCAGTGATTCTTATTAACAATAACTAGAACACACAGACTTAACAGCACTAACGGTAGATTCCGGGGAAACAGATGTCAAACCTAAACGATTGTCCAGAATATTGGATGATGCTAAAGAGGTGTTCCAGCAGGGACTGGGAACACTGAGAGGAATTACGGCAAACATCAAGATTGATGAACATGCACAACCAAAATTTTTTAAAGCCAGACCGGTACCCTATGCAATACGACCTACTGTTGAAGTGGAACTGGAAGCACTAGAACGTTCAGGTGTACTGTCTAAGGTAGATTGGAGTGAGTGGGCTACGCCCATTGTTCCCGTTATGAAACGTCCTGCGAGCAACAAGCCAGGAGATCCAGGGAAGGTTCGCATCTGTGGAGATTTCAAAATCACCGTTAATCCGGTGCTTCACACGGTGCAGTATCCGCTTCCACGGATTGAGGATATTTTCGCTTCATTGTCTGGCGGGAAACACTTCACCAAGATAGACCTGGCGCAGGCGTACTTGCAGATGGAGGTTGAGGAAGAGTCACGCCAATACCTCACGATCAACACGCATCGAGGGTTGTACCGGTACAATAGGCTGGTTTTTGGAGTGGCATCGGCTCCAGCAATTTGGCAGAGGGCCATGGAGCAGGTATTACAGGGAATTCCAGGCACACAATGTTACCTGGACGATATTCTGATCACAGGTGATGGTGATGAACAACATCTCGCAAACTTGGAACTGGTGCTCAACAGACTGAAAGAGTATGGACTTAGAGTAAATCGGCAGAAATGTGAGTTCTTCCAGAAGCGGATCTCGTACTGTGGCCATGTCATTGACCGGGAGGGGCTTCATAAGTCTCCTGACAAGATTGAGGCAGTTGTAAAGGCTCCCGCTCCAGAGAATGTCTCTCAGTTGAGGTCGTTTCTAGGATTAATTAACTATTACCATAAATTTCTGCCAAATCTATCCACGGTACTGCACCCGTTAAACGCTCTTTTACAGAAAGGGGTACCATGGGAATGGGGCGAAAACTGTAAGAAGGCATTTCGCAAAAGCAAAGAATTGATCACCTCAGAGGAAGTGTTGGCTCACTTCAACCCGACACTGCCTATTCGGTTGGCTTGTGATGCTTCTCCATATGGTATTGGGGCAGTACTCTCACACAAGTTGCCAAATGGCACGGAAAGGCCAGTCGCGTTTGCATCCAGATCATTGACCTCCGCTGAGCGCAACTATGCGCAGATCGATAGGGAGGTTCTTAGCCTTGTATGGGGAGTGAAGAAGTTTAATCATTGCCTGCAGGGCCAAAAATTCACACTTCTGACAGACCATCAACCGTTGGTATCCATTTTTAACCCTAAGAAGGGTGTTTCGGTGATGACAGCGCAGCGTCTCCAGAGATGGTCTCTTTTCCTAGGGGCACATCAATATCAAATAGAATTCAAAGGTACGAAACAGCATGGCAATGCTGATGGGCTGTCGCGCCTGCCACTACCTGAAGAAGAAGACACGACGAAAGTTGACCCTGTTGAGTTATTTCATTCGACCATCATCGAGTGTTTACCAGTCACCAATGCAAGTATTGAAAGAGAAACCAGGAATGACCCGACACTGTCCAGAGTCTACGAGGTGACAGTGAAAGGATGGCCAACACGGGGTGATCCTCTGTTACCGGCATTTTCGGCAAGGCGAGACCAGCTGTCCGTCTGCCATGGTACCTTGATGTACGGGACAAGAGTGATTATTCCTCCCAAGTTAAGGGAAAGAGTTTTAAACGAACTGCATGAAGGTCATCTGGGGGGAGTTAAAATGAAAAGTCTTGCTAGGGCTTATGTATGGTGGCCGGGTATTGACCAACAGATTGAGGAGTTAACGAAAAGCTGCGCTGGGTGCCAAAAAGTGCAAAATGCACCTCCGATAGCACCGCTACACCCATGGGAATGGCCTTCAGCCCCATGGCAACGCATACACATTGACTTTGCTGGTCCATTCATGGACTCCATGTTCCTAATCGCGGTGGACGCACATTCCAAATGGCCAGAAGTCATCAAGATGAATACCACTACTTCAGAAAAGACAATTGCAGTGTTAAGAACAATATTCGCAAGGAACGGATTGCCAGAACAGATCTGTTCGGACAACGGACCACAGTTTGTATCGGAAGAATTCCGACAATTCTTAAAGAAGAATGGAGTAAAACATTATACCTCTGCCCCATATCATCCGGCGACAAACGGGTTGGCTGAAAGATTTGTCCAGACATTCAAAAAGGCAATTAAGGCCATGAACGATGATCAGATTCCACTGCAACACAAGTTCGACAAGTTCCTGATGTCTTATCGAAACACCGATCATGCAGTGACTAACCAAAGTCCTGCCATGATGTTTTATAACAGGAGGTTGCGGTCCAAGTTGGACTTGTTAAAACCAAATGTGCGGAGGGAAGTGGAAAACAAACAGTTTTGGCATATTAACAACAAGACCACTCGAACTTTCGACGTAGGACAACCAGTGTTGGCAAGGGGCTATGGAAACGAAAAATGGCAGTCCGGAACAATTCGGGCCAGACAAGGACCTCTGATGTACACAGTAGATATTGGTCATAATGTGATAAGGCATCATGCGGATCAACTGGTAGAGTCGAGAGCAAGGGTCGAACCCATGGTTGTGACAGAGACAACTGTGGAAGACGTTAATGAACCTGAAGCATCTACCTCGGCAGGGAATGTACTTGATGATGATGACACCCAATACATTGGAAACCAAATAGAGGAGGCACCTCAACAACAAGAATCAGAGACTACTGAGAGGCATTATCCAAGCCGCATCAGAAAGCCTCCTGAGAGACTGAACCTTTGAACTGTTATACCTGAAGTTATATATGTATATATGTTATTATGTTATGTTAAATGGGGATATGACTGTTAAGCTAAAAAGGGAGGATTGTGGTGTATGTAACCTGTCCACCTTAAGAGAACTTAAGCCTGTTCCACCTTAAGAGATGTACTACTTTCTCTGGCTGCTGTATACATAATACCGGTGGTGACCACACCGGTATATAAGCACTGTGTAGTAATATTGTATTCAGTATAGTCCCTACCTCCAACCAGTAAAGACCTGTTGAATTTACTCTTATAGTCTGTGTAGTAATTATCACTATAACACACAGACTTAACACCAGGGTCAGAGTCAGAGGTCCCATGGAGGGACAGAGCTGACGTAAGCAGGATGGAGCCGGCACGGAGCATCGACGAACCGCTGTCCAAAGCAGGTGAGTGAAGTCCAGAAGCTATTTGAAGGGTAGAGAGTTCGAGGATGGAGGTTGTTGCCATAGGAATGCGAGTTGGTAGCGGTGCAGAAAGATGAAGGCGAAATTGACACAAGTTGGAGGTAGATCAAAGCAGTGGAGAAAAAGTAAAAGCATAAACCAGCGACCAGCAAAGCTAAAAAACAGTAGAATGAGTCACCGGACAGCAAGTGAAACAGCAGCTGCTAGCTCGAAAACAACAAGGCTGAAAAACCAGTAGAACTAGTTCAGCAAGGACATAGACGCAGTTTAAAAGTTATTTTTAAAAACAAAAACGTATTTTAGCAGCAGTGTAATCCAATGTAGTTCAAAGCAGAAACGTAGCCTCTAGGAGGAAGCTGATCCCGATAGAATGTTGCAAGTTTATTTTGATTAATTATTCATTCCTGAGGTGTGGGCGTCGCTGCAAGACCAGCTTTTATTGCCCATCCCTAATTGCCCTTGAGAAGGTGGTAGTGAACCACCTTCTTGAACCATTGCAATCCGTGTGGTGAAGGTACTCCCACAGTGCTGTTAGGAAGGGAGTTCCAGGATTTTGACCCAGCGACGATGAAGGAACGACCAATATATTTCCTAGTCAGGATTGTGTGTGACTTGGATGGGAACTTGCAGGTGATGGTGTTCCCAAGCGCCTGCTGCCCTTGTCCTTTTTAGCTGGTAGAGGTTGCTGGTTTGGGAGGTGCTGCCAAAGAAGCCTGGGCGAATTGCTGCAGTGTATCTTGTAGATGGTACACACAGCAGCCACGGTACGCCGGTGGTGGAGGGAGTGAATGTTTTTTTACTTGGTTTTTATGGGATCTGGGCGTCGCTGCGAAGGGCAGCATTTATTGCCCATCCCTAGTTGCCCTTGAGAAGGTGGTGGTGAGCCGCCGCCTTAAACCGCTGCAGTCCGTGTGGTGAAGGTACTCCCACGGTGCTGTTAGGTAGGGAGTACCAGGATTTTGTCCGTTTAAGGTGGTGGATGGGGTGCCAATCAAGCGGTATACTTTGTCCTGGATGCTGTTCAGCTAATTGAGTGTTGTTGGAGCTGCACTCATCCAGGCAGCTTCACACTCCAGCCTACACTCTCTATTAACCTCGCACAGCTGAACATGACGTTAAATGACATGAATAAGCCCCCACAGCGCTCAGGAGGAGGCCGAGATGGATCATCCACTCGGCACTTCTGACTGAAGATGGTTGTAAACGCTTCAGCCTTGTCTTTTGCACTCGCGTGCTGGGCTCCACCATCACTGAGGATGGGGGATATTCATGGAGCCTGCTCCTCCCGTTAGTTGTTTAATGGTCCTCCACCATTCACGACTAGATGTGGCAGGACTGCAGAGCTTTGATCTGATCCGTTGATTGTGGGATCGCTTAGCCCTGTCTATAGCATGCTGCTTCTGCTTTTTAGCATGCATGTAGTCCAGTGTTGCAGCTTCCCCAGATTGGCACCTCATTTTTGGGTACGCCTGGTGCTGCTCCTGGCATGCTCTTCTACACACCTTATTGAACCAGGGTTGGTCCCCTGGTTTGATGGTAATTGTAGTGTATGTACCTTTAAGAGAGAACTACTTTTACAGCTCCTGTATACTGTAGTACCGGCAGTGACCACACCTGTATATAAGCCTTGAGCATGCCTCTGTACCCCCAGTCTTAATACTACCCTACTCCATTAAATACCCGTTGATTGTTAAGTTACAGCATCCGTGTGGTTATTGAAAAACATCATACTCTCAGAATCACGGATCTAACAGTGGCGACGAGTGGCGATTCAAATCTACCTGCAACTCTGCATTTCCCTTTGAGGATTCGCTCCGGGAGGGCGGTGGAAGAAAGTCGAGGCCAGAAACACGGGCGTCGACCACGAGCAACCGCCCAGTCGTCCGGCAAAGAGTGAACATCGCAGGGGAGGCTGTGGAGAGCCGGGCACGACGATCAGCAACAGACTGACGACAGGTACCAGGTACAGCGCAGACCCTTCCCGGACAGCGGCGGCTGGAGCTGACCGACGGCAGAGAAAAAGCCGAGCAGCGTCGATGGGGTAAGATAGAGGGTGAAGCGCACAGGGTGCAGCCGGGGGTTGAAAACCGAGCGGCGTCGAGGAAAAACAAAACGCAGAGAGAGAGGGTAAAGCAGCAGCCGGGTTCAGGACTGAGCGGCAGAAACGGGAAAGGCGCACTGAAAAAAAAACGCGCAGAGCGCAGCCAGGGCTCAAGGGCTGAACAGTGTCTGCGGGGAGAAGAAGGGAGAGCGCGGGAGACGCCATTGAGCCACGGAGAAGAAGGAAGAGCGCAGGAGACGCCATTTTTAGAAGCCGCAGCAGAGAAGAAGGGCGAGCGCGGGAAGAAAGGAAAGCGCGGGAGGCGCCATTTTGTGCCAGCGGAGAAGAAGGGAAAGCGCGGGAGACGCCATTTTTGACAGTTAAATCACACCCAGGGATGCCGAAGAGTGGCAGTATCTCTACGTTCGACAATGAAGTCGAAGATTGGGCGACATATGTGGAACGTATTGAGGTGTACTGCAGGTGAATGAAGTGCCAGTTGCTAGGAAAGCACTGGTTTTGTTAAATTCCATGGGTGCAAAAACTTATGGGTTACTGCAAAACCTAATAACCCCAGAGAAGCCTGTGAATAAGAATTTCAAAAGCATAGTAGAAATCCTACAGGACCACTTAAACCCCACACCGCTGCTGATAGCAGAACGATTTAAGTTCCATAAAAGGAACCAACACAAATACGAAAGCAATGCTGAGTACTTAACGGAACTGCGCAAGCTATCGAAACACTGCCAGTTTGGAGTGGGACTAGCAGATACGTTAAGGGACAAGTTTGTGTGTGGGCTTCAAAGTGAAGGAACCCAGAAACGGCTTCTATCAGAAAAGGATCTTACGCTGGACAAGGCTTTCAGTATGGCAGTATCACATGAAGCAGCCGCAAAGGGCGCTGCAGAGATACAACGGAGACCGCAAGAATATGGCACCAATGAAATGTCCTATGGAACAGGGAAGTGTTATCGCTGCGGCAGAACAACACACGACCAGAAGGATTGTTGGTTCAAGGACCAAGTGTGCAGACAGTGTGGAAAAGCAGGACACATAGCAAGAGTCTGCAGGTCTGGGAAGAAAACCAACAGCAAGAAATCTCCACAGGAGAAGTACAAAAAGGTACACAAGGTGATGGACAGTAGTTCAGACGAACAGAAAAGTGACACAGACTCCGGAAGCAAGGAGCTGGGTTGTCTGAAACTACATAAAGTAACCAAAATGGAGGATCACCAGACTATCTGGGTTACACTCAAGATAGACGGAGTCCAAGTGAAAATGGAATTGGACACAGGATCAGCCCTAACAGTCATAAACCAAAGGGACTACAAGCGGCTATTTTCACATATACCCTTGAAAGCTACAGAGATTGTCTTGAAGACGTACATGGGGCAAAAAGTCTACCCCAAAGGAAAAATAAGGATGAAAGTGATATACAAAGGCCAGGAAATACCTAAAATGGACTTATATGTATTGCCAGATGGAGGACCACCAGTGCTAGGACGTGAATGGATCCGAAAGATACAATTAGATTGGCATTCCATACAGGCACTGAAGGTTGAGGCCAAAAAGGATGATGACGTCACACCTAGACGACTGTCAAAAATGCTAACTGACGCAAAAGAAGTGTTCCAGGAGGGACTCGGAACACTAAAAGGCATAACAGCAACGATTAAAATAGCGGAAAATGCAAGCCCAAAGTTTCTTAAGGCCAGACCAGTGCCTTATGCGATCAGACCAGCCGTCGAAGCAGAGCTGGAAGGGTTGGAATGTTCAGGAGTACTGTCCAAAGTAGACTGGAGCGAGTGGGCTACACCCATCATTCCTGTAATGAAGAGGTCATTGAGTAATACACCTGGGGAACCAAAGAAGTTCCGCATCTGTGGGGATTTTAAGGTGACAGTGAACCCAGTCCTTCACACAGTACAATATCCGCTTCCACGAATTGAGGATATTTTCGCCTCGCTATCTGGAGGTAAACGCTTCACCAAAATTGATCTAGCCCAGGCGTACTTGCAAATGGAGGTAGAAGAAGCCTCGAAACAATACCTCACAATCAACACTCATAAAGGTCTCTATCAATACAACCGGCTGGTGTTCGGGGTAGCATCGGCTCCGGCTATTTGGCAAAGGGCGGTGGATCAAGTCCTGCAAGGGATTCCAGGGACCCAGTGTTATTTGGACGACATCCTGGTCACGGGCGAAAATGACAGTGATCACCTCGCCAACTTGGAGAAGGTGCTCACCAGATTAAAGGAATATGGGCTACGAGCTAATCGCCACAAGTGCGAGTTTTTCCAGAAGCAGATCTCGTATTGTGGCCACGTCATCGGTGAAGAGGGGTTACATAAGTCCCCTGAAAAGATTGAGGCAGTAGTCAAGGCTCCAGCACCGGAAAATGTGTCACAACTGAGGTCGTTCCTCGGGCTGGTAAACTACTACCATAAGTTCTTACCAAATTTGTCCACGGTATTACACCCACTGAACACCCTACTGCAAACAGGGGTACCATGGAAGTGGAATGACGAATGTAGACGAGCTTTCCAGAAGTGTAAAGAATTGATCACATCAAAAGAGGTGTTGGCCCATTTCAACCCAGCACCACCATTTCGTTTGGCATGTGATGCATCACCCTATGGTATTGGAGCGGTGCTGTCGCACAAATTCCCAGATGGGTTGGAGAGGCCAGTAGCCTTTGCTTCTCGGTCACTAACCTCAGCCGAGTGCAACTACGCCCAGATTGACAGGGAGGCCCTCAGCCTAGTATGGGGAGTAAAAAAATTCAACCACTATCTGCATGGGCAGAAGTTCACAGAAACCCCACAGTGCAGATAGAGGCCATTTCGGCCCATCGAGCCTGCACCGACACATATCCCACCCGATCCCCGTAACCCCACGTATTTAATCCCCCTAACACTAAGGGTCAATTTATCATATTTATCATAGCCAATCAACCTAACCCGCACATCTTTGGACTGTGGGAGGAAACCGGAGCACCCGGAGGAAACCCACGCAAACACGGGGAGAATGTGCAAACTCCACACAGACAGTCACCCGAGGCCGGATTCGAACCCGGGTCCCCGGCGCTGTGAGGCAACAGTGCTAACCACTATGCCACCATGCTGTCACCTTGCTGACTGACCACCAACCACTTGTCTCCATCTTTAATCCTAAGAAGGGCGTTCCAGTGATGACTACACAACGGTTACAAAGATGGTCCCTGTTTCTAGGGGCGAATCAATATGAAATAGAATATAAAGGCACGAAACAGCATGGAAACGCTGATGGGCTATCACGCCTGCCACTGCCTACTGTGGAGGAAGCACCAGCAGTGGACCCTATCGAGACATTTTATTCGTCAATAATTGAACGATTGGCAGTAACGAACGCGGATATAGAGAAGGAGACCCGCAATGATCTGACACTGTCTCGGGTATATGATTTGACGGTGAGGGGATGGCCAACACATGGCGACTCACTGTTGCCAGCATTCTCATCCAGAAGAGAACAGCTGTCAGTATGCCAGGGGACAGTGATGTGTGGATCCCGAGTGGTGATTCCACAGAAGTTAAGGGAGAGAGTGCTAAATGAGCTTCATGAAGGTCATCTGGGAGGGGTGAAAATGAAAAGCCTTGCTAGGGCTTATGTATGGTGGCCAGGGATCGATCAACAAATCGAGGACCTTACCAAGAGCTGCTCAGGATGCCAGAAGGTCCAAAATGCACCACCACATGCCCCTCTACACCCATGGGAGTGGCCCTCCTCTCCATGGCAACGGGTGCACATTGATTTTGCTGGTCCATTCATGGACTCAATGTTCTTAATAGCAGTGGATGCTCACTCGAAATGGCCTGAGGTGATAAAAATGTCCTCAACCACTACAGAGAAAACGATTGCAGTCCTACGGACCATATTTGCCAGGAACGGCTTGCCAGAGCAGATTTGCTCTGATAATGGACCACAGTTTGTGTCCGAAGAGTTTCGGAAATTTATGAGAAGGAATGGGGTCAGGCATTACACATCCGCCCCGTATCATCCAGCCACAAATGGATTGGCTGAGAGGTTCGTACAAACCTTTAAAAAGGTGATAAAGGCCATGTGCAATGATGAAATTCCACTACAGCATAAGGTGGACAATTTCCTATTAGCCTACAGAAATGCGACACATGCAGTCACCAACCAGACCCCGGCCATGATGTTCTTTAACCGAAGGTTGAGATCTCGTCTGGATTTGCTCAGACCAAATGTGCGAAGAAATGTTGAGGATAAAGAATTCCAGCACATCAATGAGAAGCCGACAAGGAGCTTCAATGTAGGACAACCAGTCTTGGCTCGTGACTGCCGAACAGAGAAATGGCAACCCGGAACGATATGCACAAGGCAGGGGCCATTAATGTACCCAGTGGATGTCGGGGAGAACATTGTGAGACGCCACATCGATCAGATCTTAGCGTCACAGGAACGAGTCAACCCCATGATTCGCGTACCTGGGGATGAACCCGACATACCGGTAGCATCTACCTCAGAACCAGTAGCAGTGGAAACCGATGAACTAACCGACGAAAAGGGGCCAGAATCGCCTCCGCACCAAGAACAAGAACCTCAGGAAAGGCGCTATCCCAAAAGGATCAGGAAGCCGCCCCAAAGACTGAATCTATAAATGGACTATTGTTGTTTAATGTACATGTTAAAGTGTTAATTGTTATTTGAATATTATGGGTACTGCTAATCTAAAAGGGGAGGAATTGTAGTGTATGTACTTTTAAGAGAGAACTACTTTTACAGCTCCTGTATACTGTAGTACCAGCAGTGACCACACCTGTATATAAGCCTTGAGCATGCCTCTGTACCCCCAGTCTTGAGACTACCCTACTCCAGTAAATACCTGTTGATTGTTAAGTTACAGCATCCGTGTGGTTATTGAAAAACATCATACTCTCAGAATCACGGATCTAACAGTAATGGCAGAGTGAGGGCTATGCCAGGCCATAAGGTTACAGATTGTACTGGAATACAATTCTGCTGCTGCTGATGGACCACAGTGCCTCATGGATGCCCAGTTTTGAGCTGCTAGATCTGTTCTGAATCTATCCCATTTAGCACGGTGGTAGTGCCACACAACACGATGGAAGGTGTCCTCAGTGTGAAGACGGGACTTCGTCTCCACAATGATTGTGCGTTGGTCGCTGCTACCAATGCTGTCATGGACAGATGCATCTGCGACAAGTAGATTGGTGTGGACCAGGTGAAGTAGGTTTTTCCCTTGTGTTGGTTCTCTCACCACCTGTCGCAGGCTCAGACTGGCAGTTATGTCCTTCAGGACTCGGCCAGCTCGGTCAGTAGTGGTGCTACTGAGCCACTCTTGGTGATGGACATTGAAGTCCCCCACCCAGAGTACATTCTGTGCCCTTGCTACTCTCAGTGCTTCTTCCAAGTTGTGTTCACCATGGCGGAGTACTGATTCATCAGCTGAGGGAGGGCGGTAGGTGATAATCAGCTGGAGGTTTCCTTGCCCATGCTTGACCTGAAGCCATGAGAATTCATGGGGTCCGGAGTCAATGTTGAGGACTCCCAGGGCCACTCCTTCCCAACTGGATACCACTGTGCCGTCACCCCTGGTGGGTCTGTCCTGCCGGTGGGACAGGACGTACCCAGGGATGGTGCTGGAGGAGTTTGGGACATTGGCTGAAAGGTATGATTCTGTGAGTATGACTGTCTGAGGCTGTTGCTTGACTAGTCTGTGGGACAGCTCTCCCAATTTTGGCACAAGTCCCTAGATGTTGGTGAGGAGGACTTGGCAGGGTTGGCTGGCTGGGTGTGCCGTTGCTGTGTCCGTAGCCGATGCCGATGTCGATGCCAGGTGGTCTGTCCGGTTTCATTCTTATTATTGTTTTTCGTAGTGGTTTGTTACAACTGAGTGGCTTGCTAGGCCACAGCTGTGCGGAGAGAGGATATATTAGAAGGATCATCAAATGAGGGTTGAACTGAAAAACAAAAAAGCGGCAATCACACTGCTGGGAGTGCACTATAGACCTCCGAACAGTCAGAGGGAGATAGAAGAGCAAATATGCATGCAAATTTCTGAGATGTGCAAAAATAGGGCAGAAAAAGTAGGGGGTTTCAACTTCCCTAATATTAACTGGGATAAAATTATTACGAAAGGCATAGAGGAAGCAGAATTCTTAAAATGCATTCAGGAGAACATTTTTAGTCAGTACGTAGCAAGAGGGGGTGGTTCTGGACCTAGTTTTAGGGAATGAAGCTGGGCAGGTGGAAAGGGCATCAGTGGGACAGCATATTGGTGGCAGTGATCATAATTCAGTTAGATTTAGGGTAGTTATGGAAAAGGACAAGGATAGACCAGGAAAAAAAGTTCTCAATTGGGGAAGAGCTAATTTTACTAAGCTGAGAGATGATTTAGCCAGAGACAGAAACTTGAAGGTAAATCAGTGTCAGAGCAGTGGGAGGCATGCAAGGAGGAGATAGTGAGGGTTCAGATCAAGTATCTTCCTTTAAAGAAAAAGAGTGGGACTAACAAATCTAGAGCTCCCTTGATGTCAAGGGGCATACAGGGTTGGATAAAGAAAAAAAGGGAAGCTTATGACAGATACCAAGGACTCAATACTGCAGAAAACCGAGAGGAGTATAGAAATTAAAAAAGAAATTAGGAAAGCAAAGAGAGGGCATGAAAAAATGTTGGCAAGTAAAATCAAGGAAAACCCAAAGATGTTTTATAAATACATTAAGAGCAAGAGGGTAACTAAAGTAAGAGTAGGGCCTATTAGGGACCATGAAGGTAGCCTGTGTGTGGAAGCGGAAGACATTGGTATGGTTCTTAATGAATATTTTGCGTCAGCTTTCACAATAGAGAGGGATGAGGCAGACATTTCAATCAGGGAGGAGGAATGTGAAATATTAAATGAAATAAACATAGTGAAAGAGGAAGTATTAAGGAGTTTAGCATCTTTGAAAGTGGATAAATCCCCAGGCCTGGACAAAATGTATCCCAGACTGTTAAGAGAAGAAAGAGAGGAAATAGCAGCGCTCTGACCATCATTTTCCAATCCTCTCTGACTACAGGTGTGGTGCTGGAAGACTGCTAAAGTGGTACCATTGTTTAAAAAGGGAGAAAGGGATAGACCGAGTAATTACAGGCCAGTCAGCCTAACCTCGGTGGTGGGAAAATTATTGGAAAAAATTCTGAGGGACAGGATAAATCTTCATTTAGACAGGCAAGGATTAATCGGGGACTGGCTGAAAGGATTATTACTAGTCCTAGCCCCTTTAGGGCTACCCCAAATCGGGCATATTCCCCAGACTTCACCTTCAACTAAAGTTAGAGGTACCCAAATCCTAAAGACGCTTAATTGGGTCTAAAGGTCCAGACTATCTCTCCCTAAAGGAAAGGAATGACCTGAAGATGTTACTGTCCTCCAGATAGCACTTTTAATAAGTTTAGTTAGACTGAGAACCTTCTGGATATTATGAGGGTCCAAAAAACTCCCCCAGATTTCTGCAACTCCTCACCAAGGAGCGTACAGAGATTGAGTTCGCGAGCATACGGGATACTTGCCTTTATAAGCCGAGGCATAGAATACAAGAGCAGGGAGGTTATGCTTGAACTGTATAAAACACTAGTTAGGCCGCAGCTAGAGTACTGCGTGCAGTTCTGGTCACCACATTACAGGAAGGATGTGATTGCACTAGAGAGGGTGCAGGGGAGATTTACGAGGATGTTGTCTGGGCTGGGGAATTTTAGCTATGAGGAAAGATTGGATAGGCTGGGGTTGTTTTCTTTGGAACAGAGGAGGCTGAGGGGGGACATAATTGAGGTGTATAAAATTATCAGGGGCCTAGATAGAGTGGATAGGAAGGACCTATTTCCCTTAGCAGAGGGGTCAATAACCAGGGGATATAAATTTAAAGTAATTGGTAGGACATTTAGAGGGGATTTGAGGAGAAATTTTTTCACCCAGAGGGCGGTGGGGGTCTGGAATGCACTGCCTGAAAGGGTGGTAGAGGCAGAAACCCTCATCGCATTTAAAAAGTACTTGGATATGCACTTGAAGTGCCATAACCTACAGGACTATGGACCAAGTGCTGGAAAGTGGGATTAGGCTGGAGAGCTCTTTGTCGGCCGGCACGGACAAGATGGGCCGAATGGCCTCCTTCTGTGCTGTAAATGTTTATGATTCTATTCTATGGAATAGAAGTATATTCAGATAGGGTGAGATGAAGAGGGCTGGGAGGAGGCTGGTGTGGAGCATAAACACTGCACGGACCGGTTGAGCTGAATATCCTGTTTCTGAATTGTAAACTCTGCAACAATTCTAGGGCGTGGTGGGTCTTTAAATAGGGCTGGGCAGAAGGATTGATTGACAGCGAGAATGAGCACACTGAAGCAATCAACGGCGTGGGGGCGGGCCGCGTCCATGGATATTACCGAGCTGTCAGAGTCAGCGGAGTGAGTGAGAGCCAGAGCGAAGCTTGATCGCGTTCACAGCCCGGGCAGCCCAGCGGTACCATGGAGGGGAAGATGAGCCAGAGCAAAAGAGGAAAGAGACCGAGGTCGCCCAGCCCCGTGAAGAGAGGCTGGGATGTGGAGGAGGTCTGCTGCTTCCTGCGGGTGCATGGGGTTGAAGTGTTCGTGCGGTTGTGCAGAGGCAAGTACGGAATCATAGGATGATCCAGCACAGAAAGAGGTTATTCGGCCCATCGTGCATGTGCTAGCTCTCTGAAAGAGCTTTCCCATTAGTCCTATTCCCTTGCATTTCCCCATAGTTATGAAGAGGGGAGACACATCCTCTGAGAATGGTCTACTCCCATTGCTATTTCGTTTTGGTCAATGAAGCACATCTAAAGCATGAATTTGCTTTGTATTATTTTATAAATCTTGTTCTAGGAGTACCCCTGCAAAGTGTGCAAGAGGTCCTCCTGGATCATTGGAGGGTAACTGAATAATTGTTATTTCTTTGCAAGTGGTCCACATCTGCATTTTGATTAGATGTGGCTTGTTTAATATTAGTAACATATTGAATGTGCTGTGTATGTTGTGGAATCCCTATTGGGGCACCACCATTCTGTGACATGGGGCAGCAAGTAGATGAGAAATAGGAGGGGACCAAGGATAGATCCTTGGGGGACACCAGAGGTCACGATGCGGGAGTGGGAAGAGAAGTCGTTGTAGGAGATTCTCTGGCTACGATTAGATAGATAAGAATGGAACCTGGCGAATGCAGTCCAGGGCTAGGGCAGGGGGAAGCTTAGAGGAAGTTTGGCCCGTTGGACTAGGGGAAGGAAGGGAAGTGGCAGAGGCAGCTGAACGGATGGTCGCAATCTTAGAGACAAAGAAGTCCATGAGCTCCTCACACTTGTTGTCGGAGGTGAGGGAGGAGGAGACAGGGGAGATGGTTAGCAGTGGAGAATAGAGTAGTAATGTAGTAATTAATGGGATACATATTTCCTGGAATAGGTTGGGGACAATAGTAGGGAGACCAGGGTGAAAGTCAGAGGTCCCATGGAGGGACAGAGCTGACGTAAGCAGGATGGGGCCGGTATGGAGCATTGACGAACCGCTGTCCAAAGCAGGTGAGTGAAGTCCAGAAGCTATTTGAAGGGTAGAGAGTTCGAGGATGGAGGTAGCTGTAGGAATGAGAGTCGGTAGCGGTGCAGAAAGATGAAGGCGAAATTGACGCAAGTTGGAGGTCACCGCAGGAGAAAAAGTAAAACCACAAGCCAGCGACCAGCAAAGCTGAAAACCAGTAGAACGAATCACCGGACAGCAAGTGAAACAGCAGCTGCTAGCTGGAAGCCAATAATGGCTGAAAAACCAATAGAACCAGTTCAGCAGAGAGACAGGTGCAGTTTAAAAGTTATTTGTAAACACAGGGATAAAATAAAAGTAATGAAGTTTTTAAAAAGTAGATGTGAAAAAAACCTGCAAGGGATCTCAAAGCTAACAGCAAAAGTTTTTATAAATGCATGAAGAGAAAGAGAGTGGTTAAAGGGAATGTGGGCCCATTAAAGACAGATGAAGGTGAGACTATAATGGACAGTAAGGAAATGGTAGACTGGTTAAGTGGGTATTTTTATATCTGTTTTCACAGTGGAGGAAGAGGACAAAATAGCCATGGTAGAAAAGAACCTAAAAATAAGTCAAGGAGAGAATTTAATATAAGATTTGAAAACCAGCTGGAAGATGAATTTAAGCTTTTTGAGTAAAACTTTCAGCTTAAAACTATTGTCAATTGTTTCTGTTTCAGAATATAAAGATGTACAGGTTGATGTTTACAGTGTAACCTTTGGGGGGAATTTTGCCAGCCCTGCGGAAGCGGGTATGGAGGCAGGACTGGCGGGAAAATGGCAGACACTAGGAGTGGGTACCTAACGCGCTCCCAACCCGCCTCCGTGTCATCTTCCTGGGAGACGGTCCCTGACTCACGCAGGGACCCGTCTCCTCGAGGCGGAAAGGGGATTAGAGCCAATTAACCGCCTGTTAACAGGTAGTTAACAGGCAGTTAAGAGGATTGTCCCTATTTTACCCCTGCAAGTACGGGCTTCCCGGCGGCTGCGGACCTCGCCAGGGTCAGCGAGGCGAGCAGTGGGTCTGCGGGGGTGAGATGGATCGAAAAGTCCGCTGTGGAGGTAAGTGATGGGTGCAAGTGTGGACAAGTAATTGTGAGAGGTGTGTGTAACGTGTTACAAAATGTTTACTTATCTTTGCTTCCTCCTGCAGGCTTCAACCCTTGGGGATCCGGAGGTGCCTCATCACAACGACAGAGATGACAGAATGGCTGCAGCATTCTCAGATGCAGCAGCCATCTGATTTCTGCTGAGGAAAGAGGTTTGGCGAGCCTTCAGTACAAGGGCTCACCTTAGAGCAGAGATTGTCAGTGTTTGACAGCTTCTCAAAGCTGTCAAACGCTGACAATTCATCTGTCAAAAATTCTTGACCGATGAAATGTCATATGCTGACGTCCTCTGTCACCGATTTCCCTTAAAGGGCCGGCTAAGCCCGCAAGGCGGGCTTAACAAGGTCAATCAAGGGAAAATATCGTGGGTTGTCTGGACATCATTGGGGGCGGGACTGAAACCCGACAACCAGCAGTCCCGCCCCCAACACGCCCCCATTGACAAAATCCAGGCCTTTGACTCACCGTGTCCATTGCCTTGGGAGACTTGCTAGTATTTATTAAAAGTGGGACAAAAGCAAACTATTTTTGCTCTTCACCAGCTGACCACACACAAGTTAAATACTATTTATATTTTATAACAAACATTTAAAAACTGAATTAATTTTTTCATGCTGCAGAACCAAACTGTGGACGAATAGTCTTGTGCTCCTGGTTGTTTTTGAAATCTGTGGAAATGTCTGTTTTGAGCACGCTACTAATTTATGTTCTGTTCAAACAAAATTACAAAAGTTCTGTTTTGAGAAATGAATTCCTTTCTTCCACCAGGACCTGCTCTCTCTCCTCCCTGTAGCTCTCCTCCTTCCTTCGCACCCTACACTTTCTGCTCCCTATTCTCTAGTTTTGTTGGTGTCTCGGGCAGGATATTTTGTCCACACTGGTGGCTACAACTGACCTTCGGGCTGCCTGAATGTTCCCCAACCAACTCTCCTGCCTCCCTCAATATTTTGCCCTCTATGGCATCGTTTCCTCTTGGTAACTTACTAAAATCTGTCGATGGCACTTGGTAGGGGCTGACAGGTGGGCAAGAATGAGTTCCACTGAATACTGCTTCATGTTTCACTTTCCTATCCACTTTCTTTAGATGAAACGCTATCTAATAAACCCCTGTCTTCTCTGACGGACTCCGATTTGAAACGGCTAGGAGTGAGGTAAGTGCAGCAATGCTGTAGCAATGGGGAATACTTTGTATATCTGAACTCGGGGCAATGTGTGATTATCTGTATACGAGGATTGTTATTTCTAAGCAAAGAAGTGACAGGTATTTCCCCAGAATCACAGGCAATGTGGGCAGAAAGCTGTAATTCTCATTTTTGTGTTTGTGCTCAACTGCACGCGTGGACTTAGGGTTGCAAGTTGAATATTTTGCGATTTAGCAACTTCGTTTATTCTTTAAATATAATTGCCATTTTCTTCTCCTTCATTCCGTTCCCTCCTCAGATAAAATAAAACGACTAAGCTTGTGTACAGAAGCTATCGGCTGCATTTTGCCGGCGCTCAGTGCGGGTTTGGAGGCGGGTCCGCTGTCAAAATCACAAAGATTGAGAGCGGGTCGTTGTCATAAGAACATAAGAAATAGGAGCAGGAGTCGGCCATTTAGCCCCTCGAGCCTGCTCTGCCATTTAATGAGATCATGGCTGATCTGATCTTGGGCTCAGCTCCATTTCCCTGCCCGCACCCCATAACCCATCACTCCCTTATTGTTCAAAAATCTGTCTATCTCCACCTTAAATATATTCAATGACCCAGCCTCCACAGCTCTCTGGGGCAGAGAATTCCACAGATTGGTGACCCTCGGAGAGAAGAAATTCCTCCTCATCTCATTTTTAAATGGGTGACCCTTTAATCTGAAACTATGCCCCCGAGTTCTAGATTCTCCCATGAGGGGAAACATCTTCTCTGCATCTACCTTGTCGAGCCCCCACAGTATCTTGTATGTTTCAATAAGATCACCTCTCATTCTTCTAAACTCCAATGAGTATAGGCCCAACCTGCTCAACCTTTCTTCATAAGTCAACCCCTTCATCTCAGGAATCAACCTCGTGAACCTTCTCTGAACTGCCTCCAATGCAAGTATATCCCTCCAATGAGACCAAACCTGTACGCAGTACTCAAGGTGTGGTCTCACCAATACCTTGTACAGTTGTAGCAGGACTTCCCTGCTTTTATACTCCAACCCCCTTGCAATAAAGGCCAACATTCCATTTGCCTTCCCGCTCTGACCCTGCTTCTTTGTGAGTTTCCTAAGTGTCTGGTCTGTCATCCCTGAACAGACCTGACACCAAACGACGGGTCAGCCAATTTAGATAGTTGAAAGCTTATTAAAAGGTAGTTAAGAACCATTTGCCCATGTACTTACCATTTTACCAGGTTTTCAACGAGGTTCCCGGAGAGCGGCTATCACATCAGGTAAGTGTGTCAGGTTCTCAATGACTGTGGATTGCTGTGAATAGGTTAAAGCAGCAAAAGTGGTATAAAACTTACCATTTCACAGCTGTTCACTTCCCATTCTTAGAAGCTGGAGCATTAATGGTTTGGAACCCACTTTTGAGCTTTATGCACTTTTGAAGTGTTTGCAGTAATCTCTCTATCCACTGTCGCCTCCTTGGAACAACCTATCTCAACATTGACAGATTACTTCTGTTATCTCAACCTCACCTGCCATCTATTCCATCAGCATCGGTGCCCTTGAAAAAAATCTCACCTTGGTCCTCAGAATCCCAACACGATCAGCCCCAACACCAGCATCACCAGGCACACCAGCAGCACCAACACCCACACCAACCTTCTCCGCAATCAACTGATGCTGCACAGGACACAGGGCATCATCACCCCTGCACATTGCTGCCCAGGACGCCAGCGATGGCCTCACCACGTCCAGATTTGCTTCACTTAAAATTGTACACCCTGGCTGCCACATGATAACCAGGTAAGCACCACCTCACACTAGCACCATAAAGCAACCCTACAATGTCCAAGCCATTCCTTTCACACTCATCACTGTGGGGGAAGGGGGGGTGCACAGGGGGAGGTGGGGAGGGACATTATGTCTCACCATTCACTGGAACTCACTAACACACTTTCAAAGGTGCACACAAATCTGTCCAAGAGGCAAAGTGGTGACAATAAGGATTTCAATGCTTGACAACATATTAACAGAAAGTTTACATGACCATTGGCTAAAACACACAATTGGAAGGGAAGAGAACCTCCCTGCATGCTGTGGAGGGAGTCATGGGAGAGCCTGGGTGCAGCCATGCACCTTTGTGCAGTGATTGTCAGTGTTTGCAGCACCTCAATGCTGCAGAACACTGACAGTACAACTGTCAAAATCGTCGTGGACATGGCCCCTTTAAGGAAACTGGCTGATGACGTATCATCAAATGACATCATCAGACCCGTTTCCTATTAATTGGCCGTGAACCTTGCAGGGCGGGCTTAACAAGCCCCATCAACGGAATATCTTGTTGGGGGCCGGGATCAACACAGAGGCGAGGTCACCACATGGCACCGACGGCGCCCACCACGACCCACCAAGGTTGGAAACATCCAGCCCATCGTGTCAGCTTGGCTCAGTTTGTAGCACTCTTGACTCAAAGGCAATAGGTTGTGGACTCAAGCACCCATTCAAAACTTGAGCTCATAATTTAGGTTGACACTTCACTGCAGTACTTGGGGAGTGCTGCATTGTCAGTGGTGACCCCTATCGGATGGTATGTTGGACCAAGGCACTCCTTGTTCTACTGGTTCAGGTGAATGTTGAACTTCCCATGGCATTATGTGAAGAGGGGAAGGGACTCTACTGGTGTCCTGGCCAACACTTACACTGAAAACATAACTGGCCAACATTTAACTTTCTTCCTTGCTGCACAGCAATTGACAGGACTGCCTAGACTGATTTCCACCAGCTTCTTTTAATGGAAATTTGATTATCCCCTTAAACTTCAGGTAGATTTTCCCTTCTCGAGTGCTTGAAAAAGCAACTAATCTCAATTTATCTTTATCAATACCAATTTCAGAAACAAATGATGCTCAGACTTGGTGGTTTTACATTAGAGACAGAAGTGCTTGCAATGGTGACTCCCACATCTCCCCTTCTCAAGCACTCTGCCTCAGAATTTAACAAATGCCCCTGGATGAGTTAAGTCCGAGCCTTTGAAAGGCAAAGTCTTAAGACCAAATCGTCACCACGCTGTGACATTTGCTGTCTGCCCATGTCTGCAGATAAGTTCTTAAATTCTTAAAACCGCTGGAGCTCTTGCTACACCATCAACGTCTATGCATGTCTGGAAAGCCTTGGTCACCTGTTTAAAAGAAAACAGGGAATCCATTGTGGCACTGCTTAAGAGCCCGAGGAGTTAATTTGTCAAATCATAATTTCCTTCTGTCAATTTAGAAGCTTAAAATTTAATAATGCCCAATATATAAATTTACATTCAGCAATACAAAAGTTGTTGTGTGGTGAAGTAAAAAAACCCAGCTGTTGGCAGAAAGGGTTAAATTCTTTGTATGTTTATAAGATATCGTCAGACTCAATTGCGTCATTTCACGTAAAAAAAAAATTTTAACTTTCCCGATTGAAAAAGAACCAAATGCAATTTTACATTTTTTTCCCAATCTTTGTACCTTTTAAAACCTGCACAATTTTTTTTATCCTTAGGAATTGAAAAATCTGTTAATACAGCAGAAATCATTAGTAACATCATCTAGTAGTCTGGGGTGTGTTATAACCCACTTTGGCGCGAGGGGCTGAATGGCCTACTCCTGTCCCTATGAAGGGATGAAAGTACAGTGTTGTGACACAGTGCAACATCCAGCCTCTTGTAGCTGAGATTTGTTTTATTGCAGTGAGCATGGATTTCACTCACTAGTTTCCTGTCAGTCACTGGAGCAGTACTCTTTCAGTGCTGGGGAGAAGGAAGGGACAAGTAGACAGAATTGGTGGTGAATGTAATCAATTCCAAATGGATGTTGTGTGGGGCACATTTTACCACGGATCAGATTCTCCTCCTTCGTAAGCAAAGGTTGGTTGAGGGATGACTTTTCCATGTTGCTGTTTTATTTTCTTCTTTTCCAGCACTGGTGAAGAAGAGTCTGAAGAAGAGTCAAAACCTGCGAAGGTAGGAGAATATATTTGAAGGGGAAATTGAACAGTCTCTGGGCATCAGTTGTCTATCGTTCTGTCTGTCTCACAGCAATGTTGAGACTTTGGCATAGGTTGCCATTTTGAACAGCCTGGTAAAAGATGGAGAGAAAGGTGGCGATGAATAATGAAACGGTTGTACTGCATCATTCTGTTGCTGTATTCTGCTCAGGAAGAGCGTGTGCCGATAATTTCATGATCTGTGTCTGCAAGTTGCTAATTAAGTAATAGAGATACCCGTGTATCCGATGCACAAACCACTAAAAGTAGCAGCGTAGGTTAGTAAGGCCATAATAAAAGCAAACCAAGCACTGGGGTTCATTTCTGGAGGGATAGAATTGAAAAGTAGGGAAATCAGGTTAAACTTATTTAGAACCTTGGTTACACCACGCTTGGAGTGCTGTGCACAGTTCAGGTCTCCATATTACAATAGGTGCAAAAACAATTACAAGGATGATACCACAACGGAGAGGTCATACCTATCAGGACAGACTGAACAGGCGAGGGCTCTTTTCTCTAGAAAGGAGAAGGCTGAGAGGTGACCTGATAGAGGTCTCTAAATATGTGAAGGGGTTTGATAGGAAGATGTTTCCACTTGTCTGGGATTCAAAAACAAGGGGCCATAAATATAAGATAGTCACTAAAAAATCCAATAGGGAATTCAAGAGAAACTTCTTTACCCAAAGTCTGGTAAGAATGTGGAATGCGCTACCACAAGGAGTAGTTAAGGCAAATAGCATAGATGCATTCGAGGGGAAGATAGATAGGCACATGATGGAGAAAGGAATGGAAGGGTATGTAGATAGGCTGAGATGAAAAGGGGTGTGTGGAGCATAAACACCGGCATGGACCAGTTGTTTCTGTGCTGTAGGCTCGATGTAACTCGATGTGTGGGATGTAATGTACATGCTCATGCTTGTAACCCTGTCATGTGATGAGAGAAGACACCTTTCAATTTTTCTGTAGGTGTTCAATGACCCAATCCACGGACACATTGAGGTGCATCCACTCCTCATCCGAATCATCGACACTCCACAGTTCCAGCGGCTTCGCTTCATCAAGCAGCTGGGTGGGGCATACTTTGTGTATCCTGGGGCTTCCCACAACAGGTTTGAACACTCCATAGGGTAAGGACTCGGAAAGGAATTCTGGAAATTATGTTTGAAAGCAGATTGAGCTCATTTCTTCTGTTGATATTCCCCCCCCCCCCACCCCCCGACGATTCTTCCTCCAATGCAAGGTCCACTGTCCCACAGTCGATGGTGGCCCTCCAGTACCTCGTGCCCAAGTAGTCATTCTTCCAAATGAACTCACGTGGTGAATGCGGGCAGGCTCCTGGACCATGGGAGCATTGCTTGAGGTTCTCTGGCCCTAAGGGCTGAGGATGCTCAGTCGTTGAATATATTCAAGGCTGAGATCGATAGATTTTTGGACTCTAGCGGAAACTCTGCCCAGTGTCCACTTGTGCGTTTGCAGCAGAAGTTGCTGTAAAGTGACCGGCCAAGGGACACTGAGTCCAATTGCACTGCCCCCTGCCCCCCAGTATTTTGGGCGAGATATGCTAACTGAGCTCTGAACAGGAATTGAGCCTGGAATCCTCCTTTCTGTGTGGCTCAGTGCTATCAGTTGTGTGCTGGTTCCAGTTTGAAAAGAACCTTGCGTTAACTGTGTGACAATATATCCTCTGACCTCCACTCGCTGACCCACTCTTTATTGGAGTGGGACTGATGCTCGCTGGCCAGTGGGTGTTCTCAGTATTCACAGAATCACAGAAACCCCACAGTGCAGATAGAGGCCATTTCGGCCCATCGAGCCTGCACCGACACATATCCCACCCGATCCCCGTAACCCCTACACCAACACATATCCCACCCTATCCCCGTAACCCCACGTATTTAATCCCCCTAACACTAAGGGTCAATTTATCATAGCCAATCAACCTAACCCGTACATCTTTGGACTGTGGGAGGAAACCGGAGCACCCGGAGAAAACCCACGCAAACACGGGGAGAATGTGCAAACTCCACACAGACAGTCACCCGAGGCCGGATTCGAACCCGGGTCCCTGGCGCTGTGAGGCAACAGTGCTAACCACTATGCCACCGTGCAGTAGCAGGCTAATGACTTGACAAAGTGCTGTGTTGAGATAGGACAAGGAACAGAGCGAGACAAACGCTTGACCCGACTCCGTGATGTTGCCAAAGCATTGGCGGACTTTTGGCTTGTCGGTGGACATTTATCCAGGGGAGGATTGTGGATTAGCTCCAGCAATCTGTTGAGTTGTTCCATGTCTTGTCCTTTTGTACTTTAAGGATCCTTTCTTCACTGGCTAAAATGTATCCGTTCTCTAGTCAGGCCACTGGGTAGATAACTATATCTCAGGGCCCCACCCTCTCTGCTGACGGCTGATGCCTGATGGCTGTTCAAGTTATAACTTGCTGCTTGAGATTGTAATGACAATATACATATTGCCATAACAATATGGGGTTTACAGTATATTATAGGCCCATCTGCTGCTGAAAGCCTCATCCAGACTCGACTGTTCCAACCCTCCCCTGACCAGCCTCCCTCCCTACACTTCAGCTCATCCAAAACTCTGCTTCCCGTCTCCTAACTCTGACCAAGTCCCGTTCACCACTCAGCCTTGTGCTCATTGACCTACATTGGCTCCCATCCGGCAACATGACAATTTTAAAATTCTCATTCTTGTGTTCAAATCGCTGCATGACTTCCATGATTTTAATGTAGGCAAGTGTGAGGTCATCCACTTTGGACCTAAAAAGGATAGAACAGGATAGAACTCTCTAAATGGTTAAAAGCTAGAAACAGCGGAGGTCCAAAGAGACTTGGGGTTCATGTACATAGATCATTAAAATGTCGTGAACATGTACAGAAAATAATCAAAAAGGCTAATGAAATGCTGTGCTTTATATCTAGAGGACTAGAATACGAGGGGGTAGAAGTTATGCTGCAGCTGTACAAAGCCCTGGTTAGACCACACCTGGAGCACTGGGAGCAGTTCTGGGCCCCACACCTTAGGAAGGATATATTGGCCTTGGAGGGAGCGCAGCGTAGGTTTACCAGAATGATACCCGGACTCCAAGGGTTAAATTACAAGGAAAGATTACACAGACTAAGGTTGTATTCCCTGGAATTTAGATGGTTAAGGGGTGATTTTATTGAAATTTTCAAGGCATTAAGGGGAACTGATCGGGTAGATAGAGAGAAACTATTTCCGCTGGTTGGGGATTCTAGGACTAGGGGGCATAGTCTAAAAATTAGAGCCAGATTTTTCAGGAGTGAAATTAGGAAACACTTCTACACACAAAGGGTGGTAGAAGTTTGGAACTCTCTTCCACAAATGGCAATTGATGCTAGATCAATTGTTAATTTTAAATCAGAGATTGATAGATTTTTGTTAACCAAAGGTATTAAGGGATATGGGGAAAAGGCGGGTATACAGAGTTACATCTGATCTGACAGTTATATTTTGTGAAGCCTGTGAAGTATCTGGATCTATCTTTACAGAACTATCGGTGTTGTAATCCAGTGGAATAAAATTAATAAACCTGAGCCCAAACCTCCTTGTGAGATTTTAGTGAAGAATCTTCACTGTTGTAATGTAGGAAAGGCAGCAGCCAATTTGCACATAACAAGGTCCCACAAACAGCAATGAAATTAATCTCTGGCTGAGAGCTGAATGCAGAGATGCCAGGGGAACTTGTATCTCTTGGACAGGGACTCATTTGAAAGACAGCACCCCCCACAGTGCAGCACTCCCTCAGTACTGGAGTCTCTGGAGTGGGACTTGAACACATGACCTTCTGACTTAGAGAGTGAGAGTGCTACCCACTGAGCCACAGCTAAGTGCAGGAAAAGCTGAAGCACTCTATAACTAGATGATAATTTTCACTGGGGAAAATCTATGGGTATTTACTGTACTAAATTATTCTCTTTTCGCCCTGCAGTGTGGGATACCTGGCAGGCCAGTTGGTAAAAGCTCTGTCTGAGCGGCAACCAGAACTTTATATTAACCATCGGGACATGCTGTGTGTGCAGATTGCAGGACTCTGCCACGATCTGGGTGAGTGAACAAATCAGTAGGGGCTGGTAGAGCAGGAACCTCCATGGTTTTGTTTTAGCAAATAGCATGTTGGCCTTTATTGTAAGGGGGCTGGAGTAGAAGAGTAAGGAAGTCTTGCTACAATTGTACAGTGGTCTGGTGAGACCACACCTGGAGTACTGTGCACAGTTCTGGTCTCCTTATCTAAGGAAGGATATACTTGCCTTAGAGGCGGTGCAACAAAGGTTCACTAGATTGATTCCTGGGATGAGAGGGTTGCCCGGTGAGGAGAGATTGAGTAGAATGGGCCTATACTTTCAGGAGTTTAGGAGAATGAGAGGTGATCTCATTGAAACATATTAGATTCTGAGGGGAATTGACAAGATAAATGCTGAGAGATTGTTTCCCCTGGCTGGAGAGTCTCAGGATAAGGGGTCGGCCTTTTAAGACTGAGATGAGGAGGAATTCTTCACTCAGAGGGTAGTGGATCTTTGGAATTCTCTGCCCCAGAGGGTTGTGGATGCTCAGTCGCTGAGTATATTCAAGGCTGAGATAGATAGATTTTTGGACTCTAGGGGAATCAAGGGATATGGGGATCAGGCGGGAAAGTCGTCGAAGATCAGCTATGATCTTATTGAATGGCGGAGCAGGCTCGAGAGGCCGTATGGCCAAATCCTGCTCCATGTTCTTATGTAAGATTATGACATTTATTTGCTTCAAGACCTGGGTTCAAAACGAACAGGGATGGAAGTTTCCGATCCAAAGTGCCGAGTGGGTGAAGGCATCACCTGGAGTAACCCGGCTGTAAGTTGTCCAGATGGAAATGACCCAGGTTTGATTCCCGGTCTCACTGAGTTAACTAACCCAACAAGGGTAGCAGTTGGAGGCTTCAGTGTTCCTGGGAAACATTCCTCTAGGGTTCTTGACTGACTCCTGCCAGAAAGTGCACACGTCAAGTGAGGGTGAGATTGGGCTCAGCTGTGAAGCTCTCCATTGCCAAATATCCTGCCAGCACTGACTGTAATGTCTCGTACACGAAGAATGGTCACTTGGGTGAAGTATTGTAGATGTCAGTTCCTACAGTCGCCCAGCAAGAATTAATAGCTTGGGGAAGTGAGGATGGAGAAGGGATGTAGAATCAAATCACTATCCATTCCTATTAAGTGTGAAGCTAAGTTTAAACCCTTCACTGCAGTGACTGCTTACGATTGCATGGTTTTATGGAGCATTGTGAAATGCAGATTAGTGGGATAGCCTCGGCCTGTTAGGAGACTCACGGCGCAGTTCGATACCGCGACAGACTGCAAGGTTAGCAAAATATAACCAGGTTAACCTTCAGCACTCTCCCCCATCCCACCACCAGCAGTTGGTCTGACCTTCCAGCCTACACTTTTAGGGCTGGATTTTGTCAGCCCCGAGGATGCGGGTATGGAGGGGGGACTGCTGGTAATGTTGCAGAATGTGAGGGCAGCTGGCAAACCCGCCCCCATCCCGCCTCTGTGCCCTTTCGCCAGGAGGCGGGAAGCCATCCTGCCCCGGGTCCCGTCTCCTCGAGGCAGGAAAGGAATTAAATCCTATTAACTGCCTGTTAACAGGTAGAAAATAGGATTAGTCCCATTTTACCTTTCCAAGTGCAGGCTTCCCGACCTCGGGGAACCCCGCCGGGGTGTAGGGGGTGAGTAGGTCTGTGGGGGTCGGAGGGGTCTGAAAGTGAGATGTAGAGGTGAGTGATGGGTGCAAGTATGGAGTGGTAAATATGTGAGGTGAGTGTAAAGTGTTATAAAATGTTCACTTAACTTTGTTTCTGCCTACAGCCTTCAGCTGCTGTGGATCCGGAGTCCCGACATCTTCATTGTAGATTTCACAGATTGGCTGTTGGATCCTCCAAGCCAACAGCCAGATGATGTCTGCAAAGTTGAAAGGTTTGATGAGTCCTGAACACAAGAACTCATCAAACTACACAGAATGTCAGTGCTAAACGCTGACATTTCTTCTTTTAGGAAATCTTGACAGATGGCAAGTCAGACGTTGACATGCTCTGTCAGTGACTTCCCCCTAATTGGCCTGCTGAGCCCGCTGGGCAGGCTTAACAAGGTCAATCGGGGGAAAATCCCGCTGGTTGGCCAGAAGCTGATGGAGGCGGGATTGAAAGCCGGCAAGCAGCAGTCCTGCCTCCAAAAGCTTCCTATTGACAAAATCTAGCCCTTAGTGTCTGCCCCTCGTTTGTATTTCACTTGACTGAGAAAATTCAGCACCTATTGCAATAAGAATCAATGCAGTCGACTCTCTCCCAATTTTTGTACAATGTCACTATGAATGCCAGTGATGGTGCGGCCCTTCCATGCACATATTCTATGCGAGTTGCAACAACTCAAAATAAGAGGAACATTAACCATTTCATTAATATATAACCTTCAATACAGCAAAAGGTTCTGCCCGTCCACCTTGCCACCCATCAAGCAGGGAATTGGATTCTGGGCTACTCTAGCACTTGGCCACAGACTCCATTTCCTGCCTCCACATATGCTTTAGCAGCCACTAGTTTTTCTGAATAGTCTTTTGTAAAGGATTTTGCAGTTTATGTCCCTGTATATGTGACCATTTACCTTTTTAAATAGCCATATCCCTTTACATGTACCCACAAAGCAATGTCAGCAGCCCTATGCTAAGCCAACAAGTCAAATGTTGGTCTCGCCACTTGGTGTTAAGACTGGAAAATTCACCCTGAGGTGCTCAAATGCAGTGGAAAGGAGCCTTTCTCTTTACCCTGTCGCTCAAAACCTGGCTCGATGGCCCCATGGAGTGTGTGAAACATGCGTAGTTGGAGCAGTTGAAATAGAATGAGATTCAAATGTGGGTTATTCAGCATTAGCAACATTCCTACAGAACTTGGACTAAATCAACATAAGGTTTAGCCAAGATGATAACATCAGAATATTAACTTCTAAAGTTAGACTTGGTACTACATAAATAACGTTTTAAACTATCATCATTGACGCATACAGTAGGTTTACCTTTTGTTTTCCCAGGTCACGGGCCATTTTCGCACATGTATGATAAAAGGTTTATCCCTCGTGTTCAAAAAAAGAGATGGAAGGTAATGCCACCTGTAGAGTCTGAGTAATGCCAAGTGTTACAAGAGATGTTGCAGTGAGCTGGATGTCACGATCATATTAACAGGGGGAATATCCTCGAGGAAGTCTTAATTTGCACCCAAGTCCCGTTCACCCATCACCCCTGTGCTCGCTGACCTACATTAGCTCCCAGTCCGGCAATGCCTCGATTTTAAAATTCTCATCCTTGTTTTCAAATCCCTTCATGTCCTCGCCCCTCCCTATCCCTGTAATCTCCTCCAGCCCTACAACCCTCCGAGATCTCTGCGCTCCTCCAATTCTAGCCTCTTGCGCATCCCCTGATTTCCTTCGCTCCACCATTGACGCTTGTGCCTTCAGCCGTCTAGGCCCTAAGCTCTGACATTCCCTCCCTAAATCTCTCTGCTTCTCTACCTATCTCGCCGCCTTACAACCAACTCTTTGACCATTTGTGGCTTAGTGTCCAGTTTTGTCTGGTAAATCTGCTGTGAAGCGCCTTGGGACGTTTTACTACTTTAAAGGCGTATTCTAAATGCAAGTTGTTGTGTGGCGTGAAAGTGCTTGATGCTGATACTAGGTGCAAAACGTAGGAAAACATTGCAATCCTGAGCACACACCATATTCATTGGCTTTCAACTCAACATGAACATTTTAACAAAACCTTCCATCGTTTCCCCATACCATGAAATCCTCATATAGCAGGAGAAACTCCACCTCTCAAGATCGCCACAGTACTGTTGTGTCCATCCCAATTCTTTAGTGGAGTTGTGCAAGGTTTCTGCTGTGTCCGGTGTGGCTCAGTTGGCAGCACTCTCACTTCTGAGTCAGAAGGTTGTGGGTTCGAATCCCACTCCAGCAACTTTGAGCAAAAAAATCTCGGCTGATACTCCAGCGCAGTACTGAGGGAGGGCTGCACTGTCGGAGGTGCCATCTTTTGGACGAGATGCAAAACTGAGGCCCTGTCTGCCCTCTCAGGTGGACGTAAAAGATCCTATGGCACTATTTTTAAGAAGAGCAGTGGAGTTATCTCCAGTGTCCTGGCCAATATTTATCCCTCAACCAACATCACTAAAGAAAACACAGATTACTTGGTCATTATCACATTGCTGTTTGTGGGAGCTTGCTGTACGCAAATTGGTTACTGCGTTTCCTATATTACAGCAGTGACTAGACTTCAAAAGTACTTCATTGGCTGTAAAGCGCTTTGGGATGGTGAAAGATGCTATAGAAATGCAAGTCAGTGTGTCTTTTCTTTCTTTCCTTTGTCCCTAAAATACCCTATTTTGTTTGACTGGTTTTCCTGCCCCATCAACCTTGCGAATTTTGTCCTTTTCCTGCTGGGTTTCCACTTCTTTCGTCCTGGTGAAGCTCCCTGAGATATGGACATTACCTGAGGAATGTTGATAGAGGTCAGTATTCCCTTGCTCCTTCAAGTAACTTGACCCTCTTTGTTGAATCTGTGATTCTTAAAGTATGATGTTTTCCAATAACTAGATGGAGGCTGTAAATTAACAATCAACAGGTGTTTACTGGAGGAGGGTAGTCTAAAGACTAACAGTACAGAGGCATGCTCAAGGCTTATATACAGGTGTGGTCACTGCCGGTACTACAGTATACAGGAGCTGTAAAAGTAGTTATCTCTTAAAGGTACATACACTACAATTCCTCCCCTTTTAGATTAACAGTACCCATAACATTCAAATAACAGTTAACACTTTAACATGCACTTTAAACTGAAATAGTCCATTTATAGATTCAGTCTTTGGGGCGGCTTCCTGATCCTTTCTGGATAGCGCCTTTCCTGAGGTTCTTGTTCTTGGTGCGGAGGCGATTCTGGCCCCCTTTCGTCGGTTAGTTCATCAGTTTCCGCTGCTACTGTTTCTGAGGTAGATGCTACCGGTATGTCGGGTTCATTCCCAGGTACGCGAGACATGGGGTTGACTTGTTCCTGTGACGCTAGGATCTGGTCAACATGGCGCCTCACAATGTTCTCCCCGACATCCACTGTGTACATTAATGGCCCCTGCCGTGTGCATATCGTTCCGGGTTGCCATTTCTCTGTTCAGTAGTCGCGGGCCAAGACTGGTTGTCCTACATTGAAGCTCCTTGTCGGCTTCTCATTGATGTGCTGGAATTGTTTATCCTCAACATTTCTTTGCACATTTGGTCTGAGCAAATCCAGACGAGATCTCAACCTTCGGTTAAAGAACATCATGGCCGGGGTTTGGTTGGTAACGGCATGTGTCACATTTCTGTAGGCTAACAGGAAATTGTCCACCTTATGCTGTAGTGGAATTTCATCATCGCACATGGCCCTTATCGCCTTTTTAAAGGTTTGTACGAACCTCTCAGCCAATCCATCTGTGGCTGGATGATATGGGGCGGATGTGTAATGCCTTACCCCATTCCTTCTCATAAATTTCCGAAACTCTTCGGACACAAACTGTGGTCCGTTATCAGAGCAAATCTGTTCTGGCAAGCCGTTCCTGGCAAATATAGTCCGTAGGACTGCAATCGTTTTCTCTGTAGTGGTTGAGGGCATTTTGATCACCTCAGGCCATTTCGAGAGCGCATCCACTGCTATTAAGAACATTGAGTCCATGAATGGACCAGCAAACTCAATATGCACCCATTGCCATGGAGAGGAGGACCACTCCCATGGGTGTAGAGGGGCATGTGGTGGTGCATTTTGGACCTTCTGGCATCCTGAGCAGCTGTTTGTTAGGTCCTCGATTTGTTGATCGATCCCCGGCCACCTCACATAAGCCCTAGCAAGGCTTTTCATTTTCACCCCTCCCAGATGGACTTTGTGAAGCTCATTGAGCACTCTCTCCCTTAACTTGGGTGGAATTACCACTCGGGATCCACACATCACTGTCCCCTGGCATACTGACAGCTGTTCTCTTCTGGATGAGAATGCTGGCAACAGTGAGTCGCCATGTGTTGGCCATCCCTTCACCGTCAAATCATATACCCGAGACAGTGTCGGATCATTGCGGGTCTCCTTCTCTATATCCGCGTTAGTTACTGGCAATCGTTCAATTATCGACGAATAAAATATTCGATAGGGTCCACTGCTGGTGCTTCCTCCACAGTAGGCAGTGGCAGGCGTGATAGCCCATCAGTGTTTCCATGCTGTTTCGTGCCCTTATACTCTATTTCATATTGGTTCGCCCCTAGAAAAAGGGACCATCTTTGTAGCCGTTGTGCAGTCATCACCGGAACGCCCTTCTTTGGATTAAAGATGGAGACAAGTGGTTGGTGGTCAGTCAGCAAGGTGAACTTCTGCCCATGCAGATAGTGGTTGAATTTTTTTACTCCCCATACTAGGCTGAGGGCCTCCCTGTCGATCTGGGCGTAGTTGCGCTCGGCTGAGGTTAGTGACCGAGACGCAAAGGCTACTGGCCTCTCCAACCCGTCTGGGAATTTGTGCGACAGCACCACTCCAATACCATAGGGTGAGGCATCACATGCCAACCGAATTGGTAGTGCTGGGTTGAAATGGGCCAACACCTCTTTTGATGTGATCAATTCTTTGCACTTCTGGAAAGCTCGTTTACATTCGTCATTCCACTTCCATGGTACCCCTGTTTGCAGTAGGGTGTTCAGTGGGTGTAATACTGCAGACAAATTTGGTAAGAACTTATGGTAGTAGTTCACCAGCCCGAGGAACGACCTCAGTTGTGACACATTTTCTGGTGCTGGAGCCTTGACTACTGCCTCAATCTTTTCAGGGGACTTATGTAACCCCACTTCATCAATAACGTGGCCACAATACGAGATCTGCTTCTGGACAAACTCGCACTTGTGGCGATTAGCTCGTAGCCCATATTCCTTTAATCTAGTGAGCACCTTCTCCAGGTTGGCGAGGAGATCACTGTCATTTTCGCCCGTGACCAGGATGCCATCCAAATAACACTGGGTCCCTGGAATCCCTTGCAGAACTTGATGCATTGCCCTTTGCCAAATAGCCGGAGCCGATGCTACTCCGAACACCAGCCAGTTGTATTGGTAGAGACCTTTATGAGTGTTGATCGTGAGGTATTGTTTCAAGGCTTCTTCTACCTCCATTTGCAGGTACGCCTGGGCCAGATCAATTTTGGTGAAGCGTTTACCTCCAGATAGCAAGGCGAAAATACCCTCAATCCGTGGAAGTGGATATTGTACCGTGTGAAGGACTGGGTTCACTGTCACCTTAAAATCCCCACAGATGCGGACCTTCTTTGGTTCCCCAGGCGTATTACTCAACGACCTCTTCATTACAGGAACGATGGGTGTAGCCCACTCGCTCCAGTCTACTTTGGACAGTACTCCTGAACGTTCCAACCTTTCCAGCTCTGCTTCGACGGCTGGTCGGATCGCAAAAGGCACCGGTCTGGCCTTAAAAACTTTGGGCTTCCATTTTCCTCTATTTTAATCGTTGCTGTTATGCCTTTTAGTGTTCCGAGTCCCTCCTGGAACACTTCTTGTGTGTCAGTTAGCATTTTTGACAGTCGTCCAGGTGTAACATCGTCATCCTTTTTGGCCTCAACCTTCAGTGCCTGTATGGAATGCCAATCTAATTGTATCTTCTGGATCCATTCACGTCCTAGTAGTGGTGGTTCTCCATCTGGCAATACATATTGGTCCATTTTGGGTATTTCCTGGCCTTTGTATATCACGTTCACCCTTATTTTTCCTTTGGGGTAGACTTTTTGCCCCGTGTATGTCTTCAAGACAATCTCTGTAGCTTTCAAGGGTATATGTGAAAATAGCCGCTTGTAGTCCCTTTGGTTTATGACTGTTAGGGCTGATCCTGTGTCCAATTCCATTTTCACTTGGACTCCGTCTATCTTGAGCGTGACCCAGATAGTCTGGTGATCCTTCATTTTGATTACCTTATGTAGTTTCAGACAACCCAGCTCCTTGCTTCCGGAGTCTGTGTCACTTTTCTGTTCGTCTGAACTACTGTCCATCACCTGGTGTACCTTTTTGTACTTCTCCTGTGGAGATTTCTTGCTGCTGGTTTTCTTCCCTGACCTGCAGACTCTTGCTATGTGTCCTGCTTTTCCACACTGTCTGCACACTTGGTCCTTGAACCAACAATCCTTCTGGTCGTGTGTTGTTCTGCCGCAGCGATAACACTTTCCTGCTCCATATGACATTTCATTGGTGCCATATCCTTGCAGTCTCCGTTGTATCTCTGCAGCGCCCCGTGCGGCTGCTTCGTGTGATACTGCCATGCTGAAAGCCTTGTCCAGCGTAAGATCCTTTTCTGATAGAAGCCGTTTCTGGGTTCCTTCACTTTGAAGCCCACACACAAACTTGTCCCTTAACGTATCTGCTAGTCCCAATCCAAACTGGCAGTGTTTCGATAGCTTGCGCAGTTCCGTTAAGTACTCAGCATTACTTTCGTCTTTATGCTGGTTCCTTTTGTGGAACTTAAATCTTTCTGCTATCAGCAGCGGTGTGGGGTTTAAGTGGTCCTGTAGGATTTCCACTATGCTTTCGAAATTCTTATCCACTGGTTTCTCTGGGGTTATTAGGTTTCGGAGTAAGCCATAAGTTTTTGCACCCATGGAATTCAACAAAACCAGTGCTTTCCTAGCATCTGGCACTTCATTCGCCTTGCAGTACACCTCAATGCGTTCCACATGTCGCCCAATCTTCGACTTCATTGTCGAACGCAGTGATACTGCCACTCTTCGGCATCCCTGGGTGTGATTAAACTGTCTAAAATGGCGTCTCCCGTGCTCTCCCTTCTTCTCCGCTGGCACAAAATGGCGTCTCCCGCGCTTTCCTTTCTTCCCGCGCTCGCCCTTCTTCTCTGCTGTGGCTTCTAAAATGGCGTCTCCCGCGCTCTCCCTTCTTCTCCGCGGCTCAATGGCATCTGCCGCGCTTCCTTTCTTTCCCCCGCGGACGCTGTTCAGCCCTTGAGCCCTGGCTGTGCTCTGCGCGTTCTCCTGTGCGCCTCTCTCGTTTCCGCCGCTCGGTCCTGAACCCGGCTGCTGCTTTATCCTCTCTCTCTTTTTGTTTTCCGTCGACGCCACTCGGTTTTCAACCCCCGGCTGCGCCCTGTGCGCTTCACCCTCTCTCTTACCCCGTCGATGCTGCTCGGCCTTTTCTGTGCCATCGGTCAGCTCCAGCCACTGCTGTCCGGGAAGGGTCTGTGCTGTACCTGTTGCCAGTCTGTTGCTGGATCGTCGTGGCTGGAGAACCAAGCCCAGCTCTCAACAGCCTCCCCTGCGATGTTCACTCTCTGCCGGATGACTGGGCGGTTGCTCGTGGTCGACGCCCGTGCTTCTGGCCTCGACTTTCTTCCACCGTCCTCCCGGAGCGAATCCTTGAAAGGAAATGCAGAGTTGCAGGTAGATTCAAATCGACCTCGTCGCCACTGTTGAATCCGTGATTCTTAAAGTATGATGTTTTCCAATAACTAGACGGAGGCTGTAAATTAACAATCAACAGGTGTTTACTGGAGGAGGGTAGTCTAAAGACTAACAGTACAGAGGCATGCTCAAGGCTTATATACAGGTGTGGTCACTGCCAGTACTACAGTATACAGGAGCTGTAAAAGTAGTGTTAGATCCGTGGTTCAGTGGATAAATAATTACACGGATGCTGTACATAAACAAATAACAGGTCTTTACTGGAGGAGGGCAATCTCTAGACTGGAGTACAGAGGCATGCGCACAGCTTATATGCCGGTGTGGTTACTGCCGGTACTACAGTATACAGGAGCTGTAAAAAGTAGTTCTGACTTAAAGCATATACACTACAATTCCTCCATTTTTAGATTAATAATACCCCCTTAATATTCAAATAACAATTACATTTTTACATGTACATTCAATAACAAAAGTCCATTTATAGATTCAGTCTTTGGGGCGGCTTCCTGACCCTTTCGGGATAGCGCCTTTCCGGAGGTTCTTGTTCTTGGTGCAGAGGCGATTCTGACCCCCTTTCATCGGGTAGTTCATCGGGTTCCACTGCTACTGGGTCTGAAGTAGATACTACCGGTATGTCGGGTTCATCCCCAGGTACTCGAGACATGGGGTTGACGCATTCCTGTGATGCTAAGATCTGATCGACGTGGCGTCTCACAATGTTCTCCCCGACATCCACTGTGTACATTAATGGCCCCTGCCTTGTACATATTGTTCCGGGTTGCCACTTCTCTGTTCGATAGTCCCGGGCCAAGACTGGTTGCCCTACATTGAAGCTCCTTGTCGGCTTCTCGTTGATGTGCTGGAATTGTTTGTCCTCAACATTTCTTCGCACATTTGGTCTGAGCAAGTCCAGACGAGATCTCAACCTTCGGTTAAAGAACATCATGGCCGGGGTCTGGTTGGTAACTGCATGTGTCGCGTTTCGGTAGGCTAATAAGAAATTGTCCATCTTATGCTGTAGTGGAATTTCCTCGTCGCACATGGCCTTTATCGCCTTCTTAAAGGTTTGTACGAACCTCTCAGCCAATCCATTGGTGGCTGGATGATACGGGGCGGATGTGTAATGCCTTACCCCATTCCTTTTCATGAATTTTTGGAACTCATCGGACACAAACTGTGGTCCATTATCAGAGCAGATCTGCACTGGCAACCCGTTTCTGGCAAATATGGTCCGTAGGACTGCAATCATTTTCTCTGTAGTGGTTGAAGACATCTTTATCACCTCAGGCCACTTTGAATGAGCATCCACTGCTATTAAGAACATTGAGTCCATGAATGGACCAGCGAAATCAATGTGCACCCGTTGCCATGAAGAGGAGGGCCACTCCCATGGGTGTAGAGGGGCATGTGGTGTTGCATTTTGGACCTTCTGGCATCCTAAGCAGCTTAGTTAGGTCTTCGATTTGTTGATCGATTCCCGGCCACCACACATAAGCCCTAGCTAGGCTTTTCATTTTCACTCCCCCCAGATGACCTTCATGTAGCTCATTTAGCACTCTCTCCCTTAACTTGGGTGGAATCACCACTCTGGATCCACACATCACTGTCCCCTGGCATACTGACAGCTGTTCTCTTCTGGATGAGAATGCTGGCAACAGTGAGTCGCCATGTGTTGGCCATCCCCTCACCGTCAATTCATATACCCGTGACAGTGTCGGATCATTGCGGGTCTCCTTCTCTATATCCGCGTTTGTTACTGGCAATCGTTCAATTATCGACGAATAGAATATCTCGATAGGGTCCACTGCTGGTGCTTCCTCCACAGTAGGCAGTGGCAGGCGCAATAGCCCATCAGCGTTCCCATGCTGTCTCGTCCCTTTATATTCTATTTCATATTGATTCGCCCCTAGAAACAGGGACCATCTTTGTAACCGCTGTGCAGTCATTACTGGCACGCCCTTCTTAGGATTAAAGATGGAGACAAGTGGTTGGTGGTCAGTCAGCAAGGTGAACTTCTGTCCATGCAGATAGTGGTTGAATTTTTTTACTCCCCATACTAGGCTGAGGGCCTCCCTGTCAATCTGGGCGCATTTGCACTCGGCTGAGGTTAGTGACCAAGATGCAAAGGCTACTGGCCTCTCCAAACCATCCGGGAATTTGTGCGACAGCACCGCTCCAATGCCGTAGGGTGATGCATCACATGCCAAACGAATTGGTAGTGCTGGGTTGAAATGGGCCAACATCTCTTTTGATGTGATCAATTCTTTACACTTCTGGAAAGCTCATCTACGTTCGTCATCCCACTTCCATGGTACCCTTGTTTGCAGTAGGGTGCTCGGCGGGTGTAATACCGTAGACAAATTTGGTAAGAACTTGTGGTAATAGTTTACCAGCCCGAGGAACGACCTCAGTTGTGACACATTTTCCGGTGCTGGAGCCTTGACTACTGCCTCTATCTTGTCAGGGGACTTATGTAACCCCTCTTCATCGATGACGTGGCCGCAATACGAGATCTGTTTCTGGAAAAACTCGCACTTGTGGCGATTAGCTCGTAGCCCATATTCCTTTAATCTGGCGAGTACCTTCTCCAAGTTAGCGAGGTGATCACCGTCATTTTCGCCCGTGACCAAGATATCGTCCAAATAACACTGGGTCCCTGGAATCCCTTGCAGGACCTGATCCATCACCCTTTGCCAGATAGCCGGAGCCGAGGCTTCTCCAAACACCAGCCGGTTGTATTGATAGAGACCTTTATGGGTGTTGATCGTAAGGTAATGTTTCGAAGCTTCTTCTACCTCCATTTGCAAGTACGCCTGGGCTAGATCAATTTTTGTGAAGCGTTTACCACCAGATAGCGAGGCGAAAATATCTTCAATTTGTGGAAGCGGATATTGCACCGTGTGAAGGACTGGGTTCACTGTCACCTTAAAATCCCCACAGATGCGGACCTTCTTTGGTTCCCCAGCCGTATTACTCAATGACCTCTTCATTACAGAAACGATGGGTGTAGCCCACTCGCTCCAGTCCACTTTGGACAGTACTCCTGAACGTTCCAACCCTTCCAGCTCTGCTTCAACCGCTGGTCTGATCGCATAAGGCACTGGTCTGGCCTTCAGAACCTTTGGGCTTGCATTATCCTCTATTTTAATTGTTGCTGTTATTCCTTTTAGTGTTCCTAGTCCCTCCTGGAACACTTCTTTTGCGTCAGTTAGCATTTTTGACAGTCGTCCAGGTGTGACGTCGTCATCCTTTTTGGCCTCCACCTTCAGTGCTTGTATGGAATGCCAATCTAAATGTATCTTCCGGATCCATTCACGTCCTAGCAGTGGTGGTCCTCCATTTGACAATACATATAAATTCATTTTAGGTATTTCCTGACCTTTATATGTCACTTTCACCCTTATTTTTCCTTTGGGGTAGACTATTTGCCCCGTATACGTCTTCAAGACAATCTCTGTAGCTTTCAAGGGTATGTGTGAAAATAGTCGCTTGTAGTCTCTTTGATTTATGACTGTTAGAGCTGACCCTGTGTCCAATTCCATTTCCACTTGGACTCCGTCTATCTTGAGTGTAACCCAGATAGTCTGGTGATCCTCCAGTTCGGTTACATTATGTAGTTTCAGACAACCCAGCTCCTTGCATCCGGAGTCTGTGTCACTTTTCTGTTCGTCTGAACCACTGTCCATCACCTGGTGTACCTTTTTGTACTTCTCCTGTGGCGATTTCCTACTGTTGGTTTTCTTCCCAGACCTGCAGACTCTTGCTATGCGTCCTGCTTTCCCACACTGTCTGCACACTTGGTCCTTGAACCAACAATCTTTCTGGTCATGTGTTGCTCTGCCGCAGCGATAGCACTTCCCTGTTCCATAGGTCATTTCGTTGGTGCCACATTCTTGCGGTCTCCGTTGTATCTCTGCAGCGCCCCTTGTGGCTGCTTCGTGTGATACTGCCATACTGAAAGCTTTGTCCAGCGTAAGGTCCTTTTCTGATAGAAGCCGTTTCTGGGTTCCTTCACTTTGTAGCGCACACACAAACCTGTCCCTTAACGTGTCTGCTAGTCCCGCTCCAAACTGGCAGTATTTCGATAGCTTGCGCAGTTCCGTTAGGTACTCAGCATTGCTTTCGTCTTTGTGTTGGTTCCTTTTATGGAACTTAAATCATTCTGCTATCAGCAGCGGTGTGGGGTTTAAGTGGTCCTGTAGGATTTCTACTATGCTTTCAAAATTCTTGTTTACCGGCTTCTCTGGGGTTATTAGATTTCGCAGTAACCCATAAGTTTTTGCACCCATGGAATTTTACAGAACCAGTGCTTTATTAGCATCTGGCACTTCATTCGCCCTGCAGTACACCTCAATACGTTCCACATATGTCGCCCAATCTTCGACTTCATTGTCGAACGTAGAGATACTGCCACTCTTCGGCATCCTTGGTTGTGCGTTAACTATCACCAATGGCGCATCCCGCGCTTCCCCTTCTTCTCCGCTGGCACAAAATGGCATCTCCCGCACTTTCCTTCCTTCCCGCGCTCGCCCGTCTTCTCCGCTGCGGCTTCGCAAAATGGCGTCTCCCGCGCTCTTCCTTCTTCTCCGCAGCTCAATGGCGCCTCCCACGCTCTCCCTGCTTCTCTGCGGCTCAATGGCGTCTCCCACGCTCTCCCTGCTTCTCCGTGGCTCAATGGCGTCTCCCCTTGCTTCGCCCCGCGGACCCTGATCAGCCCGTGATCCCTGGCTGTGCTCTGCGCGTTCTTCTCTTGATATTTGTCGACGCCGCTCAGTCTAGAACCCGGCTGTTTCTTACCCTCTCTCACCGGTTTTGCAGTATTTTTCCTCGACACCGATCGGTGATCAACCCCCGGCTGCGCCCTGCTCTCTTCACCATTTTTCTTACCCCGTCGACGCTGCCCGGCTCTCTCTCTCTGCCGTCGGTCGGCTGCAGCCGCCGCTGCTCGGGAAGGGTCTGCTCTGGACCTGTCGTCGGTCTCTTACTGCTCGTTGTGGCTGGGGAACCAAGCCCGGCTCTCCACAGCCTCCCCAGTGAAGTTGGATCTCTGCCTGACTGCTGGGCGGTTGCTCGCGGTCGACGCCACGTTCCTGGACACGACTTTTTTTTTTTGTTTTGTTTAATGTTGCAGGTAGATTCGCATCAACACTCGTCGCCACTGTTAGATCCGTGGTTCAGTGGATAAATAATTACACGGATGCTGTACATAAACAAATAACAGCTCTTTACTGGAGGAGGGCAATCTCTACACTGGAGTACAGAGGCATGCGCACAGTTTATATACCGGTGTGGTTGCTGCCGGTACTACAGTATACACAGGAGCTGTAAAAAGTAGTTCTGACTTAAAGCACATACACTACAAGTAGTTCTCTCTTAAAGGTACA
Source organism: Somniosus microcephalus (assembly GCF_052327205.1). Classification (NCBI taxonomy): domain Eukaryota; kingdom Metazoa; phylum Chordata; class Chondrichthyes; order Squaliformes; family Somniosidae; genus Somniosus; species Somniosus microcephalus. Next base: position 184,818,133 of record NC_140999.1, on the reverse strand, counting down.
TACACTACCCTCTTGGACTGCTTTCTTGTTCTTTTTCCAATCGTTGCTTTCAACGCCAGATTACACACACACTCCGTTGTAGTAATGTAGATCAGGTCTTTAGTGAAACCTTATACTGTCCACAACCAGTATCAGTGCACAAGTCTTTTTAAACTACACGAAACCAGTGAGTGCACAAGCTGCTTTTGAGACACACACTATCCACGATTCCAGTGTGAGTGAGCTGCTGAAACACACACTGTCCATGATTCCAGTGTGAGCGAGCTGCTGAGACACACACTATCCGATTCCAGTGTGAGTGAGCTGCTGAGACACACACTATCCGATTCCAGTGTGAGCGAGCTGCTGAGAGACACACTATCCACGATTCCAGTGTGAGCAAGCTGCTGAGAGTCACACTATCCGATTCCAGTGTGAGTGAGCAGCTGAGACACACACTATCCGATTCCAGTGTGAGTGAGCTGCTGAGACACACACTATCCACGATTCCAGTGTGAGTGAGCTGCTGAGACACACACTATGCACGATTCCAGTGTGAGTGAGCTGCTGAGACACACACTATCCACGATTCCAGTGTGAGCGAGCTGCTGAGACACACACTATCCACGATTCCAGTGTGAGCGAGCTGCTGAGACACACACTATCCGATTCCAGTGTGAGCGAGCTGCTGAGACACACACTATCCACGATTCCAGTGTGAGCGAGCTGCTGAGACACACACTATCCACGATTCCAGTGTGAGCGAGCTGCTGAGACACACACTATCCGATTCCAGTGTGAGCGAGTTGCTGAGACACACACTATCCACGATTTCAGTGTGAGTGAGCTGCTGAGACACACACTATCCGATTCCAGTGTGAGTGAGCTGCTGAGACACACACTATCCGATTCCAGTGTGACTGAGCTGCTGAGACACACACTATCCGATTCCAGTGTGACTGAGCTGCTGAGACACACACTATCCACGATTCCAGTGTGAGTGAGCTGCTGAGACACACACTATCCGATTCCAGTGTGTGTGAGCTGCTGAGACACACACTATCCACGATTCCAGTGTGAGTGAGCTGCTGAGACACACACTATCCACGATTCCAGTGTGAGTGAGCTGCTGAGACACACACTATCCACGATTCCAGTGTGAGTGAGCAGCTGAGACACACACTATCCGATTCCAGTGTGAGTGAGTTGCTGAGACACACACTATCCACGATTCCAGTGTGAGTGAGCTGCTGAGACACACACTATCCGATTCCAGTGTGAGTGAGTTGCTGAGACACACACTATCCGATTCCAGTGTGAGTGAGCTGCTGAGACACACACTATCCACGATTCCAGTGTGAGTGAGTTGCTGAGACACACACTATCCGATTCCAGTGTGAGTGAGCTGCTGAGACACACACTATCCACGATTCCAGTGTGAGTGAGTTGCTGAGACACACACTATCCGATTCCAGTGTGAGTGAGCTGCTGAGACACACACTATCCACGATTCCAGTGTGAGTGAGCTGCTGAGACACACACTATCCGATTCCAGTGTGAGTGAGCTGCTGAGACACACACTATCCACGATTCCAGTGTGAGTGAGCTGCTGAGACACACACTATCCACGATTCCAGTGTGAGCGAGCTGCTGAGACACACACTATCCGATTCCAGTGTGTGAGCTGCTGAGACACACACTATCCGATTCCAGTGTGAGTGAGCTGCTGAGACACACACTATCCACGATTCCAGTGTGAGTGAGCTGCTGAGACACACACTATCCGATTCCAGACTGAGCGAGCTGCTGAGACACACACTATCTGATTCCAGTGTGAGCGAGTTGCTGAGACACACTCTATCCACGATTCCAGTGTGAGCGAGCTGCTGAGACACACACTGTCCGATTCCAGTGTGAGTGAGCTGCTGAGACACACACTATCCACGATTCCAGTGTGAGTGAGCTGCTGAGACACACACTATCCACGATTCCAGTGTGAGTGAGCTGCTGAGACACACACTATCCGATTCCAGACTGAGCGAGCTGCTGAGACACACACTATCCACGATTCCAGTGTGAGCGAGCTGCTGAGACACACACTATCTGATTCCAGTGTGAGCGAGCTGCTGAGACACACACTATCCGATTCCAGTGTGAGCGAGCTGCTGAGACACACACTATCTGATTCCAGTGTGAGCGAGTTGCTGAGACACACTCTATCCACGATTCCAGTGTGAGCGAGCTGCTGAGACACACACTATCCACGATTCCAGTGTGAGTGAGCTGCTGAGACACACACTGTCCGATTCCAGTGTGAGTGAGCTGCTGAGACACACACTATCCGATTCCAGTGTGAGTGAGCTGCTGAGACACACACTATCTGATTCCAGTGTGAGCGAGTTGCTGAGACACACATTATCCACGATTCCAGTGTGAGTGAGCTGCTGAGACACACACTATCCACGATTCCAGTGTGAGTGAGCTGCTGAGACACACACTATCCGATTCCAGTGTGAGTGAGCTGCTGAGACACACACTATCCACGATTCCAGTGTGAGCGAGCTGCTGAGACACACACTATCCACGATTCCAGTGTGAGTGAGCTGCTGAGACACACACTATCTGATTCCAGTGTGAGTGAGCTGCTGAGACACACACTATCCGATTCCAGTGTGAGTGAGCTGCTGAGACACACACTATCCACGATTCCAGTGTGAGTGAGCTGCTGAAACACACACTATCCACGATTCCAGTGTGAGTGAGCTGCTGAGACACACACTATCCACGATTCCAGTGTGAGCGAGCTGCTGAGACACACACTATCCACGATTCCAGTGTGAGCGAGCTGCTGAGACAAACACTATCCGATTCCAGTGTGAGTGAGCTGCTGAGACACACATTATCCGATTCCAGTGTGAGTGAGCTGCTGAGACACACACTATCCACGATTCCAGTGTGAGTGAGCTGCTGAGACAAACACTATCCGATTCCAGTGTGAGTGAGCTGCTGAGACACACATTATCCGATTCCAGTGCGAGTGAGCTGCTGAGACACACACTATCCACGATTCCAGTGTGAGTGAGTTGCTGAGACACACACTATCCGATTCCAGTGTGAGTGAGCTGCTGAGACACACACTATCCACGATTCCAGTGTGAGCGAGTTGCTGAGACACACACTATCCGATTCCAGTGTGAGTGTGCTGCTGAGACACACACTATCCGATTCCAGTGTGAGTGAGTTGCTGAGACACACACTATCCACGATTCCAGTGTGAGCGAGTTGCTGAGACACACACTATCCACGATTCCAGTGTGACTGAGCTGCTGAGACACACACTCCGATTCCAGTGTGAGTGAGTTGCTGAGACACACACTATCCACGATTCCAGTGTGAGCGAGTTGCTGAGACCCACACTATCCACGATTCCAGTGTGAGTGAGCTGCTGAGACACACACTATCCGATTCCAGTGTGAGTGAGTTGCTGAGACACACACTATCCACGATTCCAGTGTGAGTGAGCTGCTGAGACACACACTATCCGATTCCAGTGTGAGTGAGTTGCTGAGACACACACTATCCACGATTCCAGTGTGAGCGAGTTGCTGAGACACACACTATCCACGATTCCAGTGTGAGCAAGCTGCTGAGACACACACTATCCACGATTCCAGTGTGATCGAGTTGCTGAGACACACACTATCCGATTCCAGTGTGAGTGAGCTGCTGAGACACACACTATCCACGATTCCAGTGTGAGTGAGCTGCTGAGACACACACTATCCGATTCCAGTGTGAGCGAGCTGCTGAGACACACACTATCCACGATTCCAGTGTGAGTGAGCTGCTGAGACACACACTATCCACGATTCCAGTGTGAGTGAGCTGCTGAGACACACACTATCCACGATTCCAGTGTGAGTGAGCTGCTGAGACACACACTATCCGATTCCAGTGTGAGCGAGCTGCTGAGACACACACTATCCGATTCCAGTGTGAGTGAGCTGCTGAGACACACACTATCCGATTCCAGTGTGAGTGAGCTGCTGAGACACACACTATCTGATTCCAGTGTGAGCGAGTTGCTGAGACACACACTATCCACGATTCCAGTGTGAGTGAGCTGCTGAGACACACACTATCCACGATTCCAGTGTGAGTGAGCTGCTGAGACACACACTATCCACGATTCCAGTGTGAGTGAGCTGCTGAGACACACACTATCCGATTCCAGTGTGAGTGAGCTGCTGAGACACACACTATCCACGATTCCAGTGTGAGCGAGCTGCTGAGACACACACTATCCGATTCCAGTGTGAGCGAGCTGCTGAGACACACACTATCCACGATTCCAGTGTGAGTGAGCTGCTGAGACACACACTATCCACGATTCCAGTGTGAGCGAGCTGCTGAGACACACACTGTCCACGATTCCAGTGTGAGTGAGCTGCTGAGACACACACTATCCACGATTCCAGTGTGAGTGAGCTGCTGAGACACACACTATCCGATTCCAGTGTGAGCGAGTTGCTGAGACACACACTATCCACGATTCCAGTGTGAGTGAGCTGCTGAGACACACACTATCCACGATTCCAGTGTGAGCGAGCTGCTGAGACACACACTATCCACGATTCCAGTGTGAGTGAGCTGCTGAGACACACACTATCCGATTCCAGAGTGAGCGAGCTGCTGAGACACACACTATCCACGATTCCAGTGTGAGTGAGCTGCTGAGACATACACTATCCACGATTCCAGTGTGAGCGAGCTGCTGAGACACACACTATCCACGATTCAAGTGTGAGTGAGTTGCTGAGACACACACTATCCACGATTCCAGTGTGAGCGAGCTGCTGAGACACACACTATCCATGATTCCAGTGTGAGGGAGCTGCTGAGACACACACTATCCACGATTCCAGTGTGAGTGAGCTGCTGAGACACACACTATCCACGATTCCAGTGTGAGCGAGCTGCTGAGACACACACTATCCGATTCCAGTGTGAGTGAGCTGCTGAGACACACACTATCCAATTCCAGTGTGAGCCAGCTGCTGAGACACACACTGTCCACGATTCCAGTGTGAGCGAGCTGCTGAGACACACACTATCCGATTCCAGTGTGAGTGAGCTGCTGAGACACACATTATCCACGATTCCAATGTGAGCGAGTTGCTGAGACACACACTATCCGATTCCAGTGTGAGTGAGCTGCTGAGACACACACTATCCACGATTCCAGTGTGAGCGAGCTGCTGAGACACACACTATCCACGATTCCAGTGTGAGTGAGCTGCTGAGACACACACTATCCGATTCCAGTGTGAGTGAGCAGCTGAGACACACACTATCCATGATTCCAGTGTGAGTGAGCTGCTGAGGCACACACTATCCGATTCCAGTGTGAGTGAGCTGCTGAGACACACACTATCCACGATTCCAGTGTGAGCGAGCTGCTGAGGCACACACTATCCGATTCCAGTGTGAGTGAGTTGCTGAGACACACACTATCCGATTCCAGTGTGAGTGAGCTGCTGAGACACACACTATCCACGATTCCAGTGTGAGCGAGCTGCTGAGACACACACTATCCACGATTCCAGTGTGAGCGAGCTGCTGAGACACACACTATCCACGATTCCAGTGTGAGTGAGCTGCTGAGACACACACTATCCACGATTCTAGTGTGAGCGAGTTGCTGAGACACACACTATCCGATTCCAGTGTGAGTGAGTTGCTGAGACACACACTATCCGATTCCAGTGTGAGCGAGTTGCTGAGACACACACTATCCACGATTCCCGTGTGAGTGAGCTGCTGAGACACACACTATCCACGATTCCAGTGTGAGTGAGCTGCTGAGACACACACTATCCACGATTCCAGTGTGAGCGAGTTGCTGAGACACACACTATCCGATTCCAGTGTGAGTGAGTTGCTGAGAGACACACTATCCGATTCCAGTGTGAGCGAGTTGCTGAGACACACACTATCCACGATTCCCGTGTGAGTGAGCTGCTGAGACACACACTATCCACGATTCCAGTGTGAGTGAGCTGCTGAGACACACACTATCCACGATTCCAGTGTGAGTGAGCTGCTGAGACACACACTATCCGATTCCAGTGTGAGTGAGTTGCTGAGACACACACTATCCTATTCCAGTGTGAGCGAGTTGCTGAGACACACACTATCCACGATTCCCGTGTGAGTGAGCTGCTGAGACACACACTATCCATGATTCCAGTGTGAGTGAGCTGCTGAGACACACACTATCCATGATTCCAGTGTGAGGGAGCTGCTGAGACACACACTATCCACGATTCCAGTGTGAGCGAGCTGCTGAGACACACACTATCCACGATTCCAGTGTGAGTGAGCTGCTGAGACACACACTATCCACGATTCCAATGTGAGGGAGCTGCTGAGACACACACTATCCGATTCCAGTGTGAGTGAGCTGCTGAGACACACACTATCCGATTCCAGTGTGAGCGAGCTGCTGAGACACACACTATCCACGATTCCAGTGTGAGTGAGCTGCTGAGACACACACTGTGATTCCAGTGTGAGTGAGCTGCTGAGACACACACTATCCGATTCCAGTGTGAGTGAGCTGCTGAGACACACACTATCCACGATTCCAGTGTGAGTGAGCTGCTGAGACACACACTATCCACGATTCCAGTGTGAGCGAGTTGCTGAGACACACACTATCCGATTCCAGTGTGAGTGAGCTGCTGAGACACACACTATCCGATTCCAGTGTGAGCGGGTTGCTGAGACACACACTATCCGATTCCAGTGTGAGCGAGCTGCTGAGACACACACTTCCCACGATTCCAGTGTGAGTGAGCTGCTGAGACACACACTATCCACGATTCCAGTGTGAGCGAGCTGCTGAGACACACACTATCCACGATTCCAGTGTGAGCGAGCTGCTGAGACACACACTATCCGATTCCAGTGTGAGCGAGTTGCTGAGACACACACTATCCGATTCCAGTGTGAGCGAGTTGCTGAGACACACACTACCCACGATTCCAGTGTGAGTGAGCTGCTGAGACACACACTATCCACGATTCCAGTGTGAGCGAGCTGCTGAGACACACACTATCCACGATTCCAGTGTGAGTGAGCTGCTGAGACACACACTATCCACGATTCCAGTGTGAGTGAGCTGCTGAGACACACACTATCCACGATTCCAGTGTGAGCGAGCTGCTGAGACAAACACTATCCACGATTCCAGTGTGAGTGAGCTGCTGAGACACACACTATCCACGATTCCAGTGTGAGCGAGCTGCTGAGACACACACTATCCGATTCCAGTGTGAGTGAGCTGCTGAGACACACACTATCCGATTCCAGTGTGAGCGAGCTGCTGAGACACACACTATCCTATTCCAGTGTGAGCGAGTTGCTGAGACACACACTATCCGATTCCAGTGTGAGTGAGTTGCTGAGACACACTCTATCCACGATTCCAGTGTGAGCGAGTTGCTGAGTCACACACTATCCACGATTCCAGTGTGAGCGAGCTGCTGAGACACACGCTATCCACGATTCCAGTGTGAGCGAGCTGCTGAGACACACACTATCCACGATTCCAGTGTGAGTGAGCTGCTGAGACACACACTATCCGATTCCAGTGTGAGTGAGCTGCTGAGACACACGCTATCCACGATTCCAGTGTGAGCGAGCTGCTGAGACACACACTATCCACGATTCCAGTGTGAGGAAGCTGCTGAGACACACACTATCCACGATTCCAGTGTGAGCGAGCTGCTGAGACACACACTATCCACGATTCCAGTGTGAGGAAGCTGCTGAGACACACACTATCCACGATTCCAGTGTGAGCGAGCTGCTGAGACACACACTATCCACGATTCCAGTGTGAGTGAGCTGCTGAGACACACACTATCCGATTCCAGTGTGAGTGAGCTGCTGAGACACACACTATCCGATTCCAGTGTGAGTGAGCTGCTGAGACACACACTATCCGATTCCAGTGTGAGCTGCTAAACATGTTTCCTTACATTTCTTGTACTAAATTTTGCCTTTGATCACTATATTCCATACATACTATCAATAAATCATGGTGCATCAAAGGTATATACAAAAACCACAGAATAACAACATAAACTAAACAACGAGGCTCTCAATTCTTCTAATTGTTTTATTGCTGCAATAAAACTTTCCCCTCCCTAAACAGAGTTGTCAAGTTGACACATTCAGATATGGCTGAATGAATCTTACATATCCTACTATTATCTTTCCCCTGAAGACAACCTTTCCCCAAAATCCCCTTAACCAATTTACAACCCACGCTCAGCAGAAAGCTGTATTAACTTTTAACCCAGCATGTGCTGGCATCACAGACTGCGCAGAAAGAATCGCGAGGTATTCGGGTAATACGGACTTTAACTCTCACAGACCCCAAGGGGATGCCAGAGCATGAACGGTACGCAGGGATTCAGACAAGGCTCGGGGTAGCTGAGAATCCCCAGACTCTTGCCTGAGAGTGGGGGTTCAGTGTAGAGGTAAATGTGTGTGCCTGAGAGCTTGGGTGTGTGACCGCGTTGATTTAATTTGTTATTCATCTGTATAGAATGATAACCCAATCTTTCTTCTCTGTATTGTAATTGAATATAGCACGAGGATGCTTCAGTGAAGATGTTTGATCACTTGATCTCGTCCAATGGGCTGGAAGGTATTCTGGAGAGCCATGGCCTAGTGTTACCAGAGGACCTTATATTTATCAAGGAGCAGATCGGAGGCCCAATGACTGAGGGTAGGATTAATGGAGAGGACCCAAAGGTAAGTGATAACATTCAGCCAAGGAAAAGGGAGTAAGGATGGTTGTGAGCGGTAGCTAGTTTTAAAAATAGAAATTATAACCCACACTCTGGTTGTTTTTGTTTGTACATCCAATGATGTTACCGTAGGCTTTATTTCAAAATAGAATTGGAAAGGCCCAGATAATGAAAGTAATTCTTGGTGTGGTACTGAGCCATACGGAATCGGGAATCCGTAGGTTCAATCCTTGTTCTGTGCTGAGTGAATCAATAATTGGATGAAGGGGTATGGTAGTGTTGTGGTTCTGTTACTGGGCCAGGAATTCAGAGAATGAGAATTCCAATCCCACCATGGCAGTCTGAAATTTTGAATTCAGTTTAATAAAAAAATCTAGGAATAAATGTCTGGTAACAGAAAAAATTACCAGGAAGTTGTCTGAATGTCGTAAAAACACAACTGGTTCATTATCATCCTTTAGGGAAGGAAACCTGCCACCCTTGCCTGGCCTATAGGTGACTCCAGTCCCACACCAATGTGGTTGACTCTTAACTGCCCTCTGATGTGGCCTAGCAAGCTAATCGGTTGTATCAAAACCTCTTTCACTGCAGTGAATCACGGAGCTGGCCCACCTCCACCTTCTCAGGGCAACTCAGGGTGGTCTTGACACTGACTCATCCCAAGAATGAACGTAAAAAACTAAAAGTTAGAGAGTGATACAATTGGCTTCTGCAGCCTTGGTCTCAGAAGGGGAAAGATTAGCCAGATTGCAGCTCCTATTTGCTATCCAGTGACTCTTGGTTGAAAGTATGCGTGGCGTTAGGTGAAGACACGAAAAGGCTTCGCTCTGATGCCCTCCACAGCTGAATAGTCTGCTGATGCTTGTTGCCAAGGTTTACGTGAAGGCTGGTTGCTTGGGCGAGATGCCAGTGCCTGGGGACCGTGCCCCAACATTTATCTCCACTGTTGGGAGAGGGGGGTGTGGGGGATGAAACTGGTAAAATTGGGGGACAGAATTGCAGGTGGTTGGTTTGTGTGGGGGAAACGCACCAGGAGTTGGCAATCTGCTGGATGAAGTGTCGTGCCACATCCTGACCCAGCATGGTATGGTAGAGCTCGGCCTACGGGGCGAGTTACCTCATTTCAGCAGCACTTGTACATCATGTGGAGATTGGAGGTGGAGGGAATGAGGAAGAAGAATCCAAGTGACGGTTCTCAATATTCACTGTCCTGTGAGCTGCTTATTATAGCTAACTCTGGTATCTTGTCTTTTCAGTGGCCCTACAAAGGCCGGGCTAAAGAGAAGGGCTTTCTTTACGAAATCGTCGCCAATAAGAGAAATGGGATTGATGTTGATAAGTGGGATTACTTTGCCAGGTAAGCCTACCTTTGGTCTCTAGATCTCTCTCATCAATTGGGGATGAACATTCTTTAATCCATGTCTCTTCTCAGTGGGAGCTCCCCAGGTACATTACAGAGTTAACTTGAAGCAAGTTTGTGGACGGTAGCACTCTGTTTAAGGAGCAGACCCATATATTAATACTTTGGATCTAATTTTCTCCCCTCTGCTCCTGAAGATGTTGACTCTCACTGGGGTGTGTTTCTACAGGCATTGGTCTCACTCAAGTAGCGATTCTACATGTGTGAATGTTGGTTGGCTATTTGACCACATGGGGCATCACAGCTCAGCTTGACGCTGAACTCATTGGCGATGTGTTTATGTGGACCTCCCTGTCACTGGAGAACCAGGAAGGGCGAACCTAGCTAACTGAGCATGACCTGGTGATCCAACCTGTGACCATCTGGTCTGTATGGCTTAGTACTACACGAGGCCACTGTGAGAGCTTAAATATATTTGAATCTTGTTCAGCACCTTTTCCCACTGCTCAGCACAATGATACCAGGGCTTAAAGGGTTAAATTATGAGGACAGGTTGCATAAACTTAGTTTGCATTCCCTTGAGTTTAGATGGTTCAGGGATGATCTGATCGAGGTGTTCAAAATGTTAAAGGGATTTAACAGGGTAGATACAGAGAAAATATTTTCTTTGATGGGGAAATCCAGAACAAGGAGGCATAATAAAATTAGAGTTAGGCTATTTAGAAGTGAAATCAGGAAGCACTTTTCCCCCACTGGGGAGCTTATTTACAATTTGAAAGTACAAGCCCATTGACCACTCTTTTCATTTGGGGGTGGTGTGACTATTCAGCAGAATGTGTCGTCCCTTTAATCAGGATGATGTGAAAACCGGGAATGACGGTGTCTTGTCTTGTTTCTGAAGGGACTGCCACCACCTGGGAATCCGGAACAACTTTGACTCTGCACGTTTCATCAAGTTTGCTCGAGTTTGTGAAGTTGACGAAGAGAAGCTCATTTGCACTCGAGATAAGGTGACGAATGCTGTGGGGATGGAATGGAGTCTTGTATTTAGTTTGTAGTTTTAAAAAAAACTCTGGCTGATTTTCGCCACCTTAGCTCAGGCACACTAAAGCCAATTATAGCACCTCCACTGACATCAGCTAACTCGATACAGCAGCTCTCAATTATTTCTCTCCCCCTCTACCTGCCTCGGGGAACCTCTTTGAAGTCAAGACCCATCATAGAAACATGCAGCATAAGGAATTGTGGGCCAGAATCTGTGATCTACAGCTTCGCGGCATGTTGCATTTTTTTTAATATTCATTCTCGGGATGTGGCTGTCGCCTGCAAGACTGGCATTTATTGCCCATCCCTAGTTGCCCTTGAGAAGGTGGTGGTGAGCCACCTTCTTGAACCGCTGCAGTCCGTGTGGTGAAGGTTCTCCCACAGTGCTGTTAGGTCGGGAGCTCCAGGGTTTTGACCCAGCGACAATGAAGGAACGTTGATAAACTTGGGCTTTCGAGACTTGAATGGAGGAGACCAGGAGATGATCTTATAGAGGCCTATTTGATCGCAAATGATATGTAAAAGCTAAATGCAGAAAATTACTTTATAATTAAATTACAAGAGTAGGACAAGGGGCCACAAATTCAAACAAAAGGCCAATTTAGGACTGATGTCAGGAGGTTCTTATTGGTCAGCACATGGAATGGACTCCTGGATAGACTAGTGGTGGTGAAAACCCTGGAATCATTGAAGGAGCAATTGGATTTTGCGATTGTTGGGGGGCGGTGGGGGGGACATTAACATCATTCTGGATGGGCTGAATGGCTTCCACCTCTGTAATTATCTTGTGCCCCAATTTTAACTGAATTACTTGTTGCTAAGTTCTGCTCCAGGGTGTCTGTCCAAGGACTTTGTTTCTGACGCACAGTATGATCAACAAGGGAGTATTCCAGCTTTCCACCTTTCCTTGCAGGAGGTTGGTGACCTGTATGACATGTTTCACACACGCTACACTTTACATCGCAGAGCCTATCAGCATTGCGTGGTCAACATCGTGGAGCACATGTGAGTATTGCTGCAGTGAAGCTGAGCCTCTCTGGGACCTGTTTCTTTTATCTATTTTCTCTTTTTTTCTCTCACCCCACCTCAAATGTTCGTCTTTTCCCCTGAACGTACTGACTCGTGCTGAAGTACAGGTCCTCACTTTCCGTAGTCCTCTAGCACCTTAAACCTAAATGTGTTCCCAAGACTGTGAGTGTCGGCAGCCGATTGACACCCCCGGCCCCCCGCGTCATCAAAGTCAAGCCCACCTGGTCCTCACCTGATGGCAACGTGTTTATTTGCAGCAACAGTCACTTTGGCTGTTGGTCAAGAGTGGGAACGCTGGCTGATTATATTTTCTTTTAATCTTCCTCTTCCTTATGCCAAGGATGCTGAGGTCAATGGCAGACCGTTGTCACTGTGTCCGATCAGCTGTGCAAACTCGGTACGGACCAGCGATCGATCCTGGGCCTCAGTCTGACCCCACGTGGCGGTGAATTTACCCACTGAGCCATTGGGATCCTGTGCAAACAATTTAAAATTCCTCTTGTTTGGAAAACGTTGCTGACACATTTCTGAAAATGTTTTATCCATCAGGATCACAGAGGCACTGGTGATAGCCGATCCGCACACCAGGATAAGCGGTAGAAATGGGACGATTTATACAATCTCCACAGCAATCGATGACATGGTGGCTTATACCAAACTCACAGGTGAGCATTGTTGTGTGGTTCAGTCAGATCTAAAGCTGTTCTTTGAATCCCAGAATTTTTTCTTTATTCGTTTATGGGATGTGGGCATAGTTGGCATGGCCAGCATTTATTGCCCACCCCTAATTGCCCTTGAGAGGTAGTGGTGAGCCGCCTTCTTGAACCGTTGCAGTCCGTGTGGTGAAGGTACTCTCACAGTGCTGTTAGGTAGGGAGTTCCAGGATTTTTACCCAGTGATGATGAAGGATAGGAACAGAGAAGATAGGAGCAGGAGAAAGCAGGGACAGGGTACCGAATGGCCTACTCCTGCTCCTATCTTCTATGTTTCTATGTTTCTATGAGTAGGCCATTCGGCCCCTTGAGCCTGCTCCGGCATTCAATGCGATCATGGCTGATCATCCAAATTCAGTGCCCTGTCCCTGCTTTCTCCCCATATCCCTTGATCCCTTTAGCCTTAAGAAATATATCCAACTCCTTCTTGAATATATTTAATGAATTGGCCTCCACTGCCTTCTGTGGTAGAGAATTCCACAGGTTCACCACTCCCTGGGTGAAGAAATTCCTCCTCATTTCTGTCCTAAATGGCTTACCCCTTATCCTTAGACTGTGACCCCTGGTTCTGGACTCCCCGACCATCGGGAACATCCTTCCTGCATCTAGTCTGTCCAGTCCTGTCAGAATTTTATAAGTTTCAATGAGATCCCCTCTCATTCTTCTAAGCTCCAGCGAGTACAAGCCCAATCGACCCAATCACTCCTCATACGTCATTCCTGCCATCCCAGGTATCAGCCTGGTGAATCTTCGCTGAACTCCTTCCATGGCAAGAACATCCTTGCTCAGATAAGGCGACCAAAACTGCACACAATACTCAAGATGTGGTCTCACCAAGGCCCTGTACAACTGCAGCAAGACATCCTTGTTCCTGTACTCAAACCCTCTCACTACACAGGCCAACATACCATTTGCCTTCTTAACCGCCTGCTGCACCTGCATGCTTACCTTCAGCGACTGGTGCACAAGGACACCCAGGTCTCATTGCACTTCCCCTTCTCCCAATCTATTGCCATTCAGATAATAATCTGCCTTCCTGTTTATGCCACCAAAGTGGATAACCTCAAATTTATCCACGTTATATTGCATCTGCCATGCTTCTGCCCAATCACCCAACCTGTCCAAATCATACTGGAGTTTCTCTGCATCCTCCTCACAGCACACACGCCCACCCAGCTTTGTGTCATCTGCAAACTTGGAGATATTACATCTAGTTCCCTTGTCTAGATCATTAATATATATTGTGAATAGCTAGGGTCCAAGGACCAATCCCTGCGGTACCCCACTAGTCACTGCCTGCCACTCGGAAAAAGAGCTGTTTATTCCAACTCTTTGCTTTCTGTCTGCCAACCAGTTCTCTATCCAAGTCAATACCTTGCCCCCAATCCCATGTGCCTTAACTTTACACACTAATCTCTTATGCGGGACCTTATCGAAGGCCTTCTGAAAGTCCAAATACACCACATCCACTGGTTTTCCCTTATCTATTTTACCAGTTACATCCTCAAAAAATTCCAGTAGATTAGTCAAGCACGATTTACCTTTTGTAAATCCAGGTTGACTTTGTCTGATCCTGTCACTGTTTTCCAAGTGTTCTGCTATTACATCTTTTATAATGGACTCTAGCATTTTCCCCACTACCGATGTCAGGCTTACCGGTCTGTAATTCCCCGTTTTCTCTCTACCACCTTTTTTGAATAGTGGGGTAACATTAGCTACCCTCCAATCCATGGGTACTGTTCCAGATTCCATCGAATCTTGGAAGATGATCAGCAATGCATCTATTTCTAGGGCCACTTCCTTAAGTACCCTAGGATGTAGATTATCAGGCACTGGGGATTTATCGGCCTTCAATCCCGTCAATTTCCCTAACACCATTTCCCTACAAATACTGATTTCTTTCTGGATCAGCAATATATTTCTAAGTCAGGATGGTGTGTGACTTGGAGGGGAACTTGGAGGTGGCGGTGTTCCCATGCGCCTGCTGCCCTTGTCCTTCTAGATGGAAGAGGTCGCGAGTTTGGGAGGTGCTGCCGAAGAAACCTTGGCGAGTTGCTGCAGTGCATCTTGTAGATGGTGCACACTGCAGCCACGGTACGCCGGTGGTGGAGGGAGTGGATGTTTAAGGGGGTAGATGGGGTGCCAATCAAGCAGGTTGCTTTGTCCTGGATGGTGTCGAGCTTCTTGAGTGTTGTTGGAGCTGCACTCATCCAGGCAACTGGAGAGTATTCCATCACACTCCTGACTTATAAGAACATAAGAACATAAGAAATAGGAGCAGGAGTAGGCCAATTGGCCCCTCGAGCCTGCTCCGCCATTCAATAAGATCATGGCTGATCTGATCCTAACCGCCAATCCACTATGACAGGACTATCTCCTGAATCTAACAGCATTAGGCACACGAAAACAGGAGCAGGATCAGGCTACACGGCCCCTGGGCCCGCTCCGCTACCCACAGGGCCATGACCTATCCGAACCTAGACTCATGTCCAAATTCCTGCCCGCTCCCCGTAACCCTTAATTCCCTTTTCTACTAGGAAACTGTCTATTTCTGTTTTAAATTTATGTAATGATGTAGCTTCGACAGCTTTTTGGGGCAGCATATTCCATGGACCTACCACCCTCTGAGTGAAGTAGTTCCTCCTCATCTCAGTTTTGAAAGAGCAGCCCCTTATTCTAAGACTATGCCCCCTAGTTCTAGTTTCACCCATCATCTGGAACATCCTCCCTGCATCCACCCGATCCAACCCCTTCATGATCTTATATGTTTCAATAAGATCGCCTCTCATTCTTCTGAACTCCAATGAGTAGAGTCCCAATCTACTCAACCTCTCCTCATATGTCCATCCCCTCATCCCCGGGATTAATCGAGTGAACCTTCTTTGTACCGACTCGAGAGCAAGTATGTCCTTTCTTAAGTATGGACACCAAAACTGTATGCAGTATTCCAGGTGCGGTCTCACCAATACCTTGTACAACTGAAGCAATACCTCCCTATTTTTATATTCTATCCCCCTAGCAATGAAAGCCAACATTCCATTGGCCTTCTTAATCACTTGCTGCACCTGCATACTAACCTTTTGAGTTTTGTGCACCAGGACCCCCAGATCCCTTTGTACTTCAGTACTTTCAAGTTTCTTGCCATTAAGATAATAACTTGCTCTACGATTTTTCCTGCCAAAGTGCATAACCTCACACTTTCCAGTATTGTATTCCATCTGCCAAATCTCTGCCCACTTACTTAGCCTGTCTATGTCCCCTTGCAGGTTTTTTATGTCCTCCTCACTCACTACTTTCCCTCCCATCTTAGTATCATCTGCAAACTTTGACGTGTTACACTCGGTCCCCTCCTCCAAATCGTTAATATAGATTGTAAAGAGTTGGGGACCCAGCACTGACCCCTGCGGAACACCACTGGTTACTGATTGCCAGTCTGAATATGAACCATTTATCCCAACTCTCTGCCTTCTGTTAGATAGCCAATCCTCTATCCATGCCAGAATATTACCCCCAATCCCGTGATTTTTTATCTTAAGCAATAATCTTTTGTGTGGCACCTTGTCAAATGCCTTTTGGAAGTCTAAATACACTACGTCCACTGGTTCACCTTTATCCACCCTATATGTTACTTCCTCAAAGAACTCCAGCAGATTTGTCAAACATGACTTCCCCTTCATAAAACCATGCTGACTTTGTCTTATTAAATTATGATTATCCAAATGTCCTGTTACTGTCTCCTTAATAATGGACTCCAAAATTTTACCTACCACAGATGTTAGGCTAACCGGTCTATAGTTTCCAGCCTTCTGTTTACTGCCCTTTTTAAATAAGGGTGTTACATTAGCAGTTTTCCAGTCTGCCGGGACCTTTGCTGAGTCCAGGGAGTTTTGGAAGATTATTACCAATGCATCCACAATCCCTACCGCCACTTCCCTCAAAACCCTGGGATGTAAGCCATCAGGTCCAGGTGATTTATCCGCCTTGAGTCCCATTATTTTACCAAGTACTACTTCCTTAGTGATTTTAATCGTATTTAGCTCCTCCCCCCCTATAGCCCCCTGCTTGTCAAGTGTTGGGATATTCTTGGTGTCCTCTACTGTAAAGACTGATGTAAAATATTCATTCAGCGTTTTTGCCATCTCCATATTTCCCACCATTAATTTCCCGGTCTCATCCTCTAAGGGACCAACATTTACTTTAGCCACCCTTTTTCTTTTTATATAACTATAAAAACTCTTACTGTCTGTCTTTATATTTTTTGCTAATTTACTTTCATAATGTATCTTCCCTTTCTTAATCAATCTTTTTGTTATTTTTTGCTGTCTTTTAAAGTTTTCCCAATCCTCTATCCTCCCACTAGATTTGGCTACCTTATATGCCCTTGTTTTTAGTCGAATACTATCCTTAATTTCTTTACTTAGCCACGGATGGCTGTCTTTTCTTTTACACCCTTTTTTTCTCAGTGGAATATACTTTTTTTGGAATTTGTAAAATAACTCCTTAAATGTACACCACTGATCATGTATCGTCTTATCCTTTAACCTATTTTCCCAATCCACTTTACTCAATTCCGCTCTCATACCTTCATAGTCTCCTTTATTCAAGCTTAGCACGCTTGTTTGAGATACAGCCTCCTCACCCTCTAACTGAATATGGAATTCAACCATGTTATGGTCACTCATTCCAAGGGGATCCTTTACTAGGACATTTTTAATTAATCCTGTCTCGTTACACAGGACCAGATCTAAGGTTGCTTGCCCCCTGGTTGGTTCAGTTACATACTGCTCAAGAAACCCATCCCTAATACACTCAATGAACTCATCCTCAAGGCAGCCCAGCCCAATTTGATTCATCCAATTTATATGATAGTTAAAATCCCCCATAATTATAGATGTTCCCTTATTTCAAGCCTCAACTATTTCCTGATTGATACTCCGTCCAACCGAGTTGCGACTGTTCGGAGGCCTATATACTACACCCACTAGTGTTTTTTTCCCCTTATTATTCCTTATCTCCACCCAAACTATTTCATTATCCTGATCCTTTGACCCAATATCATTTCTCTGTATTACAGTGATTCCTTCCTTTATTAACATAGCCACCCCACCTCCCCTTCCTTCCTGCCTGTCCTTCCTGATTGTTAAATAACCTGGTATGTTTAATTCCCAAGCATTGTCACCCTGCAGCCATGTTTCTGTAATGGCCACAAGATCATACCCATATGTAGCTATTTGTGCCTTTAACTCGTCTATTTTGTTACGAATGCTACGTGCATTTAGATAGAGAACTTTCAAATATGTTTTGTGACACTTAGTTCCTGCTATTGCCCTTTTTATTACTTTACCTTTTACTCCACACCTTCTACCCCTTCCTGACATGCTCTGGTTTTTAATTTCCCCACTGCTACCTAAGTCTATGACCTTCTCTGTTGTCATTTGTATTATTTGCTCTCTGGGAACCTCCCCCCCACTAGTTAGTTTAAAGCCCTCTCTACAGCCCTAGTTATATGATCCGCCAGGACTCTCGTCCCAGCACTGGCCAAGTGAAGCCCGTCCCAACGGAACAGCTCCCTCCTGTCCCAGTACTGGTGCCAGTGTCCCAGGAAGCAAAACCCATTTCTCCCACACCAGTCTTTGAGCCACGCATTTAACTCTCTTATTTTATTTGTCCTAGCCAAATTCGCTCGTGGCTCAGGTAATAATCCAGAGATTATTACCCTTGTGGTTCTGCTTTTTAATTTGGCCCCTAGCTGCTCAAACTCCCTCAGCAGAACCTCCTTCCTTGTCCTATCTATGTCGTTGGTACCAACATGGACCACGACAACTGGATCCTCCCCCTCCCACTCCAAGTTTCTGTCCAGCCCAGAGGAGATGTCCTTAACCCTGGCACCGGGTAGGCAACACAGCCTACGGGACTCTCGCTCTTGGCTGCAGAGAACTCTATCTATCCCCCTAATAATACTATCCCCTACCACTACAACATTTCTATTTACTCCCCCCTCTTGAATGGCCCCCCTCTCCACGGTGCTGTGGCCAGGTTGCTCATCCTCCCTGCAGCCCCTGCTTCCGTCTCCACAGGGAGTAAGAAGCTCGAACCTGTTGTGCCTTGTAGATGGTGGGAAGGCTTTGGGGAGTCAGGAGGTGAGACACTCATCGCAGAATACCTAGCCTCTGACCTGCTCTTGTTGCCACAGTATTTATGTGGCTGGTCCAGTTAAGTTTCTGGTCAATGATGACCCCAGGATGTTGATGGTGGGGGATTTGATGGTAATGCAATTGAATATCAAGGGGCTGTGGCTAGACTCGCTTGTTGGATATAGTCCTTGCCTGGCACTTCTGTGGCGCGAATGTTACCTGCCACTTATCAGCCCAAGCCTGAACGTCGTCCAGGTCTTGTTGCATGCGGGCATGGACTGCTTCATTATCTGAGGAGTTGTGAATGGCACTGAACACTGTGCAGTCATCAGCGAACATCCCCATTTCTGACCCTATGTTTAGGGAAGGTCATTGATGAAGCAGCTGAAGATGGTTGGGCCTAGGACACTGCCCTGAGTTTCCCTGCAGCGATGTCCTGGGGCTGAGATGATTGACCTTCAATCACCACAACCATCTTCCTTTGTGCTAGGTATGACTCCAGCCAGTGGAGCATTTTCCCCCCCGATTCCCATTAACTTCAGTTTTACTAGGGCTCCTTCATGCCACACTTGGTCAAATGCTGTCTTGATGTCAAGGGCAGTCACTCTCACCTCACCTCTGGAACTCAGCTCCTTTGTCCATGTTTGGAGCAAGGCTGTAATGAGGGCAGGAGCAGAGTGGTCTTGGCAGAACCCAAACTGGGCACCAGTGAGCAGGTTATTGGTGAGTAAGTGCTGCTTGATAGCACTGTCAATGACACCTTCCACCACTTTGTTGATGATTGAGAGTAGACTGATGGGGCGGTAATTGGTCGGATTGGATTTGTCCTGCTTTTTGTGGACAGGACATACCTGGGCAGTTTTCCACATTGTCGGGTAGATGCCAGTGTTGTAGCTGTACTGGAACAGTTTGGTTAGAGGCACAGCTAGTTCTGGAGCACAAATCTTCCGCACGCTAGCCGGGATATTGTCAGAGCCCATAGCCTTTGCTGTATCCAGTGCGCTCGGCCGTTTCTTGATTTTTTTAAATTCATTCACGGGATGTGGGCGTCGCTGGCAAGGCCAGCATTTATTGCCCATCCCTAGTTGCCCTCGAGAAGGAGGTGGTGAGCTGCCTTCTTGAACCGCTGCAGTCCGTGTGGTGAAGGTGCTCCCACAGTGCTGTTAGGGAGCGAGTTCCAGGATTTTGACCCAGCGACGATGAAGGAACGGCGATTATACTTCCAAGTCAGGATGGTGTGGAGGGGAACTTGGAGGTGGTGGGGTTCCCATGCGCCTGCTGCCCTTGTCCTTCTAGGTGGAAGAAGTTGCAGGTTTGGGGGGTTGCTGCCGAAGAAGCCTTGGCGAGTTGCTGCAGTTCATCTTGTAGGTGGTACACACTTCAGCCACGGTACGCCGGTGGTGGAGGAAGTGAATGTTTAAGGTTGTGGATGGGCTGCCAATCAAGGGGGCTGCTTTGTCCTGGGTGGTGTTGAGCTTCTTGAGTGTTGTTGGAGCTGTACTCATCCAGGCAAGTGGAGAGTATTCCATCACACTCCTTACTTGTGCCTTGTAGATTGTGGAAAGGCTTTGGGGAGTCAGAAGGTGAGACACTCGCCACAAAATACCTAGCCTCTGATTGCCACAGTATTTTTGTGGCTGGTCCAGTTAAGCTTCTGGTTAATGGTGACCCCTAGGATGTTGATAGTGGGAGATTCGGCGATGGTAATGCCGTTGAATGTCAAGAGGAGGTGGTTAGACTCTCACTTGTTGGAGATAGTCATTGCCTGGCACTTCTGTGGCGCAAATGTTACCTGCCACTTATCAGCCCAAGCCTGAATGTCGTCCAGGTCTTGTTGCATGAGGGCATGGACTGCTTCATTATCTGAGGAGTTGTGAATGGCACTGAACACTGTGCAGTCATCAGCGAACATCCCCATTTCTGACCTTATGTTGGAGGGAAGGTCATTGATGAAGCAGCTGAAGGCGATTCAGTCTAGAACACTGCCTTGAGGAACTCCTGCAGCGATGTCCTGGGGCTGAGATGATTGACCTCAAACCACCACAACCATCTTCCTTTGTGCTAGGTATGACTCCAGCCAGTGGAGGGTTTTCCCCCCGATTCCCATTGACTTCAGATTTCTAGGGCTCCTTGATGCCACACTTGGTCAAATGCTGCCTTGATGTCAAGGGCAGTCACTCTCACCTCACCTCACCTCCTGGAATTCAGCTCCTTTGTACATGTTTGGACCAAGGCTGTAATGAGGTTGGGAGCCGAGTGGTCTTGGCGGAACCCAAACTGGGCATCCGTTAGCAGGTGCTGCTTGATAGCACTGTCGATGACAGCTTCCATAACTTTGCTGATGATTGAGAGTAGACTGATGGGGCGGTAATTGGTCGGATTGGATTTGCCCTGCTTTTTGTGGACAGGACATACCTGGGCAGTTTTCCACATTGTCGGATAGATGCCAATGTTGTAGTTGTACTGGAACAGCTTGGCTAGAGGTACGGCTACTTCTGGAGCACAACTCTTCAGCGCGACAGGCGGGATGTTGTCAGGGCCTATAGCCTTTGCTGTATCCAGTGCGCTCAGCCGTTTCTTGATATTACGTGGAGTGAATCGAATTGGCTGAAGACTGGCTTCTGTGATGGTGGGGACCTCAGGAGGAGGTTGATATGGATCATCCACTCAGCACTTCTGGCTGAAGATGGTTGCAAACGCTTCAGCCTTGTCTTTTGCACTCACGTGTTGGGCTCCACCATCATTGAGGATGGGGATATTCATGGAGCCTCCTCCTCCTGTTAGTTGTTTAATGGTCCACCACCATTCATGGCTGGATGTGGCAGGACTACAGAGCTTTGATCTGATCCGCTGATTGTGGGATCGCTTAGCCCTGTCTATAGCATGCTGCTTCTGCTTTTTAGCATGCATTTAGTCCGGTGTTGCTGCTTCCCCAGGCTGGCACCTCATTTTTAGGTACGCCTGGTGCTGCTCCTGGCATGCTCTTATTGAACCAGGGTTGGTCCAATGGCTTGATGGTAATGGCAGAGTGAGGGACATGCCGGGCCATGAGGTTACAGATTGTGGTGGAATACAATTGTGCTGCTGCTGATGGGCCACAGTGCCTCATGGATGCCCAGTTTTGAGCTGCTAGATCTGTTCTGAATCTATCCCATTTAGCACAGTGGTAATGCCACACAACATGATGGAGGGTGTCCTCAGTGTGAAGACGGGACTTTGTCTCCACAGTGACTGTGCGGTGATCACTGCTACCAATACTGTCATGGACAGATGTTTCTACGACAGGTAAATTAGTGAGGACCAGGTCAAGTAGGTTTTTCCCTCGTGTTGGTTCCCTCACCACCTGTCGCAGGCCCAGACTGGCAGCTATGTCCTTCAGGACTCGGCCAGCGGTGGTGCTACCGAGCCACTCTTGATGATGGACATTGAAGTCCTCCAACCCAGAGTAAATTCTGCACCCTTGCTACTCTCAGTGCTTCTTCCAAGTGGTGTTCAACATGGAGGAGTACTGATTCATCAGCTGAGGGAGGGCGGTAGGTGGTAATCAGCAGGAGCTTTCCTTGCCCATGCTTCACCTGAAGCCATGAGAATTCATCGGGTTCGGAGTCAATGTTGAGGACTCCCAGGGCCACGCCTTCCCGACTGTATACCACTGTGCAGTCAACCCTGGTCGGTCTGTCCTGCCGGTGGGACAGGACAAACCCAGGGATGGTGATGGAGGGGTCTGGGACATTGGCTGAAAGGTATGATTCTGTGAGTATGACTATGTCAGGCTGTTGCTTGACTAGTCTGTGGGACAGCTCTCCCAATTTTGGCAAAAGTCCCCAGATGTTGGTGAGGAGGACTTTGCAGAGTTGACAGGGCTGGGTGTGCCATTGCCATGTCCGTTGCTGGGGTCGATGCCAGGTGGTCCACCTGGTTTCATTCTTATCATTTTGTTTCGTAGCAGTTAGTTACAACTGAGTAACTTGCTGGGCCATTACAGAGGGCAGGTAAAGATGGCAGATTTCTTTTCCTAAAGGACATTAGTGAACCAGATCCGATAGTTTCATGGTTACCATCATGGTTACCATCACTGATACTAGTAATTATTCCAGATTTATTTAATTAACTGAATTTAAATTTCTCAGGATTTGAACTCGCATCTCTGTGATCATTAGTGCAGGCCTCTGGATTACTAGCCCAGTGACATTACCACTACACTACCGTTCCCATCACCACTACACTACCGTTCCCATCTGACAACAAAAAAAGAAGGGTCAGTGCCGGCTGTTTGAAAGAGCTATTCTATAAGAGCTATTAGACCCACTCCCCTGCTCTTTCCCCATAGCCTTGCACATTTTTCCTTTTCAAGTATATATCCAATTTCCTCTTGAAATTCTGGACACCACACTTTAGGAAGGACATGTAGGTCTTGGAGCGGGTGCAGAGGAGTGGTACCATTGAATGGTACCTTTGAAAGTTACTATTGAATCTGCTTCCACCACCCTTTCAGGCAGCGCATTCCAGATCACAACAACATGCAGTGGTTAAAAAAAAATCTCCCCATCTCTATCCTGGTTCTTTTGACAATTATCTTAAATCTGTGTCCTCTGGTTACCGACCCACCTGCCAGTGGAAACAGTTTCTCCTTATTTACGCTATCAAAACCACTCATAATTTTGAACACCTCTATTAAATCTCCCCTTAACTTTCTCTGTTATAATGAGAAAAATCCCAACTTCTCTGGTCTCTCCACATAACTGAAGCCCCTCATCTCTGGTACCATTCTAGTAAATCTCCTTTGCACCCTCTCCAAGACCCACACGTCCTTCCTGAAGTGCGGTGCCCAGAATTGGACACAATACTCCAACTGAGGCCTAACCAATGATTAATAAAGGTTGAGCATAACTGCCTTGATTTTTATTTCTCTACAATTATTTCTGCAGCAATCATTCTTTTTGGGAAATCTGGCTGCAGCAAAACCAGGGGAAGAGAGAAACCCTGAACTGATGGAAAGTCAGCAAACATTCCAGATTTCTTCTTTGGCTCTCAAAAACTATTATTAAGAAGGGCTATGGGCTTTTTTTGGATATAAATGTTACTGTTTTTTTTGACGGGAAGAAGAGACAATATTTTTAGTTGACTGGAGCTTGGATTGTTGTTTTTCCAGACAATATCTTTCAACAGATCCTGTATTCATCTAAACCTGAACTGCAAGAAGCCCGGGAAATCCTGAACAATATCATTGGTCGCAAGCTGTACAAATGCATTGGGCAGACTCGGCCTGAAGCAGGAACAACAATTGAACAGGTAAATATTACATAGAATTATTCAGTATCTACAGCACAGAAACAGGTCATTCGGTCCAACTAGTCTATGCTGGTGTTTGTGCTCCACACGAGTCTCCTCCCACTCTGACCCACCCTGCCTTCTATTCTAGTGTTCCCAACCCTCCCGCGGGAGTTACCGAAATGGGCGATTGGTCTCCCGACTGCTGCAGCTGGCAACTCTGGAGGAGCGGTCCTTGTATGTGCGGTAGTTTTTATTCATAAGAAATAGGAGCAGGAGTAGGCCATTCGGCTGCTCCGTCATTCAATAAGATCATGGCTGATTTGATCTTGGCCTCAACTCCACTTTCCTGCCTGTTCCCCAGAACCCTTGATCCCCCTGTTTTTCTAAAATCTGTCTATCTCAGCCTTGACTATATTCACTGACTCCGCCTCCACAGCTCTCCGGGGTAGAGAATTCCAAAGATTCACGACCCTCTGAGAGAAGAAATTCCTCCTCATCTCCGTCCTAAATGGGCGACCCCTTATCCTGAAACTATGCCCCCTAGTTCTAGATTCCCCCACGAGGGGAAACATCCTCCCTGCGTCTACCCTGTCCAGCCACCTCAGAATCTTATATGTTTCAATAAGATCCCCTCTCATTCTTCTAAACTCCCAATGAGTATAGGCCCAACCTGCTCAACCTTTCCTCATAAGACAACCCCTTCAACTCAAGAATCAACCTAGTGAACCTTCTCTGAACTGCCTCCAATGCAAGTATATCCCTCCTTAAATAAGGAGACCAAAACTGTACGCAGTACCCCAGGTGTGGTCTCACCAACACCCTTAAACATCACTTATCCTTAAACTATTCTTTTGTGTTCTTTCTTTGATTTATAAATGATGTTATTCATCTCACTATAAAACAAAAAGTCATTTTATTCGTGGCTTGGTGATATTGGCACTCAACTAAGGTCAAAGCAATAACCTATGCAAACAGTGGGGAAAATGTCACCTGATCAAATGCCATGTGATTACGCATCACACGAGTGGTGTCACATGGTTGAATGCCATGTGATCAAATGTTACATGATCAAATCTCCAGGAAAACGTCAAACCAGAGTTGGCAACCCTAATCTATTCCCTTCTCCCTCATGTATGCGTCAAGCCTCCCCTTAGTGCTATCAGCCTTAGTGCTATCAGCTTCAACCAGTCGGCATGGCAGCAAGTTCCACATTCTCATCACTCTCTAGTAAAGAAGGTTCTGTCATTGGCTATCTTATACTTGTACGGATCCACAATTGGAAATAGTTTCTCTACATCCACCCTATCGAATCCCTTCATCATTTTAAAGAGCACTATCAGGTTTCCTCTTAGTCTTTTCCAGAGAAAAGATCACTAGGTTTCAGTTTTCAATGTGCAGGAAATTCTTCCACTTTTTTTGTAGTGAAGTCATGTTGGGAGAGTATTTACCGTTGTACCCTCCCAGCTCCATGCCAAGTACTAGTTTGTGCAAAGAGGTGGGCAGTTGTGTTGCTTTCAGATGTCTAGTCACCTCTGGGGTGCACCTTGGTGACGTTACCCATAAACATGGGACCAGTTTCCACATGCTTCCTGATGATGCCCAACTTTACCTCTCTCCCCTTGTCTCCATGACTGTGACTGTGCTGTCCAAATGCTTTTCAGACATCAAGTTGTGAATAAGCCAGAACTTTCTCTCCAGCTCAACATCAGCAAGACTGAAGAAACCCTGCTTGGCTGCTGCCAGAAACTGCGCACCACGACCACCTACTTCCGTCTTTGGAACATTGGCTGCTAACGTTCCTCCCTCATTCCCAGTGCTGCTAAACCCTCGTCCACGCCTTTCTCACCTTCCAGCTTGATTTCTCCAAAACTCTCCTTGCTGGCCTCATGAGCTGTACTTATTATTAACTCCCAACTTGTCTGCAGTTCTGTTGCTCGATTCCTATTCTGTGTTAATTCTGCAGCTCCATCCTTCTGTTTGCTCCTCATTCCCCCCTTCCCACCACAACCAGTTAATTCTTGTTTCCTTTTTCAAATATCTGTATCCGAAATCACGCCAAGTCCCGTTCACCCATCACCCCTGTGCTCGCTGACCTACATTGGCTCTCTTTCCAGCAATGCCTCAAATTTTAAAATTCTCCTCCTGGTTTTCAAATCCCTTCATGGCCTCACTCCTCCCTATCTCTGTAACCTCCTCCAGCCCTACAACCCTCCGAGATCTCTGGGCTCCTCCAATTCTAGCCTCTTGAGCATCCCCGATTTCCTTCGCCCCTCCATTGGTGGCCGTGCCTTCAGCTGCCTGGGCCCTAGGCTCCGGAAATCCCTCCCTAAACCTCTCCACCTCTCTACCCCTCTCTCCTCCTTTAGGACGATCCTTAAAACCGACCTCATTGACCATGTTTTTGCCCACCTCTCCTAATATCTCCTTATGTGGCTCGGTGTTAATTTCCAGCTGATAATCGCTCCAGTGAAGCGTCTTCGGATGTTTTACTGCATTAAAGGCGCTATATAAATGCAACCTGTTACATGGCTCAGGTGGTCCATGGATGAATTTGCTGAGCTGTTGGGGAAGTCCTGGAAAAGCAACATGACGTTTTTATATATTTTTTTGCTATCAACACATTGTGGTGGATCTTTTGTTTGTTATTTTAAATCCAATCCCGCTGCAATATGCTTTTTGTTTTAGAATGAGGACGAGCTGATTGAAGAGGTGATCACAGCTATCCCATTGCCACCTCTGGATGTCCAACTCGCTCCAGAAGATTTCATAGTAAATGTAAGTAATGGCTGGTTAAGGATACTTGCCTACTGTATAAGGGCACTGATTCTACACAGCGGGTCCAGCCCAGAAGATTATGGTTCAAATCCTGGTCTCTACTGAATCAGCTGATTTTAGCCCAGGCAGCAACTGAAGCACTGTGATTAACTTCTGTGTGTCTGAGCTAGGGAGGGTGAAAATCCGCCCGTGTTCTGGCTCATTGATTGCTGCGGGGTAACTTGTGTATGTGGGCATTGGCTGAGGAGAGGTTTAGCTTGGCTGTGAGGTGTAGCGTAGCTGAATAACCAGCCAGCATTCGCCCGCCTGGCTCAAGTGGGACAGAAGTGCCACTTTAAATATGATAATGAGGCTGGAAGCCTGGGATTTAACTTGCCTTGCCTTGGCAATCCCGGCAGCTGTAGCGAGGTGAGGACAGCCTCGGGGATCACTCCTTGTGGGCCAGAAGAGCAGGAGTGCTTCCTTCGGGACCCAACCCCCCGCCCCCCAACAAGCTCCGCCACCATCAGATACCCCTGTCTCCTCCGCCCCCCCCCCTCCCCCACAGATTTCAGAGATCGGACCTACCTGGTCCTGAGGCCATTCTCCAATCAAGCTGACTTCCGGGCGAGGGAACAGTCACTGACGTCAGATGCACGCTGTGGAGTTCAAGCTCCACAGCGTGTGGGGAAACCCAGCTGGTCAAAAAGTTAAAGTTTCCACCAATTAGTTTTGAATTTACCCCCTTTCAAGCACAGGCTCTGTCCTGTGGCTCTACTGTTCTGGGCAAAGTGAAGTAGCTCCACTTAAAGGTCTCTTTTGGCATCTCCTTTGCCCCAACAATACACCATCATCACCGGAGAGTTCAATTTTTACTTGTTTAGTTAAAATTGCTTTGCCTTTCCTCATTCTCACTAAGGTCTGTTCAAGAGCATGAATCAAACCTCTCTGCAAACTGGAACATAAATTATGCTGCAGTATTTTGTTTTTAAATGTTTCATGATTTGGTCCAGAATAAATTTAGAACTTGTCTTATTTACATGTTGTTTGATCCCCTCTCTCTAACCTTGCGTCCTCTCAAATCTTCCTTCAGCCAGAAGTGAGGTGGCGTGGGTAGGGCACTTTTATCCCTCATTTCTTTTATTCATTGTTATTCTGACAAACAGGGAGCACCTTCTCGATAAATCAAACCGTCAATATTTCCTCTCAGGAAAAACAGAACTTCTGTTGGCCCTGGTCATCAGGAAGTTACCATTGCAGGGACTGGCACTCAATGGTGGCTCAGTGGGTAGCACTCTTGCCTCTGAGTTTGAAGGTTGTGGGTTCAAGTCCCACTCCCGAAACATGAGTAGTTCATTTGTGAAACAACATCAAACAGCACCAGCAATATTCCAGATTGAAATGTTTAAAAGATTCAACGTCCTTTTCTGCTTATTTAGGTTGTTCAGATGAACTACGGGATGAAGGGACAAAATCCCATTGACAGTGTCTGGTTCTACCGCAAGAACAACCCCAACAAGGCAATCAAAATCCATAAAGACGAGGTAAATTCACCAACACCTGAAGACGCAACAAATCCTGCTTCTAATATGGCTTTATAAATCTCAACTCTCACCAGCTGTGCACCAACTGAGGGCAGGGGTGTGACCGACTCCCAGTGCTGCTATGGGGCAGCGGTCTGGAGATTGTTCTTGCTCTTGATTTACTCCTCAGCTTCTTGAGATGTTGGGTGTCTCCGCAGATCAGAAAGTTAACAGAGCCCTGGATCCAGCCCTTAACTCCCTGTAACGCGGTGCTGTTGCTCGCTCCATTGTATCAGAAAGTTCATATTTGTCAGATTGCTGTTAATACATGTGGATATCAACTTCCTCTCTCCTGTGCTCACCCAGGCGCCTCAGCTGCTACCGGAGAGGTTTTCAGAACAGCTGATCCAAGTGTACTACAAGAGGACCGACGAGCGGAGTGTGGAAGCAGCCCGGGAGCACTTTGAAATGTGGTGCATCAACAGAAACTTCAGGAATCCCAGGGTAGGGAGGTGGAGACCAGACTGGAATGTTGTAGTTCCTGATTTCATTCTGTGGTCGTGTTGCATACCTGGGTTATTACTATTGGGCCTCACAGTTGTAGACATTGGCCCAGAAATTAGGATCGGGGGCTTGCCGCGCGTGCAAGCCCCCGATGTGCACTTACCCGGCGCGCCGACAGCTGAAGCCTGGGACTGCTTGGAATTCCTGTCACTGGCCCGGTTCAGCTGTCGGCGCGATGTGCTTGCCTGATCCAGCGGCGTAGTTAGTGCGATGTGCCAGCTGGGATCAGGTGAGCACTGGGCAGCCAATCAGGGGAGGGGAAACTTCATTCATGAGTTTGATAGTAAGAACTGTCAAACTCATGAAAACTACGGGCGCCCAAAACACTACTTAAACTTTAAATAACATTTTTAAAAACATCCCACTAATTAAATGAACTATAAATAACTTTAAAAAACAATTTTAAACAATTAATCAAATTTTTGAAAAAAATAATTTTTTAAGAAATCGGGTCTAAAAATAAACTTACCTTACTGTAAAGTCCTTAAAAACAAGGGCCTAGAAATTCAGTTAGGCCCCGCCAGGTCTTTAGCGCCCGAAATTTAGCGCTGCCCGGATTCCCGTAGCGCCCGCCTGAAATTCAGTTGCGGCGCCCCAAGACGGAGGCGGGCGCTATTGCAGGGTTTGGCCGCCTCGCTTGGGGCGATGAAAGTCAATTGCAGGCGTCCAGCTGCCGCTGCGGCACCCGATGCGGTGCGGCAGGCTGGGGTACTGCAGGCCTCCTCCTTCTCTTAAGGAGGAGCTGCCTGCAGCCGTGAGATCGCCGCTGGATTCCCCCAGCAAATGAGCCCGGCACCACGGAGAAGTGCCGGGCTCGCGGGAGTCAGACACCAGTGCCGCGGGGGGGTGGTGCAGGAGTCCGGGGAGGGAGGTGCGGCCAGGCGGCCGCCGGGAAAGCGGCCGACCACCCGTCCACCTTTATGCGCCGGCCTCTCGGAGCTGCAAGGCACCGTTTTTCAAACGCTGTTTGCGGCCGCCACGGGCGAGGCGGCCGCAACTGAATTTGGCGGTCGGCACGGAATCGCATTCGAGCCGGGGCGCTGCGCACACCGATGACGTCATCGGTGCCGGCGCAGCGCTACCGGCTAACACCGATGTTAGGGACCAACTGAATTTCGGGCGCTAAAAAACTTCCGGCGCAAACCACTCTTTAGCCAATAAGTGGGCGCAAACGCGACTGAATTTCTAGGCCAAGGTCCTTACGTCTCCTTTTTACATTTCTAAAAAGTTCAGGCCCTTACACACGGGCAAACCTGTCAAAAAGAAGGAAGTTCAACGTGTGCGCGCAGAGTCCTGCGCGCACGCGTTGGACCACTGAACCCCTTGGAGGAAATGCCGGTTTCCCGCACATGCGCTGTGCATGCTGAAATCCGGCACTTCCAACGGGCCCACGCGTGAGTACCCCGTCCGTACTCACGCATTGGGACCGGAATTACTGGCCCATTGTCTTGTCATGGGTTTGTCCTCTATTTGCTCACCATAATGCAATGCTCCTGGTGTCAAGCCGGTGTCTGCTATGGCTCAGCCTCTGAGTTAGAAGGTCGTGGGTTCAAGTCTGACTCCAGCGATTTGAGCACGTGATCTAGGCTGACGCTCCCAGTGCATCGGCTGTGACGTTAAACCGAGGCAGAAAAAATTACGCAAATAAGGTAAGTTCACTCAGCAACAACGACACCTTGCATTTATCTAGCACCTTTAACATCAATGATTTAGTCAGACAAAAATGGACACCGAACCATAGAGGACATTCTTAGGAGGGGTAACCAAATGCTTGGTCAAGGAGTTGGGTTTTAAGATGTGGGAGGTGATGAGGCAGAGGGGTTTAGGCAGGGAATTTCAGAGCACAGGACCTAGACAGCTGAAGTCACGGCTGCCAGTGGTGGTGGAAAGGGTGGGGGTGATGCACAATGCATTTACAATTTGCTATACATAGCCCGTAGAAGAAATCTTCCATGACTGTCAATGAATTGTTCAATTCACCCATTATCATCTCAGGGGGAATTGGCTGTACCCCATGAAGGAATTCTTGAAGTGTGTGGGAGCAGAGTGCATGGCAGTCAGTGCTTCTGCACATGGAGAGTTCCTGGTCACAGCCATGCTCAGTGAAGAGCCAGGGCCTTTACGTATTGAGTGGGTTTCAGAAACTAAGTAACAAGAGTCAGCGACTGGTTCCATGTATCTCAGTCATTTGCAAAGTAGTACAGGTTGACCGAGGCCGAGCCGGTTTTCGTGTTTTTCCGGACTTTGGAACGTGTTTCTGATGTCTGAAGTCCGGGAATATCGCAACCTGGGTTCAGGCGTTTCCGGACTTCGGACATCAGAAACACGTTCCGAGTCCGGTAATGCCTGGGCCCGGCTGGCGGCGGAACATTTTATGGATTCCGGACAACCCTGCCACCAATCGTTCCGGAACATTCCGGATTCAGGAACCCCGGGTTTTGGACGCTCAACCTGTACTTAAAAAGACTTGCATTTATATAGCACCTTTCCCAACATCAGGATGTCCCAAAGCGTTTTACAGCCAATGAAGTACTTCTGAAGTGTAGACACTGTTGTAATGTAGGAAATGCGTTAGCCAATTAGTGCACAGCAAGATCCCACAAACAGCAATGTGATAATGACCCGATAATCTGTTTTTAGTGATGTTGGTTGAGGGATAAATATTGGACAGCAAACCAGGGATAACTCCCCTGCTCTTCTTTGAAATAGTGCCGTGGGATTTTTACATCCACCTGAGAGAGCAGGCGGGGCCTCGGTTTAATTTCTCATCTGAAAGACGGCACCTCCGACAGTGCAGCACTCCCTCAGCACTGCACTGGGAGTGTCAGCCTAGCTTATGTGCGCAAGTTGGGTGGCTGAAAGACATAAGCACAAGAATATTTTATAAAAACATTTTAAGATGTGAAGTTTAATCAAGATGGTAATTATTCTCCCTTCCCAAAAAGCAGTTGTTAATAGTTCCACTTTCATACCTACTTACAGGATGGTGATGGAGGCGCTGCTGAGGCCAATTTCTGACAGTGAGAGCGACAGTGACAGCGACGACTCTGATCCCAAAGCTGAGCTCCAGTTCTATCGCCACGCCAATAGTCACAGGCCCAAGATGAAGCTTTTCAAGTAGAGAGAGTGGGTTTTTCCTGTGAATCTCGGGAGGCTTGTTAAAATCCAGGAATGGAGTTGCATTCACGTGGGATCACTGAGTCGCCTCAGTCCTTTCCCTTTTGGTGTTTTTAAAACTGTAGACAGCTCCGGTTGTTTTATCATTTAAATTAAGAAAAGTAATCTTCATGCAAATGAATCCAAATCTAAATGGATATATAACTATATATTTTATTGCTTGGTGAGGGAGTATGGCAGGTGCTATAGACATCGTGACTGCTTAATACGTTTATTATAACTCTTCAGCATACAGTTTGAAGTATATTAATACAAAATGAATGCTCTGTTTTAGTCAACTGGATCCTCAGGTAAACTGGGTCAAACTGGTAATGGTGCCTCTTCCTGCACAGCGAGGCTGATTGTGGTTGAGGTTCCTCATGCAATTGCTTAGATAGTGTCCGATATGTGGACATTGCTGTGGGATTTGAACTCATATCTCCAGATCATTAATCCAGACTCTTTGATTACTAGTCCAGTAGCCTAACCACTACGCTACCATACCCATCAAGTTATGGTCCAAGATTCCGCCTAAACTCATTTGCATAACGGCGAACGTAAAATTTCACATGAATCAGCGCAATCGGAGCAATGGAAACGGGAGTCATTTAAATTTATTAATGCATAAGTTTTTATATCTGCGCAGTGTGATTTAAAAACTGCTTTCATCTAATTGATTGATTGAAATTTATTTTAAATTAATTATGCAAAGTTTTAAGAGCAGTGAATTTATTTCTGATCTCAACTACCTCCAATTCCTCCTCCTTGTCTTCCAAGGGGGAGTTGAGAATGGTTTGCACTTTTTATAACATTTTTGAATAATTGCTTGCTTGCTGCACTTTACTGAAGCTTTTTTGAATAATTGTTGGAAGTTTCAATTTTGCACTTTCTTAAAGTTTAATACATTTTGAACATTTTTGCACATTTTTGAACATGTGTACATTTCTGAATAAATCTTACCACTCTAGTTTATGAAATGTTACATTTTTTAATACATTTATGCTGTCACAAAATGAAAGAAAGACTTGCATTTCTATAGCGCCTTTTACAACCACCGGACGTCCCAAAGTGCCACGGCCAATGAAGTACTTTTGAAGTGTAGTCACTGTTGTAATGTAAGAAACACGGCAGCCAATTTTGCGCACATTAAGCTCCCACAAACAGCAATATGATATGACAAGATAATCTGTATTTGTGATGTTGATTGAGGGATTAATATTGGCCCAGGACACCGGGGATAACTCCCCTGCACCACTTCTTTGAAGTAGCAGCATGAGATCTTTTACTTCCACCTAAGAGAGCAGACGGGGCCTCAGTTTAACATCTCATCCAAAAGACGGCACCTCCGACAGTGCAGCGCTCCTTCAGTACTGCACTGGAGTGGGGATTTGAACCCACAACCTTCTAGCCGCAGAGGCGAGAGTGCTGCCCACTGAGCCACAGCTGACACTGTACATGAACAAGAAACAAATTTAGCTAAAGTTTTGAACTGCAAAATTCTATTAATTTAATGATTGTAATGAGTCTCTATTTTTTGATTTTTTAAATAACAATAGTGTCCGAGTCTTCTGCTCTCTGTATGGGGGAGGGGGGAGGCATGAGGTGGGGCTCATTATGCAATGTTATGCTCCACAAGCCGTGCTTTGACAGCCCTACCCTGACGAGCGGTTGCCTCCTGTGTAGGCTCAGCACTCCTCGGCTCCGCTTCCCGAGGCACGGAATTTAGCTTGACCAACTCCTCTTCTGGATGACCAGGTCCAGTCCTTGGTCAGGAGTGAAATTATGTAGGACGCAGCACACTAAGGTGATCCTGGCCCCCCTCCTCCTTCCCCCATCTCTCTGGGGAATACTGCAGTATTCCCCCAGATCTGTACAAGAACCCCAACAGCTCTCTCCATGACCTGCCTGGTGGAGACATGGGCCTCATTGAATTTTACCTCCGCCTCAGTGTATGGTGCCTGAAATGGTGTCATCGTTCATGGCAGCTGGGGGTATGAACCAACCATCCAGCCAATCACCTTCCGTGAATATGCGGGCTATGTCACAGCTCCTCACGATAAAGGCATCGTGAGTTGAAACAGCTTGCATGGCATTCATGTGTAGGATTCGCAAACGGACATCGCACACATTGGAACACAAGAACAGGAGGAGGCCATTCAGCCCCTCGAGCCTGTTCCGCCATTCAATGAGATCATGGCTGAGCTGTGACCTAACTCCATATACCCGCCTTTTCCTCACATCACTTAATACCCTTGGTTAACAGAAATCTATCAATCTCAGATTTAAAATTAACAATTAACCCAGCATCAACGGCCTGGACATTAAGGGAGTGGAATCCCTTTCGGTTGAGATAGCTCACGGGTGACCTTCAATGCCACGTAACTTCCATCGATAGCTCCAAGCAACTTTGGGAACCCAGCTCTCCTATAAAACTCCAGTGACCTCAGCCGCTGCTCCACAAGTGTTGCATCAAACCTAATCAAGTCATATTCACCCTGCGGATCATCACATCCCTCACCGGCCGGACGCTGGCCTTCGCTGCCCCTGGGCTGGCTCGGCACAGGCCCCCCGGCGACGCCTGGAACGAGCCACTCCTGTAAAATTTTAAAGCCGTTGTGAGCTTAATCTCTGCAGTGATGGCCGCCCGGGTCGCTGATCGAGGCCTCGGGTCCTCCCTCATTAAGTCACAGGGCTGGCCGCTTGGTGAAGCGTAGACAGCGCATGACCTTTGGCGTCTCCTCATAACTCAAGCGAGGCCTGTACACACGAGTGGAGTAGCTGGGGGAGGGGGTGAACTCTTTGCCTGTGTAACTGCACTTGTTGAGGCTTGAGTCTACGGGCTTCGAGCCTCCGCAGCTCTCTCCTCTCTATCCATCATTATAAAGACGAGAGGGATAGCGAGAAAGTGCGCCATTTTAAACACGATCATAACTCAAAAAAACGGTCAAAGCAGAAACTCCTAGCGCTACAATAAGGTTATATTAATGTAAATAATAACTAGAGGAAGGTTGGGACAGTGGGACCAGAACTGGGACAGGGAGGAGTTGTACCGCTGGGATGGGCTCCACCTGAAGCAGAGTGGGACCAGTGATCTAGCGGAAAGGATAAATAGGGCTGTCAATGGGACTTTAGACTAGTAAGGGGGAGGGGGGGCAGAGGGATCTGGTGCAAATGACCCAAGTCTGAGATAAAATAATTAGGAGGTGAGAGTAAAGGTCAGAGCAAGGTAAGGAGCAAGGGTAACATGAACAGTCAGGGAATAAATACAGTTATAAAACAGAAGTATAAAAGGACTGTTAAAATATTGTAAAAGGAACAACTGCTAAAGACGAATTAAACTGCCTGTACAGCAATGTAAACTGCATCTAAAATAAAACGGGAAAACTGGAGGCAATAATCCGTAGTGAGGAACCAGATGTAGTAGGAATAACTGAAACATGGCTACATAAAGAGCAGAGCTGGCTTGAATATTGCTGAACATAATCAGAAAGGATAGGGGAGGAAGAACGGGGGGTGGGGTGGGGGTGGGGTAGCTCTACTAATTATAGACAACATAATGGCAGTAGAAAAAAGGGACAAAACTAACAGACGGCTATAAACAGAAACTATATGGATTGAAATAAAAGCTAAGAAGAGATCGATCAGGCTAATAGGGATATACCGCAGACCGCCCGATAGTGGAAAGGAGGGGGTGGAAGAAATATGTAAGCAAATATGTGAAATGAGTAAAGGACAGAGAATAATAGTCATGGGAGATTTTAACTAACCCCCCAAATAAACTGGCAAGAAGAAGCAGCGAAAGGGGTACAGGGAATGGAGTTTTTACCAAAATGGGCAGGACTCCTTTCTTACCCAGTATGTAAAAAGCTCAACAAGAGAGGGCGCAGTGCTGGATCTAGTAATGGGAAATGAACCAGAACAGATAAGACAAGTAAGTGTGGGGGAACATCCAGGAAATAGCGATCACAACATAATAAGGTTTGAGATAAAGATTGAGAAGGACATAAATAAGACAAAGACCAAAGTAATAAATTGTAAAAAAAAAGCTGATTTTTAAGGAGATGAGAATGGAACTAGGGAAAATAAATTAGAAAAATTTACTGACAAAGAAAAAGAACAGCAGTGGGAAACATTTAAAACGGTGATCAAGAGAGTCTAGGAGAAAAATACCCCACTAAAAAGCAAGAACAAACGAGCCAGTAATGACCCACCGTGGATTAATAAAGGAATAACGGCAAAATAGAAACTAAAGAAAAAGGCTTACACTAAGTACATAGACAACAAAGGAAGGGATGACAAAAGGGAATATGAAAAAGTTAGGAAAAAGTCAAAAAAACAATTAGGAAGGCAAAGACAAACTACAAAATTAAATTATCAAGGAATATAAAAAGAAATAGCAAAGTATTCTACAGGCACATAAATAACAAAAAACAATTCAGGATAGGAATAGGGCCACTAAAGGACACACATGATAAACTCACAGCAAAATGGCAGGAATACTAAATAATTACTTTGCCTCGGTATTTACCAGAGATTCTAACATGGTGGGCATGACATTAGAAGAGATCAAAAAGGATATAAAGACATTTAAGATAGAAAGGGGGAGATAATTGATAAACTAATCAGACTTAGAGAGGATAAAACCCCTGGTCCAGATGGATTGTATCCATGAATATTAAAAGACGTTAGGGGAGAGATAGCAGAGGCACTATTACATATATATAAAAATTCATTAGAAGATGGAATACTGCCAGAGGACTGGTGGACACCTGAGAATCCCTGGCCCAAGACCGCACAAAGTGGAGTAGAAGCATCCGGGAAGGCGCCGAACACCTCGAGTCTCTTCGCCGGGAGCAAGCGGAAGCCAAGTGCAAATGGAAGCCAAGTGCAAACAGCGGAAGGCGCGCACGTCAACCCAAGCACCCCACCCACCCACCCCTTCACCCAACGTCTGCCCCACCTGTGACAGAGACTGTAGGTCCCGCATTGGACTCATCAGTCACCTGAGAACTCATTTTTAGTGTGGAAGCAAGTCATCCTCGGTTCCGAGGGACTGCCTAAGAGAAGGACAGCTAATGTGATTTCTATATAAGAAAAGGAAAATAGAACAAGCCCAGGGAACTATAGACCAATTAGCTTAATGTTGGTGGTAGGAAAGATAATGGAATCCTTAATCAAAGATGTTATAGAAAAACATCTAGAAACTGAAAATATAATAAAGAGTAGTCAATTTGGATTCCAACACGGAAGGTCACGCTTCACCAATCGTATTGAATTCTTTGAAGAAATAACAGAAAAGGTAGATAAGAGGGGGGGGGAATAAACAAGGAAACAGAAAATGAGGCAAAAGGAACATAGGAACAGGAGGGGCCCATTCAGCCCCTCGAACCTGTTCCACCATTCAATTAGATCATGGCTGATCTGTATCTTAACTCCATCTCCCCACCTTGGTTCCCTATCCCTTAATCATAATCATAATCAACTTTATTGTCATTGTTAGTGCACAAGTGCAGTACAACGAAATGTAGGCTTGCGGCTCCCGAGAGTGTACATTTAGATTAAGACATTTAAACATTCAACATTCATTTGGCTTGTAATACATTAACATAAACATAATAAAGTGCATTGGCAGATGTGCAGGCTTTAGAGTTTATTTGTGGAGTTCAGTAGGATGACAGCCCTGGGAAAGAAGCTGTTCCTAAATCTGGTCGTACGGGTGCGAATGCATCTGTAGCGTCTCCCAGATCGCAGGGGGGCAAACAGACTGTGGCTGGGGTGGGTAGGGTCTTTGATGATGGTCAGTGACCTCCGTAAACAGCGTTTCTGGTATATGTGCTCTATGGTTGGTAGCCGGGTGCCGGTAATGCGTTGGGCAGTTTTGACTACCCGCTGCAGGGCTTTCCGGTCATGGGAGCTACAGCTGCCATATCATACTGTGATACAGTTCGTCAGGATGCTCTCTATTGTGCAGCGGTAAAAGTTAGAGAGGATCAGCGGTGACAGGTTACATCCCTTCAGCCTCCTTAGGAAATATAGGTGCTGCCGGGCCTTCTTCACCAGAGAGGAGGTATTGAGGGACCAGGAGAGGTCTTCCGTGATGTGGACTCCAAGGAACTTAAAACTGTCCACCCTTTCCACCACAGCCCCATGCATGTGGATGGGGGTGTGACTTCCGCCTTTAGACTTCCTGAAGTCCACAATGATACCCTTGCCTAACGAAAATGTATCAATCTCAGTTTTGAAATTTTCAATTGACCCTCAATGGTTTTTTGGGGGGAGGGTGTTCCAGGTTTCCAGCACCCTTTGTGTGAAGAAATGCTTCCTGACATCAACCCTGAACGGCCAAGCTCCAATTTAAGGTTATGCCCCCTTGTTCTGGACTCCCCACACCAGCGGAAATAGTCCCTCCCGATCTACCCTATCAAATCCTTTTAATCATCCGGGACAGATGGGCATTCGCTGTAATGTTAAATTAGAAAAGGTACATTTTTAAAGCCATGGCAAACCCCGATAGCTTGCTGCAACACCATTCACATTTTGACCATGGAATAAAATGGACTATTTTTGATCATTCAGAATCACAGGGACAGTGGGAGGCTGGTGAGCAGCGCTCCTTGTGTGTGTTTAAATACCTGATCGAGGTCTTGAAGATAATGAAGGGGTTCGATAGGGTAGACGTAGAGAAGGTGTTTCCACTTGTGGGGGAGACCAGAACTAGAGGTCATAAATATAAGATCGTGACTAATAAATCCAATAGGGAATAAGAACATAAGAAATGGGAGCAGGAGTCGGCCATACGGCCCCTCGAGCCTGCTCCGCCATTCAATAAGATCATGGCTGATCTTCGACCTCAACTCCACTTTCCCGCTCTATTCCCTTATCCCTTGATTACTTTAGAAAATCTATCGATCTCAGCCTTGAATATATTCAATGACTGAGCATCCACAGCCCTCTGGGGTGGAAAATTCCAAAGATTCACAACCCTCCGAGTGAAGAAATTCCTCCTCATCTCAGTCCTAAATGGCCGACCCCTTATTCTGAATTCAGGAGAAGATTGTTTACCCAGAGAATGGTTAGAATGTGGAACTCACTACCACAAGGAGTAGTTGAGGTGAATAGCATAGATCCGTTTAAGGGGAAGCTCCATAAACACATAGAATCGTTGCAGCACAGTAGGAGGCCATTCGGCCAGTCAGGCCTGTGCCGGCTCTCTGCAAGTGCACTTCAGCTAGTCCCACTCCCCCTTATGTCAGCTTTGGACCTTCTGCCAATCACCTTAAATCTGTGTCCTCTGGTTCTCGACCCTTCCGCCAATGGGAACAGTTTCCCTCTATCTACTTTGTCCAGACCCCTCCTGATTTTGAACACCTCTATCAAATCTCCTCTCAACCTTTCCTGCTCCAAGGAGAACAACTCCAGCTTCTCCAGTCTATCCACATAACTGAACTCCCTCATCCCTGGAACCATTCTTGTAAATCTTTTCTGCACCCTCTCTAAGGCCTTCACATCCTGCCTAAAGTGCGGTGCCCAGAATTGAATGCAATACTCCAGTTGTGGCCGAACCAGTGTTTTATAAAGTTTCATCATAACTTCCTTGTTTTTGTACTCTATGGGAGAAAGGAATAGAAGGATATGCTGATAGGGTTAGATGAATAGGGCTGGGAGGAGGCTCGTGTGGAGCATAAACACTGGCACGGACCAGTTGGGCCGAATGACCTGTTTCCCTGCTGTAAATTCTATGCAATTCAATGTAAAGATAATTATTGCGTATTTCAGTGCAGTCTACTTCCTGACAGTCCAACTCATTTCTTGTGCTGAAAAAAATTGCATTATCTAATACTTTGAATTAAGCAACACCAAGAACACAGCAAAGTCAGAATTTAGTTTAAAACATTGGCATTATCAGATAATTGGAATTAAGTAACTTTCAATCGAGAGTTGGCTGCAGTCGGCAGACTTTGCTGAAAGTTTGCTTGTGCAACAGCAGCGCCCTCCAGTGATCACAGAGAGACATTGCGAAGTAATTCGCGAGATTAGGTCAAGAACAGATTTGTTTTTTAAATCTCAGTAAAATGACGAGGAAGATGTCGGATTGTCGTAAGCCCCCAACTGGTTCAATAATATCTTTTTAGGGAAGGAAAATTAGCGTCACGGCCAATACTCCCCGTCATTTTTTGGGGAGGTCCGCGCGGCCCCTCTAACGGCCCATTCTAAATACCGCCCATACGCGGTTTTTCTATTTAAAAGCTGGCTGCACGGGACCCCTGTAGCGCTGCGCGGACACGCAGCTTAACGGGAACATTGGTCGTGGCCTATATTTGGAATGCACTGCCTGTTGGGCGGTGCTTACAGATTCAATAGCAGCCTTCAAAAAGGGAATTGGATAATCACTTGGAGAAAAGTTGCAGCTATGCGGGAATGGCCTCCTTCTGTGCTGTACTATTCTACGATTCTATGTCTCTAAAATCGCCCCTCGGAGCCACCTGCTCAGACTCCCTATAATCTCCCTGGAAAATTATAATATAATTATGGACTCATGGGGAGTTGAGGTTGATGATCAGCCACGATCTTATTGAATGGCGGAGCAGGCTCGAGGGGCTGAATGGCCTCCTCCTGCTCCTATTTCTTATGTTCTTATGTTCCAATCCTTCAAATAAGCCTGTTGCAGTGGGCTCTCAAAATAAAAGCATCATAGGTGCTCTCGGGACGTCATAGGATTGATTCAACAGCAGTTGTAGTTTCAGAGACTGGGAGTCCTTTTTAAGGTTATGTAGGCCACAGGTTGATGGGAGGAGCCCAGATGGACGCCAGTGCCACCCATGAAGCTCCTGGGAACCCAGTCCTGCGCTACCATGCCGATACCTTCTTTCTGCTGAGGAAAGCATTGGCCGCGTTACCCCCCAGCAAATAAAACTCTCACTTCTTTGATGCCTCATTGGTCAGTTGCCAGACTGCTTTGCTGAGAGGAGATAGGATTTGGTATGTAAAATTTTTAATAAATGTAGCCACACCCGCGGGCGGACCTGTACCCCGTGGTGGAAGCTGGCGGCAGGTTGACTTGCAGGAGGTGGAATAGCTGGGTGACAGCCTCCCTTGTGAAGTCAGAGGCAGTGAGCACGGGACTGCTCTGATATGACAAGGTCTGACCATCTGCAGCTGTTAATGCAGGCGCTGGGATAAAGGACAAGTGTGTACATCATACCAGAGGTGCAATCACCTGACACTCTCGGCCCCCTCGTGAATTGATCTTCCAAATCTAGAAGGGGCCATTTGAACCCCTGAGGGAACTCCCGTCCTGGAAACTTTGTTTGGTGCAAAGGGCAACAGCAGTCGGAAACACTTCTCTTGCAGGTAAAAGGAGTTGGGGATAAAAAATTAAAAACTAAACAGCAGCAGGAAGCAACGGGAACGGCCGCATGCTGGGCATCGTGAAAGTAAAAAGTTTAACAGTCAAACTACTTTGTATCTTAAAGCAACAGGTTTTCCTGGAAGTGTCGTAAAAGGAATGCATTGTCAGGCTTTCCCAGATATAAACAGGATGGCATTGAAGTGTCTGAGGAGAAGGCATTGCTTGTTTTCTGAAATGTAAAGTGCTTGAGTAAGGGAATAAGTGTTAGTGATGACATCACCCATGAATGGTTAATGTTTAGTTTTAGGGTGATAAACATGGGCAGTCGGTATCCGTTAAATACAGAAAGCAATTGGTCAAATGCTAGAAAATGTTGCATCAGGAAGTCTCGTTTAAGGGAAGTGGTTCTGAGGTAAAAAAAATTGCTGACTGTTGATTGTCTGTCTGTTTTCAGAGGATTTGGGAAATAGACAGGTCACTTTGCCATTATCCTTTGATGTAGTCAAAATATGGAGGCAGGTATTCCGATCCCTGCGGGTGGATACACGCTGTGTACTCACCCGTAGGGCCAGCGGAAATGCCGGTTTCAGGCATGCGCTGCGCGTGCGCTGGAAACCGGCATTTCCGATCCGTCAGCAAAGCTCTCGACAGATCCTCCGGCTGCCCGGGAGCAGGGCCTCTGCGGGTGGAGAGTTCCGTTTTTTGGAGTCCCTCCGCCGGCAGAAAACACTTACAATTCTTGCGCCTGGTAAAAGCATAGACGCAAGGCCTGCTTTTACCAGGATAAGAGTTGAAAAAAGTTTTTTTTTTTTTTTTTTTTTTAATTTCCACGGATTCATCATTTAAAAATACTTTAAAGAAAGGTAAGTTTATTTTTAGCCCTGTTAAAAACTTTAATTTTTTCAAAAAATAAAATTTGTTTAAAATACTTAATTTATGTAATTTAAAGTCATTTTAAAAATGTGATTTTTTTTTAAAAATTAAAGTTTTACTATGTTTTAGGGGTGATCTCTATTCATATATTTGACAGGTCTTCCTGTCAAATGTATGAATGGAGATTCCCTTCTCTGATTGGCTCCCCATGGACGCTGCGAACTACCTGCACCTCTGGGCTACGTGGGCCCTGCGCACCGGCAGTTTGGAGAGGCCCAGCAATGGAACTGTGCGCCTCCCGGGAGCCCTCCGGTCCAGGCGCAGGTTTTTCCAGATCGCAGCCCTCCGCCCGCAGGAGGCCTGCGAACGGAATTTCTGGGCCCTTGAAGGTATATAAAGGAATATAGTCTTCAACGGTTTGTCAGAGTGGGCTCGAAAGGTACAGAAACCAAATATTAACTCTGTGTCTACAGTTACAGGCCGATCGCCTTTACCGTGTATCGATAAAGTCTGTTCCGTATACTCCACTACAAAGTCTCGTGCTTACTCGAAACGTGTTGGTGAACCAGAGGAGAAAGGAGGTTGCTTAAGGTAAAATGTGAAGGTAAAATGGCACTAGTCCCTTTTTCTGCCTGTTAACTACCAGTTAAAAGGATTAAAAGCCTTTTCCCGCCTCCAGGAGACAGGACCCGAAGCTGCACATCTTCCCGCCTCCTGGCAAAAGGGCACGGAGGCGGGTTTGCCACCCGCCCCCAATTTCTCCGATTTTACCAGCTGTCCCACCTCCATGCCCACCTCCTCGGGGCTTGGAAAATCCAGCCCTAGGTGTCAGACGTTACACATGAGGACGTTAGCTGTAAGGAAGGTCCCAGGTAGAATAGGAATGAGAGGTGATCCTATTGAAACGTACAAGATACTGAGGGGGCTCGACGAGGTAGATGCAGAGAGGATGTTTCCCCTCGTGGGGAAATACAGAACTCGGGGGCATAGTTTCAGAATAAAGGGTCGCCCTCTTAGAACGGAGATGGAGGAGGAATTTCTTCTCTCCGAGGGTCGTAAATCTGTGGAATTCTCTGCCCCAGAGAGCCGTGGAGGCTGGGTCATTAAATACATTTAAGGTGGAGATAGACAGATTTTTGCAAGGTAAGGGAGTGAAGGGTTATGGGGAGTGGGCAGGGAAGTGGCTTTGAGCCCAAGATCAGCCATGATCTTATTGAATGGCGGAGCAGGCTCGAGGGGCCAAGTGGCCTATTTCTTATGTTCTTATGTTTAACATAACATAGTGGTAATGTTACTGGACTAATAATCCAGAGGCCTGGACTAATTATTCAGGGATGAAGTATTCAAATCCCACCA
Source organism: Somniosus microcephalus (assembly GCF_052327205.1). Taxonomy (NCBI): domain Eukaryota; kingdom Metazoa; phylum Chordata; class Chondrichthyes; order Squaliformes; family Somniosidae; genus Somniosus; species Somniosus microcephalus. Next base: position 184,774,203 of record NC_140999.1, on the reverse strand, counting down.
CGGCAGCTGGGGAATTTAAATTCAGTTAATTAAATAAATCTGGAATAAAATGCTAGTATCAGTAATGGTGACCATGAAACTACTGGATTGCTGTAAAAACCCATCTGGTTCACTAATGTCCTTTAGGGAAGGAAATCTGTCGTCCTTACCCGGTCTGGCCTATATGTGACTCCACAACATACAGCAATGTGGTTGACTCTTAACTGCCCTCTGAAATGGTCCAGCGAGACACTCAGTTGTCAAGAAAGTGGCTCAGCACCACCTTCGAGGGCAATTTGGGATGGGCAATAAATGCCGGGTTTCCCAGGAGCGCCCGCATCCCTAGAATGAATTTTAAAAAAAAGTAATGCACCAATGAAAATGCAGATACAAGCTAGCTAATAAGCCGATAAAAAGCCAGCTTCAAAAGTCTAACAACTTGCATTTATATAGTGCCTTCCATGACCTCGGGGCGTCCCAAAGCGCTTTACAGCCAAGGAAGGAGTTTTTTGAAGTATAGTCACTGTTGTATTGTAGGAAATTTAAATTGGAGGTGTTGGGGGAGAGGAGTGATGGGTGAGCGGGAAAGAATACGAGCAGCAGTGTTTTGGGTGGCATCTTTATTGAAGCAATTACGTTATTTCTCTAAACATCATTTCCCTACGGGTTTAATTGAGCTTTAGCGTGACATTATTTTGGGCAGAAACCTTATTTTATCACAGCAGAGAGCTAATTTTGAGAGAGATTCCATACTGGGATGGATTTGCTGAAGTGGGGGCGGTGGCGGGGGAGAACCCTACAATAGGTTTGCGAGAGGCAGAACCGTTACAAGTGCAAATTATATTGCGCACCGATGCGTGTACCTGTCACGGCTCAAGAGTGGTGCTCACACATCTGCTCCATCCTGTTCTCAGTTCCTGCCCAGGTGAAGGAAAGTGCGCAGGGAGCAACCGCTGGAATAGGTAGGAATAGAGGAACAGCACCTCATCTTCTGATCGGGCACTTTACAGCCTTCCGGCCTCAATCTGCTCAATAACTTTAGGTCATAACCACTGCTCCCATTTTTTTTTGGCCAGCAGGAGTTAGTAATGGTGCCTCCTTTAAGATGCTCCTTAAAACCAACCGCTTTGACCAAGCTTTTGGTCACCTGCCCTAATTTCTCCTTATGTGGCTCGGTGTCAAATCTTGTTTAACAACGCTCCTGCGCAGCGCCTTGGGACGTTTTACGATGTTAAAGACGCTATATAAATACAAGTTGTCGTTGTTGGTTCTGCTGTAATCATTTACGCCTCTTTTGTTTCTTTACTTGTCCCATTAACATCCCCTTTTGCCTCGCACTATCAAACTTTTGACATTTTATCAATCCTGCCTTCCGCCCGATCACAGACCTTCCCTTTGTTCTTTAATCCGCCCCTCATCCCTGGCTCTGGACTTGCTTATAAACTGTTAACCTGATGAAAGGTCACCGACCTGAAACGTTAGCTCTGTTTTTCTCTCCCCAAACGCTGCCTGACCTGCTAAGTGTTTCCAGCATTTTGTGTTTATTTTAGGAATTTAGGGGGAATAATTGAGTCCCGCCCCCTTTGGAGCACTAACTTCGCTGAAGTTTATCGGTAGCGCCCCAAGAGGGAAGCAGGGCGCTACTGCAAGCACCCCGCCTCCCTCTTGGGGCGCTGCAAGGAAATACCGCGGCGCTACGTGCCGCAGCGCCATGTCGCGCCGCGCTATTGCAGGCCTTCCTCCCCTTCTTAAAGGGGAGGGGCTATGCGCAGCTGGACCCCGGGGCCCAGCGGGATCGGAGTGCCGGCAAAAGAGCCCGGCACTGAAGAGAAGTGCCGGACTCATGGAGCGCAGCCGGCACTCCGCGGCGGGGGGGTGGGGGCGGCTGTTCAGGAGGCCAGGGACGGCAGTGGAGGCAGGTGCTGGCAGGCGGCCAGCAACAAAAATGGAAGCTCGGCCCCTCGCCTTTAAATAGCGCCGCCCTGGCCGCGGTAGGGCCCCCCCCCAATACCCCGGACATAGCATCTGGCAGTAGTCAGGGGGCGCTACTGAAGATCGCGTCCGGGGCGCTGCGCACGGCGATGACGTCATCGCTCGTGGGGCGCTAACGGTTCCCGCCGCCAACCTCCCGCTGAATTTCGCAGGAGGCATTGGTGGCGCCGTGCCCGAGCGTTAGTTGCTTTGCGCCCCATTAGCGCCCTCTTAGGGAGCTAACGGGAGGCGCAAAGCAACCGAATTTTCCCCCTTGGTTTGCTAACTTGACATGTGTGTATTAAATGATATGGAGTAAGTTTCAAGTGTAGAGTGGTTGCAACTGGTCATAAATATACAAGTTAAACAGCAAGATTGAGGATTTTTCAGTCAAGATTATTGAAAATGATCGCAAAACTGGATTCCAAAAGTGATGCTCTCGCAGTGAAAATCTGTTTTAGACACTGCACTGACTCATCTCAAATTGACAAATGATTATTCCCCCCCCACATTAAAAATATGAATTTTTTTTTTAGTGTTCTAAAATTAAGCAGAAAACTGCATTTTGATATAAAATTTTTAAACGGTCAAGAATGACTCGACCTCCCTAGGAATACTCATGTTAGCATGTACTAGACATAGTGCTATTTTGAAGGCCCAGGCGTGGGTGCAATTTAAACATGTTGACTACACCCCTGACGAGAGTTGGATGTTGGGACATATTTGCAGCTTAAGTTGGGACCAGCCGATGGCCTGTTGAATGTTCGATGTAACTACGTCACAGTCATATTGGGAGTTGCTGCACTGTGGGAGGCGGTGTCTTTCAGAGATGTTAAACCGAGGCCCCGACTGCCCTCTGAGGTGGCTGTCAAAGATCCCCACAGCCATGTTTAAAGTGCAGGGGGCTTATCCCGGTGTCCTGGCCACTATTTATGCCTCAACCAATATTGTTAAAACAGATTATTGATTAATTTATCTCACTGTTGTTCTGAGAAATCTGCCCCAAAAAAATCTGCAGGCAAACTCAGTCTCGTGTTGCCTTCTCGTCTTGCAGATCTACAAAGAAACAAGCGGCCGTAACATCGCCCGTCTCCACCCCTGCCGCAGCTCAACTGCTGCTGAAGCCCCCATCTGTGCCTTTGTTATCTCTAGACTTGACTATTCCAACGCACTCCTGGTCAGACTCGCATCTTCCCCCCTCCGCAAACTTGAGCTTATCCAAAACTCGGCTGCCTGTATCCAAACTCACACCAAGTCCCGTTCACCCATCACCCCTGTGCTCGCTGACCTACACTGGCTCCTGCTCCAGCAACAGCTGAGTTTTAAATGCTCATTCATGTTTTCAAATCCCTCCATGGCCTCGCCCCCTCCCTATATCTGCAACCTCCTCCAGCCCTACAACCCTCCGAGATCACTGCGCTCCTCCAATTTCTGGCCCCTTCCACATCCCTGATTTTAATCGTTCCACCATTGATGGCCGTGCCTTCATCTGCCTAGACCCTAAGCTCTAGAATTCCCTCCCTAGACCTCTCCACCTCCTTTAAGACACTCCTTAAAATCTCTCATCTAATATCTCTTTGTGGCTCAATGTCAAATTTTGTTTGATAATTGTCCTGTGAAGCGCTTTGGGACGTTTTACTACGTTAAAGGCGCTATATAAAGCCACAGCTGGTAAGGTATGAGATGGCCAGTGATCTTGGGACCACCGCTGTCCAATAGTGCACTCGGAGCTCCTATGCCCTCTTCCAACACTACTTTTCCTTTCCCTTAGGCTAGATGATGAACTACACTAGGTACAGAGCAATTCAAGCTCCAACATCAGGACAAAATAAAGAACACTGCTACCTTTCCACCCTGGAACCAAAGTTCAAATCTAGCCCCAATGATTAGAAGACTCTTCCATCAGCACTCCCTGAAGGTTCAATTGGCAAAGGCAATGGACCTTGCTCTCTGAATTGGCTGCTGTGATCTCCTATGGAGCCGTGAATCCACTCAGCTGCGATGTGTTTTGGAATATCCTGAGGAAGTGAAAAGTGTTAGGTAAAAATGCAAGTCTTTTATACAGACCAAGAGGTCCCCCAGGTTCACGTCGAGTTGAGTGATCTCAGCCACAATGGCAGGAAGGACAATGCAATGGCTGATTTAGATCGGGTGGGGTGGGGGCAAATCACCAGAGATCTCCTTCCTGATCGTCAATCAGTGACATCTCCTAGACAACAGCTTTCAGGTCAGGACAGGATAAAACTAAGCTGGGACAAGGATTGCCAACTGAGTGGATGTATTCCTGGAGATTTCATTACATGACCTCCAGCTTCCAACCACCTCGCTCCTACGCGCCCACCATTGGTCGCCTGACACGTCCAACCTCGCGGTGCCCCGTCTTCCCACAGCCAATTGGAAAAAGGGAAGACTCCTCGTTACCCGATTGGCTGATTCTTGACCGTCAGTCTAACAGCCTTTTGCCCACCTCCAATATTTTTATAATTAAAACAGAAGTGTTCAAAGAAAATGAAAAAACACAATTTTTTTTCAATGCCCCCAGCTATTTTAAAAATGCACATATATTTACATAACAAGCAGTAGTTAAAAAAAAGGAACTAACCTTTATATAATTAGATTACAGGTTTCCAAAATGGAAAGTCCCATAATTAATCAGACAGCCACCATTTATAAGAACATTATTTATTAACCAATTGCATACCTTCCAACACACAAAACATGCCGTGTATATAATTCCACAAAAGCTGACCAAAATGTCGGAACAGCATAAAAAGGTTATATAATAAAAGGCACAGTGTAGGTAACTGCATAGATGGGAATCCCTGACCGCAGCAATGTATTGCCGCTTTCAATTCACATCACACAACCTACAGGAATCCTGCTAGAAATGAATCATCAAGACACATCTGCAATTACCCTCTCCCCAAGCTACTGGGCATTAAGTAACCATTAATCACTTATAACTGGATTCTAATTAAAATGAGGAAGGGGGTGGTCAGGATGGATGGAGGTACATTTCTTGAGCAGAATTAGAAGGGTATAATACCCTCCCCATCTACATTATATAGAAGTGTCAGGGGAGCAGCACTCCCAAGACCCGTGATATCCACGTGCTATTCTCCCCAATGTAACGTTTCTCGCTGTTGCCGCTTCAACTCAAGCCCAGAGATCCACAACCCCCACAGTCATTAAGGAGGGAATCCAGCTCGGTGCGCTTACCTTGAACTAGAGGGCCACCAGAAGATTGGGTCTCTGGAATTTAGATAATTAAACAGTAAACTCTTGTTTAAACAGCACTTAAATCATCCAGAATACTTTAATAACTGGCAAAATAGATAACCGGTAATCTTGCCGAATCCATCCAGCACTCGTTTTGCCGAGTCAGAGTCTCCCGCGGTGACTGAGTTAGTCAGTGGTTTCTATTTTTGTTTGTGTTAAAAATTGCCTTGGTAGGTATACCTCTGTTATCCAGAATTTTTGATCAACCGGCACCATCCCGGTCCCATTAGGTGCCGGATACAAAAGAGTTTACTGTATTAACAAAGACCACCACACGTTTTCAGTTGATGGCCTTTCTTCAAGGTAAAGCTGGCTTTAGAGGGACATGATCGGAAACGGTTAGGAGACTATTAGCTAAACAAGAGTCAACTTATGATTAAAACATTCAAAGGGTTTAAAATAATCTAAAATTTCAACAAAAAAAGTTGGTGGATTTGCCGGTATGATTTTTAATTAAGTCAATGTTTACCCAAAAAGGGCACCCTGCTTCCTGCACGGACAGCTAGACTCAACTCAAGATAGCATTGCCAAACAGAAAACGGTCTATAGTTTCTTCACTCGCTGCAGTAAATATTTTCTTCAGACTAGATACTGATTAATGATGACCAAACGACAACTAACATACGCTGTGGTGTAGACCCGAAGACTGCTTGCTCAATTGCAGATGACCCTGCTCCAGTATCAAGCTAGTCGATGAACACAATCATTGCACAATCACAGATCAAAGCCACCAATAAGACAGACATGTACAGGACTGCAGAATAACTTTGAAAATTGTCGAGAGAGGCAGATTACAGGTATTTCACAATTATACTCAAACAAGATCAAGGTTTTTACTTCTTGGGGGGGGGGGGGGGGGTGCGGTTGATGATGAAAGAGAAAAACGAAACATTTTTGTCTGAAGAGTGTTAGAACTTGTATCAAACTTTGGTTACACCGCACTTGGAGCACTGTGCAAAGTTCTGGTCTCTATTATAAAAAGGATAGAGGCACTGGGGAAGATGCAACAAGATTTACAAGGAGGATACCAGAACTAAAAGGTTATACTTACCAGGAAAGGGCGAGGCTCTTTTCACTAGAAAGGAGAAGGCGGAGTCGTGCCCTAATAAGTCTTCAAAATGATGAAAGGGTTTGATCGGGTAGACGTAGAGAAGATAGTTTCCACTTGTGTGGGGGGAGACCAGAACTAGAGGCCATCAATATAAGAAGTCACTAATAAGTCCAACAGGTGATTCAGGAGAAATGTCTTTACCCAGAAAGCGGTGAGAATGTGGAACTCGCTATTACAAGGAGTGGTTGAGGCAAATAGCACAGATGCATTTCATGGCAAGCTCGATGAGCATATGAGAAAGGAATAGAAGGATATGCTGATAGGGTTACATGAAGAGGGGTGGCAGAAGGCTCATGTGCAGCATAAATGACAGCATAGACAAGTTGGGCTGAAGGCCTGTTTCTGTGCTGTAGGCTTGACGTAATTCTATAGACATATCTGCACAGGAAGTCATTCCAGCCCATGCAGCTGGCTGCACTGGAACCATCTACTCTAGTCCCATTTTCCGGTTGTTTCCAAGTACCCTTCAATATTTTTCTTAAGGCCGGCATAGAACAGTTGGGACGAATGGCCTGTTTCTGTGCTGTACATTCTATGCAATATGACCTCCCCACTCCCAGAATGGATCTCCCCAGATGATCAGAACCAACGAGAGATGAAATTTCACAGCAGGTTCAGAAAACAAGAGCCTCAAGGCTTCAGAGTTAGGCTGGGACTGGAAATTATCACTGGCTTTGGATAAAAAAGGATCTTGTATAAATACATTGAGCAGCATAGGGAGGCTGCCACCTGTTGCAATGCATGTAAAGTGCTTTAAGGTCTTCGGTTTCTCTCACACTTTTCCAGTAAGTTCTTGGATACAAGAGTCAAAGGCTCCACAGGTTTGAAATCACTCCACAGACCTGTAAACCTTGTTTTATTCCTCAATAAAACACGCACACACTAAAAGCCTCCTTCACTATTAACTAGAGCTTAGGTCTGGACTCTAGATACCACTCACTCAGCACTGCTGCCGTTGGATTCTCTCTCACTACCATCAGCCCAAGACATGACCAAAGTCCTCGTGTGTTATACCTGGGACACTGCCACGGGCTGGTGTGTGTATGTGTAGTTTGCCTCACACCAGTCCTCAGCGAGTGTGCTCTTTATACTAAAAGTAGTGAGCACGGCCAGATTGTTTGGCCTTTACTGCAAGGGGTTTGGAGTATAAAAGCAGGGAAGTCCTGCTACAACTGTACAGGGTATTGGTGAGACCACACCTGGAGTACTGCGTACAGTTTTGGTCTCCTTATTTAAGGAAAGATATACTTGCATTGGAGGCAGTTCAGAGAAGGTTCACAAGGTTGATTCCTGAGATGAGGGGGTTGACTTATGAAGAAAGGTTGAGCCTATACTCATTGGAGTTTAGAAGAATGAGAGATGATCTTATTGAAACATATGATATACTGAGGGGGCTCGACGAGGTAGATGCAGAGAGGATGTTTCCCCTCGTGAGGAAATCTAGAACTCGGGGGCATAGTTTCAGAATAAAGGGTCTCCCTTTTAGAACTGAGATGAGGAGGAATTTCTTCTCTCCGAGGGTCATAAATCTGTGGAATTCTCTGCCCCAGAGAGCCATGGAGGCTGGGTCATTAAATACATTTAAGGTGGAGATAGACAGATTTTTGCAAGATAAGGGAGTGAAGGGTTATGGGGAGCGGGCAGGGAAGTGGCTTTGAGCCCAAGATCAGCCATGATCTTATTGAATGGCGGAGCAGGCTCGAGGGGCCAAGTGGCCTATTCCTGCTCCTATTTCTTATGTTCACAATAGTTAAGGTTACGTACTTTAGAGTGTGGTGATCTCTCCTATGGAAGGGGTGTGACTGCAATTCTGCACACAGCGTGTCAGGTTTCAGGTGATCTTGCAACAAGTTCCGTAACATGATTGGCATAACTGGAAACAGAATTTTCAGGAGTTGAAAGGGATTGTCCATCTTTATTGCTCATCTTTGCCCGGGTTAATAAATCACACCAAAACTTTTCACCGCTGATTGTCTGTGTCCCTCATCATACTTTAAAAAAATATATATACTTAAGGCTGCATTTATTGCCAATCCTTTGTTGTCCTGAGAAGTTAGTTTGTGGGCCTTCCCAGGGGCATGCGTGAGGAATTTGGGGGCAGGAATGAGAACTGAGTCATGGTTACTGTCACATGGGACACTCACCACCCATCCCCCCCCACCCCCCCCCCCCCAAAAAAAGCCTGCGGTGAGAAATTTAAAACGGCTCCTTGGCCAGACTCCAGATAAAAGGTGTTTCCCGACCCGAGCATAGCTTGCCAGTGAACTAAATCATTCCCTGTCGGTCACAATTTCAATGGCACCGCCGCCGCCGCCTCCTTCTTGTTCACCAAAAAATGGCCAGATCCGATGCGCAACATTTAAATGCAAGACACCGATCACAGTATAAATTGGTCGAGTGTTGAGGTCACCCTGAGATAATAGCAGAGTAAAAGAATGGAGAAGTTAGGAGGAAAGAGAAAAAAAAAAGTTTAGGCAAGAGAGATTTGTTAGGACATGGAATGCCCTCTCAGAAAGAGCGATGGAAACAGAAATCATAATAGCATTAACGGTGGATAAAGATTTGAAACAGAAGAATTTTAAAAGGGTATAAAAAAACTGTACCAAAAACAGTACCAAATGGATAGCTCTTGGAGGGAGCCCGCAAAGATCAGACAGGCCAAACGGCCTCCCTTTGAACAATAAAGTTCTGATTTATTTATTTTTATTAAGTCTAATGACTTCTGCATAGAATAGGATAGGCTTTATTTTCAATGTTTTCCCTTTATTGCTGTACAATTCAACAGGCTACACTATACAGAATTGCAAAGTGGCTATTTTAATCCCTAGTTTATAAAATACCTGATCAAAACAGAATGGGTCCCAGTGGTTATAAGTTTGGGGATTTCACCATGTAAAGACATGATCAGCTAACAAATATTCTACAGCCTTTAACCCCGGTCTCCAAACAGAACAAGGAACACAAACCAAAATGTAATAAACCCGTGAATTAAACTGTATAAATAAAAAAAACCGAACCATTAAAAACCAGCTCGCTCCAGTGAAGACATTTTAAAAACACGGGCTGATGGCATCATGTGATCCAAAGTCTAGTGTCAGGAAAGTTGGGTCACTTTTGTTAGCCTGGTATCCAATAAAATGAAGCAAAAAGAATAATGATTCAGCACACGAGACTGGATAAACACAGCACTCAGCCCTCCATTTGGGGGGGGGGGGGGGGGGAGGGAGAGGGAGAGAAGAGACAATGACAAGCACCACCTTTCTGGCATTATATATATGCATCATATACGACCCCTGAATATATTCTAATAATATAATTTATGTACAGAAAGTAAATGAAGCTGTTATAGCCAGAGCTCCGTCCCAAACACAACCCCCCCCCCCCCCGGCCCAAACCCAATGATCTCGTGCCAAGGGTAGCCATGCCATCCTTTCCTGGACCTCTACGAGCAATGCCCAGTTTCAACTGGTTTTCAAAATTTCTTGCTCGCCCTGTGTGAAAGCACCTTACTTCCATTCAACAACTTGCATTTATAGAGTGCCTTTAAAGCCCTCCATACCACTGTTCATTAATTTGTACAAAGCTAGATCCAGGTTGGATGTCAGGAGGAGGTTCTTTTCCCAGAGAATAGTGGACCTCGGGAACAGGCTGCCGACTCGTGTGGGGGGACGCGGACTCGCTGAATTCCTTCAAGCGAGAGCTGGACCTGTTTCTGGCTGGGGCGGAGAGCACCTCTTACAGAAGGTAGGTCCTGCAGGAAATTCAGGGCCAGTGAGCTCCTGGACCAGTTTCGATCGTCTAGGTGGGTCGGAGAGGAATTTCCCAGATTTTTTATTCCCAAATTAGCCTGGGTATTTTTTTTTTTTTAATGTTTACCTCTCAGGAGATCACATGGCTCCGGGTGGGGTGGAGTGTATATGTTGTGATACACAAGGTATCGCAATTGTCTGGGACAGACTCAGTGGATCAGAGGGTCTTAACCTGTCCATCATTGCTCGTAATTCGTATTAGCATACTAATATGGGAGTCACTGACTGCATGGTGCCTTTGGACAGTACAGATTAGAGATGGAGTTACCCCTTGGTCTAAGTTCCAAAGCATTTGCTCATTAGGCAACAGATGTATGTCAAAGAGTCTCATCAATTGGACTGGTATGGTCTACATGTCTGGTCTGCTGTCATTAGACTGCACAGAATATGCTACTCTGGTCAGTCAGATCACTTTCTCCCTTCTCCCAATTGGAAGCATGTTTCACCAAAGCAAAAGAGATTTTCAACAATTATTTGGGGGGAGATGGGCTGGGGAGAAATTCTAGGGGACTATCATGCAAGCTCCTTGGGAACATCCAACAGGAACACCAGGTCCACAGGAGACAGGTCAGTGTGTTAACCAACCCTTTGCCCTAATTGCATAAATTTCACACAAAAGCCAACAATTTGCTATTCCTAGTAGTTGCGAAGTTATTGGATTCTGTTGCCACTAGTATTATTTGCAACTTATTAAAATTCCCATCATTACGTGTATACATAGCTAGAATTAAAGAATAAGGAGCACAAGAAAAGAGGCGGCACCATTTTGCTGAAGACAGTTCCAGTGTGCGCAGATACAAGTACACTGTACTGAGAACACAGCACTGTACAAAGGGTTGAAGTTAAAATACATTCTTCCCCTTTACTCCCAGTCAGTAAATACCTCAGGCTTTTGGGGTATCAAAATATTGGTTGTTCCCTGAAAATTTTTGGTTTCTAGTTACATTGTCTACTTTCAATGTCCATGGGGATAAGGTCCTTCTGATCAGATGTATCTACTACATCAAAAATCTCCACATTTGGTGCTTGAATAAAGATTTTTATGGGATATGATCTTCTATTGCAGGGCTAGGATAGATAAACTGGGGGGTGGGTGGGGAAGGGCAATTGAGGATTCCGAATACTCAACTAGAACGCCGCGTTCCTACTCAGGTCTCCAAAAGAAGGTTTTGGGATGCTTCTCTACACTAATTTGAAATTCTCTAACAATAAGCCTCGTTGGGCTACAATGAAGCCTGGAAACGTTAGTCTAGTTTCAACACACAGAAGTCACCTCTGGGATGGTTGAACATTAAGTGACAAGAAAATATGGGAGAGGAGAAAGAGGAGTTTTGCAGGGTTTTTTTGACAAGTTTTAGTGATCTTAATTTTACAAAAGTCTTGATTTAACTCACTTACCTTTCAACCCTACATGTAGGGTTATGCGTTCAACATAAGGTATGTGTGTTCAGTCCATTGGCTCCTGCAAAACCAGCTGCTCTCATCTTAGACATATTTAAAAAACCCTGAGTACGCTTAATCAGGAATCACTGTAAACATTAGGCGCTCCCACCTGTAGAGTCCAGAAGAAATTCCAGACAAAGCTAATTGTAACCTCTAATCCCTGACAAAGATTATTTGGTCAAACCTAGATTCTCATCTGCCCCGACTCATCCCAGTGGTACAAGATCGAAATGCTCAAATACGACCCCAATCTGGGCAGTGGCAAGACTCGCCAGAATAATGCAGCACCGACCAACCCTGGATTAGCTTCGATGCTAAGACCAGGATCTCCATCATTGGGCCACGTACTGACCAGTGAACATCCGCAGCAATGACCACATATCGGACACGAAGCAATTGCATGAGGAACCTCAACCACAATCAGCCTCGCTGTGCAGGAAGAGGCACCATTACCAGTTTGACCCAGTTTACCTGAGGATCCAGTTGACTAAAACAGAGCATTCATTTTGTATTAATAAATATACTTCAAACTGTATGCTGAAGAGATATAATAAACGTATTAAGCAGTCAAGATGTCTATAGCACCAGCCATACTCCCTCACCAAGCAATAAAATATATAGTTATGAGCAGGCATGTCGAACACGTTTCTGCCCATATGTTCCATGATTTAAAGGCAGCTATCTTTAATGACCAAACCGCTCCTTACGATCGGTACACATTTCTGTGGCAATGTGCCATTAGGCCATATAACCATTAGCAGAATTGCTCACTGATGGGAAACAGTCAACTCCCCTGCCTCCACGGTGCGGCATTCCGGCTTGGAAATGGAAACCTCATTTCCCCATCCTGTCGCTACTTGGCCAGGAAGTAACCAAAGAAATAACGATCAGAACTGGGCGGGGAAAAAAAAAGCTTCGATCTTAGGAGCGAGTCCCATCCCTGGCCCTTCGGCAACGTTCCCGTGGAAGCCAGTCGATGACACGTTAAGCAATATGGAAAAAAAAGAGATTTCCATTGTTTGAGGTTGGATGCCCGCTGCAGTGGGCAAGCAATCGTTCAACGAGGCACTGGTTTTATGAAACCAAACGTTTCTTCTCAACTCACCGGCTTTGAAGCCATTTAGATTTAGATTCATTTGCATGAAGATTACTTTTCTTCATTTAAAATGAGAAAACAACCGGAGCCGTCTACAGTTTTAAAAACACCAAAAGGGAAAGGACTGAGGCGACTAAGATATCCCGCGTGAATGTAACTCCATTCCTGGAATATAACAAGCCTCCCGGGATTCACAGGAAAAACCCACTCTCTCTACTTGAAAAGCTTCATCTTGGGCCTGTGACTATTGGCGTGGCGATAGAACTGGAGCTCAGCTTTGGGATCAGAGTCGTCGCTGTCACTGTCGCTGTCATTCCAATCGGGCTTGAGTGGCGTCAGCTCCGGAGCGACGATATCACCATCCTGCAAGTAAGTATGAAAGTGGAACTATTAACAACTGCTTTTCGGGAAGGGAGAATAATTGTCATTTTGTTTAAACTTCACATCTCTTAAAATGTCTTTATAAAATAATCTTGCATGTGTAAGTGATCCAGCCACCCAACTTGAGCACAAAAATCTAAGCTGGCACCTTGCACTGTCGCAGATGCCATCTTTCGGATGAGACGTTAAACCTCTCAGACGTCTGCTCTCTCAGGTGGACGTAAAAGATCCCGCGGCACTATTTCGAAGAGGAGCAGGGGAGTTCTCCCCAGTGTCCTGGCCAGTATTTATCCCTCAATCAATATCACTAAAAAAATCAGATTATCTGGTCGTTATCACACTGCAGTTTGTGGGAACTTGCTGTGCTCAAATTGGCTGCCGCGTTTCCTACATTACAACAGTGACTGCACTTCAAAAAACAGTACTTTATTGGCTGTAAAGCACTTTTGAGACATCTTGAGGTTGTGAAAGGCGCTATATAAATGCAAGTCTTTCTTTTCCAGTGCTACTTTGCAACTGACCGAGCTGCGTGGAACCAGTCACTGACTCATTACTTATTTTTTTGGCCACCCACTCATGGCATAAAGGTCCTGGCCCTTCACTGAGCATGGCTGTGACCAGGAGCTCTCAGTGTACAGAAGCACCGACTGCCATGCACTTTGTTCCCACACACTTCAAGAATTCCCCTTGAAATGAAATTGGGTGAATTGAACAATTCAGTGACAGGTAGGGAAGATTCCCACTAAGCAGAATTGGAAATTCATTCATAAAGAACAAACTTGCATTTATATAGCACCTTTCACAAACAGCACTGAGATAATGACCAGATAATCTGTTTTAGTGATGCTGATTGAGGGATAAATATTGGCCCCAGGACACCGGGGAGAACTCCCCTACTCTTCTTCGAAATAGTGCCGTGGGATCTTTGTGTCCAGCCAAGAGGGCAGACGGTAATGTTCCCTTTAAGCTGCGCAGCTGTCTGGGGCTCCCGCGCAGCCGGCGCACCGGCTTTTAAATAGAAGAAACCGCGCACGCGTGGGAACTTGGATGGGCCGCGCAACCCGTTAAAGGGGCCGCGCACCCAAAACAAAAATTAAAGGGAACATTGGCAGACGGGGCCTCGGTTTAACATCCCATCTGAAAGACTGCAGAGTACTCTGGAATACTGCACTGGGAGTGTCAGCCCAGGTCATGTGCTCGAGTCTCTGGAGTGGGACCTGAACCCACGACGTTCTCAGAGGTTACCACTGAGCCAGGGCTGACACAGGAAGCGTTGCATTATGGTGAGCAAATAGAGGACAAACCCATGACAAGACAATGTCTACAACAGTGAGGCCCAATAGTAATAACCCAGGTATGCAACATGACCACAGAATGAAATCAGAAACTACAACATTCCAGTCTGGTCTCCACCTCCCTACCCTGGGTTTCGTGAAGTTCCTGTTGATGCACCATTGGACAAAGTGCTTCCGGGCCGCTTCCACACTCCGCTCGTCGGTCTTCTTGCAGTACACTTGGATCAGCTGCTCTGTAAACCTCTCCGGTAGCAGCTGGGACACCTAGGTGGGCACAGGAGAGAGGAAGTTGATATCCACATGTATTAACAGTAATCTGACGAGGATGAAATTTCTGGTACAATGGAGCAAGCAACAGCACTACATTACAGTGAGTTAAGGGCTGGATCCAGGGCTCTGTTAACTTTCTGATCTGCGGAGACACCCAACACCTCAAGAGGCTGAGGAGTAAATCAAGAGCAAGAACAATCTCCAGACCGCTGCCCCATAGCAGCACTGGGAGTCGGTCACACCCCTGCCCTCAGTTGGTGCACAGCTGGTGAGAGTTGAGATTTATAAAGCCATATTAGAAGCAGGATTTGTTGCGTCTTCAGGTGTTGGTGAAGTTACCTGGTCTTTACGGATTTTGATTGCCTGGTTGGGGTTGTTCTTGCAGTAGAACCGGACCTTGTTAATGGGATTTTGTCCCTCCATCCCGTAGTCCATCTGAACAACCTACAAAAGCAGAAACGATGTTGAAATCTTCTAAATATTTTAATCTGGAAAATTGCTGGTGCGGTTTCACGTTGCTTCGCAAAAGGAAAGCAAAACTTGTATTAATACAGTGCCTTTCAGGATGTCCCAAAGTGTTTTACAGCCAATGAAGTACTTTTGAAGCGTAGTCACTGTTGTAATGTAGGAAACGCAGCAGCCAAATTGCACTAACAACAATGTGGTAAGGACCAGATAATCTGTTTCTGTGATGTTGGTTGAGGGATAAATACTGGCCAGGAAATCAGGGAGCATAGTAGACTCATGACTACGGTCAGAACATGTGGAGTCGGGGGACAAGTAGCAGAATGGACAGCAAGCTGGCTAGAAAATAGAACAGTGAGAGTAGGGGTTTAAAGGTAGTTATTCAGACTGGCTAAAAGGTGGGAAGTGTTGTTCCACAGGGATTGGTGCTGGAACCACTGATGTTAATCGTTTACATAAACGATTTTTGTACGTAACTCTTCGTTGGGCCCCCAAAGAGATGTCACATATACCTTTACGTGTACTGGCCAATTGAAATCAATCATATGAAGAGGAATTTAAGTCCGATCCCATTCCAAATGAAACAATCACAACTCGCCATCAATGCAAGGCGAAGTGGGAGAAAGAAATCTTCACAGATTCCACTTAAATTCATTTGTGAATTTTCGTAGATCAGCATCATCTGGTATAATATTTTCGCAAAATACTTCAATGGGATCGTTAAGAGAAATGCACGACGACACGATTGGTCACATGATGCCCTATGACCCAACTGCGTCACATGGCAAATCTTCTTTTATAGAAATAAATTCAATCTTCAACCCACCCTGATTAAATCGGAACTCAGCTGGGGCAAAAGGAAAAATACTGGGCTTGGCCGCAGTGCCTCTGGGTTAAGGAAGGGGAATGGGAGGAAAATTGCCGCTCTTGATCGCTATCCAGTGACATCTATTGGAAGTGTGGATATATGGGCATCAGGCAATCAGTGCTCAATGTCGAGGCTCACACACGGGCTCCTCTCCTTGGTCACCGTACCGGGGCACCAGACCCCAGCAAACAGTCAGCACCCTGGCACCATTTCGAAGAGGAGCAGGGGGAGTTTTCGCGGCGTCCTGGCCACTATTTATCCCTCAACCAGCACTAAGCAACAGATTATCTGGTCATTTATCTCACAGCTGTTTGTGGGAGCTTGCTGTGCGCAAATTGGCGGTTGCGTTTTCCCACATTACAACAGCGACTACACTTCTAAAGCGCTTTGGGTCATCCTACGGTTGTGAAAGGCGCTATATAAATGCAAGTTTCCCCCCCCAACCCTGCAGACACTGCAAATGGTTTTCAGAACAAACTGCTCCTGGCTGGTGATGTTCAACAAACAGCAGCTCAAAACAAAATGAAAATTAGCAATTTTCTTTTGTAAAAAAAAAAGGCATTTATGCTCAGAATAAACTTGGAAAGTATTCATCGCACTGTCCTCCTCAGCCATATGTTCCCAGTTCACACCCAATCTGCCACTGCTTCCAGCTGAATGAATCGTCACAGGTGGTGAGCCTGTGGAATTCTCTACCACAGAAGGCTGTGGAGGCCGAGTCACTGAATATATTTAAGAAGGAGAGATAGATTTCTAGACACAAAAGCCATCATGGGGTATGGGCAGAGAGCGGGAATATGGTATTGAGATAGCGGATCAGCCATGATCGTGTTGAATGGCAGAGCAGGCTCGAAGGGCCTACTCCTGCTCCTATTTCTCTATGTTTCTAAAATACAAAATGGATACTTCTCCAACATAGAATGCATCTACATACTCTACAGAAATCAAGTTACATCAGGTCGACAGCACAGAAACAGGCCATTCAGCCCAACTGGCCTATGCCGGTGTTTATGCTCCACACGAGCCTCCTCCCTCCCCTCTTCATCTCACCCCATCAACATACCCTTCTATTCCCCTCTCCCTCATGTGCTTATCCAGCTTCCATTTAAATGCATCTATGCTATTCACCTCAACTACTCCTTGTGGTCGCGCGTTCTGCATTTTAACCACTTCTTGGGAAAAGAAGTTTCTCCTGAATTCCCTATCGGATTTATTAGTGACTATCCTATATTCATGGCCCCTAGTTTTTGAATCCCCCCCTACAAGTGGAAACATCTTCTCGATGTCTACCCTATTGAACCTCTTCATACTTTTAAAGACCTCTATCAGGTCACCTCTCAGCCTTCTCTTTACTAGAGAAAAGAGCCCCGGCCTCTTCGGTCTTTCCTGATAGGTTCTAACCTCTCACAACAATGCAGTACAACAATCTCTTGAATCAACCCCACCTCCCCCCGCCATCTTTTACCAGGTTTTTCCAAATGGCCAACCTATTCCAAACTCTCAACATTGCTGTGTGCCAGACAGAGTGATAAGACAACTGATGCCCAGAGACTATTCAGTGTAAAAACATTAGTAAGAAAAAAAAGAGGACAACATTGGAAAGGAAGGTAGACTAAAGGAAACGCTCAGGTGGTGATTCAAATGAATACAATTTGATAAGACTTCTTTCAGAAAATAACATTTTGAGATGCAGAATTGGAGACATGTCATGTGGGGAGTGTAGCGTGCTTGGAAGGAAAATGACGACTTTGGACCCATGGTTCCCAAAGCGCTCCACAACTGAGTTTTCCTTGTGTCATGTCTGGGTCTGTTGCAAACGCAATGAGAGAGATTGATTGCTGTAATTAGTCAACAACTCCATTATCGTGGTGTCAGGCGACTCCCAGGATGGTAGAAGGCGAACTAGATGGGCCTTGGTCTTTTTTCCATCTAGCAATTCCTATAATAAGGAACATATCTGAGGAAGGATGTTCTTGCCATGGAGGGAGTGCAGCGAAGATTCACCAGACTGATACCTGGGACGGCAGGAATGACGTATGAGGAGAGATTGGGTCAATTGGGCTTATATTCGCTGGAGTTTAGAAGAATGAGAGGGGATCTCATTGAAACTTATAAAATTCTAACAGGACTAGATGCAGGAAGGATGTTCCCGATGGCAGGGGAGTCCAGAACCAGGGGTCACAGTCTAAGGATAAGGGGTAAGCCATTTAGGACAGAGATGAGGAGGAATTTCTTCACCCAGAGACTGGCGAACCTGTGGAATTCTCTACCACACAAGGCAGTAGAGGCCAATTCATTAAATATATTCAAGAAGGAGTTAGATATATTTCTTAAGGCTAAAGGGATCAAGGGATATGGGGAGAAAGCAGGGACAGGGTACTGAATTTGGATGATCAGCCATGATCTCATTAAATGGCGGAGCAGGCTCGAGGGGCCGAATGGCCTACTCCTGCTCCTATCTTCTATGTTTCTATAAAGTCTGCACTTTTCTTATAGTTACAACTGCAGCAGCCCTGCACTGCAGCTGTGCGTGTGTGTGCTGGTCTTACTTTGGACTGCACTGAAACAGTGATTTTAAGGTTCAACAGTACACTGGGTATTTTAAAGACAGAACAGGATGAATTGAGTCAAATCGCACAAGTGGCACTTCTGTCCGACTTGAGCCAGGCGGGCGAATGCTGGCTGGTTATTCAGCTACGCTACACCTCACAAACAAGCTAAACCTCTCCTCAGCCAATGCCCACGTACACAAGTCACCCAGCAGAGATCAATGAGCCAGAACACGAGCGGATTTTCACCCTCTCTAGCTCAGATACACAGAAGTTAATCACAGTGCTTCAGTTGCTGCCTGGGCTATAATCAGCTGATTCAGTAGAGACCAGGATTTGAACCATAATCTTCTGGGCTGGACCCACTGTGTAGAATCAGTGCCCTTATACAGTAGGCAATTGAGGGGAGAACGCTCTTACACATCCTTAACCAGCCATTACTTACATTTACTATGAAATCTTCTGGAGCGAGTTGGGCATCCAAAGGTGTCGATGGGATAGCTGCAGCCACTTGATCAGCCAGCTCGTTGAACTGCTCCTAAAACAAAAAAGCATATTGCGGCGGGTTTGGATTTATACAAAAATAAACTCATTTTACAACAAAAGATCCACCACAATGTATTGACATTGGGAAAAAATCTGTAAAAGTCACGTTGCAAAAGTTTTTCCAGGGCTTCCCCAACAGCTCAGCAAATTCACCCAGCTATATTTCAAAATCATGAGGGGTCTGGACAGATTACAGGAAACTTTGTGCTATCCGGCACTGACGGGACCGAGCTGTTGCCGTCCCATCAAAACTGCCGGACAAACCAGCGCTAATGTTGAAACATAGAGATTTTGAGCTCCGTATCTGGCAACAAACCCTGTTGCTTAGCAACAGCTTCTAAACAGTCAGCCGTACCTTGCAAGTGTCTCTGTAGCTTAGCAACAGCTTCAGCGAGACCTTGCAGAGCCTGACTGGTGAAAAAAAAGCAACAAGAAAAAAAACCTAACAAAACGGCTCCTGATTTTTTGCCAGTGGCTCGAGCATTCCGGACAGTTAACCTCCGGATAAACCAAAGTTTCCTGTAGATAGAGAGAGAAACTGTTCCACATTGGCGGAAGGGTCGAGAACCGATTTAAGGTGATTGGCAAAAGAACCAAAGGCGACATGAGGGAAAACTTTCTTACCCAGCGAGTGGTTAGGGTCTGGAATGCACTGCCTGAGGGTGGTGGAGGCAGATTCAATCGTGGCTTTCAGAAGGGAATTGGAGAAGTACCCGAAGGGAAAAAAATTGCAGGGCTACGGGGAAAGGGCGGGGGAGTGGGACTAGCTGAAGTGCTCTTGCAGAGAGTTGGCACGGGCTCGACAGGCCGAATGACCTCCTTCTGTGCTGTAACCATTCTATGATTCTTTGATTCTATGAACAACTTACATAGCGCCTTTAATGCAGTAAAACATCTCAAGGCGCTATATAAATGCAAGTTGTTGTTATACAGCTCAGGATCAGACAAAAATTGACACCGAGCCACATAAGGAGATATTAGGGCAGGTGGCCAAAAACATGGTCAATGAGGTAGGTTTTAAGAATTGTCCTAAAGGAGGGGTAGAGAGGCAGAGAGGTTTATGGAGGGATTTCTGGAGCCTACGGCCCAGGCAGCTGAAGGCACAGCCACCAATGGAGGGGCGAAGGAAATCGGGGATGCTCAAGAGGCTAGAATTGGAGGAGGCCAGAGATCTCGGAGGGTTGTAGGGCTGGAGGAGGTTACAGAGATAGGGAGGAGTGAGGCCACGAAGGGATTTGAACACAAGGATGAGAATTTTAAAATTTGAGGCATTGCTGGAAAGGGAGCCAATGTAGGTCAGCGAGCACGGGGGTGATGGGTGAACGGGACTTGGCGTGATTTCGGATACAGATGTTTGAAAAAGGAAACAAGAATTTACTGGTTGTGGCGGGAAGGGGGGAAATGAGGAGCAAACAGAAGGATGGAGCTGCAGAATTAACACAGAATAGGAATCGAGCAACAGAACTGCAGACAAGTTGGGAGTTAATAATAAGTACAGCTCATGAGGCCAGCAAGGAGAGTTTTGGAGAAATCAAGCTGGAAGGTGAGAAAGGCGTGGACGAGGGTTTAGCAGCACTGGGAATGAGGGAGGAACGTTAGCAGCCAATGTTCCAAAGATGGAAGTAGGTGGTCGTGGTGCGCAGTTTCTGGCAGCAGCCAAGCAGGGTTTCTTCAGTCTTGCTGATGTTGAGCTGGAGAGAAAGTTCTGGCTTATGCACAACTTGATGTCTGAAAAGCATTTGGACAGCACAGTCACAGTCATGGAGACAAGGGGAGAGAGGTAAAGTTGGGCATCATCAGGAAGCATGTGGAAACTGGCCCCATGTTTATGGGTAACGTCACCAAGGTGCACCCCAGAGGTGACTAGATCACAGAATCACAGAATCACAGAAACCCCACAGTGCAGATAGAGGCCATTTCGGCCCATCGAGCCTGCACCGGCACATATCCCACCCAATCCCCGTAACCCCTACACCAACACATATCCCACCCTATCCCTGTAACCCCACGTATTTAATCCCCCTAACACTAAGGGTCAATTTATCATAGCCAATCAACCTAACCCGCACATCTTTGGACTGTGGGAGGAAACCGGAGCACCCGGAGAAAACCCACGCAAACACGGGGAGAATGTGCAAACTCCACACAGACAGTCGCCCGAGGCCGGATTCGAACCCGGGTCGCTGGCGCTGTGAGGCAACAGTGCTAACCACTATGCCACCGTGCTGCCTAGATATCTGAAAGCAACACAACTGCCCACCTCTTTGCACAAACTAGTATTGGCATGGAGCTGGGAGGGTACAACGGTAAATACTCTCCCAACATGACTTCACTACAAAGAAAGTGGAAGAATCTCCTGCACATTGGAAACTGAAACCGAGCGATCTTTTCTCTGGAAAAGACTAAGAGGAAATCTGATAGTGCTCTTTAAAATGATGAAGGGATTCGATAGGGTGGATGTAGAGAAACTATTTCCAATTGCGGATCAGTCCAGGACAAGGGGACATAAAGTATGAGATCGTCACAAACAGATTAAATAAAGAATTTAAGAGAACGTTCCTTACATAGAGAGAGTGATGAGAAGGTGGAACTTGCTGCCATATGGAGTGGTTGAAGCCGGTAGCACTAATACATTTAAAGGGGATGCTTGACGCATACATGAGGGAGAAGGGAATGGAGGGATACGGGGGGGGGGTGGGGGGGGGGGGGCGTCAGGGCGGGAGACGTAATAAGAGTGGGATCAGACCAGTGTGGAGTACAAACACTGACATAGACTAGTTGGGCCGAATGACCAGTCTCTACGCTGTAGATGCTACGTACTTCTACGTAATACTTACCCGTTGAATTGTTGTCTCTGCTTCAGGCTGAGTCTGCCCAATCCATTTGTACAGCTTGCGACAAATGATATTGTTCAGGATTTCCCGGGCTTCTTGCAGTTCAGGTTTAGACGAATACAGGATCTGTTGAAATATATCGTCTGGAAAAACAACAATCCAAGCTCCAGTCAACTAAAAATATTGTCTCTTCTTCCCATCATGGGGAACGGTAGCACAGTGGTTATGTTACTGGACTAGCAACCCAGCAGCCTGGACTAATGATCTGGAGACATTAGTTCAAATCCCACCACGACAACTGGGGAATTTAAATTCAGTTAATTAAATAAATCTGGAATAAAAAAGCCAGTATCAGTAATGGTGACCATATAACTACCGGATTGTTGTAAAAACTACCGGATTGTTGTAAAAACCACCGGATTGTTGTAAAAACCCATCTGGTTCACCAGTGTCCTTCAGGGAAGGAAATCTGGCCTATATTTAACTCCAGAATACAGCAATGTGGTTTACTCTGAGGTGGCCCAGCAAGCCACTCAGTTGTATAAGGCGGCTCACCACCACCTTCTCAAGGGCAATTAGTGATGGGCAATAAATGCTGGCCTTGCCGGTGATGCCCACATCCAAGAGTGAATTAAAAAAAGTAACATTTATATCCAAAAAAAAAGCATAGACTTTCTTAATAATGCAGTCTTTGGGAGTCAAAGAAAAAATGTAGAATGCTTGCAGTTCAGGGTTTCTCTCTTTCCCTCCGTTTTGCTGCAGCCAGATTTCCCAAAAGGATTGATTTCCACAGAAATAATTGCAGAGGGAAAAAAAAAGTGGTTAGGCCTCAAGCTGGAGTATTATGTCCATTTCTGGGCACCACACTTTAGGATGGAAGTCAAGACCTTGGAGAGGGTGCAGAGGAGATTTACCAGAATTATACCAGAGATGAGGGACATCAGTTATGTGGAGCGACCAGAGAAGTTTGTTCTCCTTAGAGCAGAGAAGGTTAAGGGGGGATTTAATAGAGGTCTTCAAAATTGTGAAGGTTTTTGATAGAGTAAATAAGGAGAACTGTTTCCACTGGCAGGAGGGTCAGTAACCAGAGGACACAGATTTAAGATAATTGGTAAAAGAACCAGCGGGGAGATGAGGAGAATTTATTTTATGCAGCGAGTTGTTGTGATCTGGAATGCGCTGCCTGAAAGGGCGGTGGAAGCAGATTCAATAGTAACTTTCAAAAGGGAATTGGATAAATACTTGAAAAATGTCCAGAGCTATGGAAAAAGAGCAGGGCAGTGGGACTGACTGGATAGCTTTCAGAGACCCAGCACAGGCACAATGGGCCGAATGACCTCCTTCCGTGCGGTAAGATTCCAGGATTCGAAGAACAGCTTTAGACCTGACTGAACCACACAACAATGCTCACCTGTGAGTTTGGTATAAGCCACCATGTCATCGATTGCTGTGGAGATTGTATAAAGCTTCCCATCTGCACCGCTTATCTCGATGTGCTGATCGGCTATCACCAGTGCTTCAGTGATCCTGATGGATTAAACATTTTCAGAAATGCGTCAGCAACGTTTTCCAAACAAGAGAACTTTTAAATTGTTTGCACAGGATTCCAATGGCTCAGTGGGTAAATTCACCGCCACGTGGGGTCAGACTGAGGCCCAGGATCGATCGCTGGTCCGTACCGAGTTTGCACAGCTGATCGGACACAGTGACAACGGTCTGCCATTGACCTCAGCATCGTTAGGGTTAAGGAAGGGGACGACTACCAGAAGCTAGTATCAGTAATGGTGACCAAGAAACTACTGGATTGTCATAAAAACTCATCTGGTTCACTAATGTCCTTTAGGGAAGGAAATCTCCCGTCCTTACCTGGTCTGGCCTCTATGTGACTCCCGATCCACAGTAATGCTCTCTGAAGTGGCCCAGCAAGCCACAGTTGTACAAGGCAGCTCACCACCACTTTCTCATGGGCAATTAGGGATGGGCAATAAATGCTGGCCATGGCAGCGACGCCCACATCCCGTGACTGAATTTTTTAAAATAGAAAACATAAGCAGCCAGGGTTCCCACTCTTGACCAACAACCAAATGGCTGCTGCTACAAAGTAAACATGTCACCAACAAGCAAGGACCAGGTGGGTTTGACTTTGATGACATTGGGGGGAGGGGGGGGGTCCGATCGGCTGCCGCACTCACCGCCTTGGGAACACATTTGGGTTTAAGACGCCAGAGGACTATTGAAAGCGAGGACTTGTATGTCAGCACGAGTCAGTACTTTCAGTAGAAAAGAAGAACATTTGAGATGGGGTGAGAGGAAAAAAAAGAGAAAATACGTAACAGAAACAGGTCCCAGAGGGGCACGGCTTCACTGCAGCAACACTCACATGCTCTCGATGATGTTGCTCACTCTATGCTGATAGGCTCTGCGATGCAAAGTGTTGCGTGTGTGAAACATGTTGTACAGGTCACCCACCTCCTGCAAGGAAAAACGGAAAACTGGAATGCACCCTCGTTCATCATCAGAAACAAAGTCCTTGGACAGACAGACACCCTAGAGCAGGACTTAGCAACGAGTAATTCAGTTAAAATGTCAGTGGGCCATTGAAGGATACCAGATCGTGGGCTTATTTGCTGATCACAAGATAATTACAGGGGTGGAAGCCATTCGGCACCCCCCCCCCCCCCACATCGCAAAATCCAATTGCTCCTTCAATGATTCCAGGGTTTTCACCGGCACTAGTCTATCCAAGAGTTCATTCCACGTGTTGACTAATAAGAACCTCCTGACATCAGTCCTAAATTGGCCTTTTACT
Source organism: Somniosus microcephalus (assembly GCF_052327205.1). Lineage (NCBI taxonomy): Eukaryota > Metazoa > Chordata > Chondrichthyes > Squaliformes > Somniosidae > Somniosus > Somniosus microcephalus. The sequence continues at coordinate 184,749,498 of NC_140999.1, read as the reverse complement.
AGTTTGAATTTGTGGCCCCTTGCCCTACTCTTGTAATTTAATTATAAAGTAATTTTCTGCATTTACAGGAAACTTTCGATTTACCGGCACCTAAATAACCGGAAATCTCGGTTAACCGGCAAAATTCAGGAGTAGGTTCAGCTAAGTTTTATTACTTGCCTTCCTCGATCTGTTGCTGTGCAAGGGTGTGGCTGCAGCTGTTGCTAAGCTACAGAGACGCTTGGAACTTGTGGCCATTGTTCTGAACCTGTAGGGTTTGTTGCTTTATACGGAGCTCTCAGCTCCGTATCTTTTACTATAGCTTTCGGTTATCCGGAATTTTTGATGAACCGGCACCACGTCGGTGCCGGATAAAAAAAAGTTTCCTGTACCTTTTCCATACCATTTACCATCAAATGCACCTCTAGAAGATCACCTCCTGGACTCCTCCATTGAAGACCGGGAAGCCCACATTTCTCCAATCTTTCCCCATAAGATAGACTTCCAACACTGGCGATCAGCCAAATGGCTCCTTGCAATATTGATCACTACACGTGGAGTGTTGCAAAAGCTAATAATCCTTCATTGAGCACCAGGGCACAATGACCACCAGCATTCTTGATATAATCTGGACTCAACAGATATTTCTTCTCATGTCCAACACTAAAGGCCAGCACTTATGGGTAAACTAGGCTCCTATGAACTGAAGTTGGACCTTGTGGATATTTATAGTTAATAAGAGACAGCAACAAACACTTGCATTTATATAGCCCCTTTAACATAGTAAACACTTCAGCTGCTTCACAGGAGCAATTATCAAACAAAATTTAACCCGAGCCACATAAGGAGATACTAGGACAGGTGACCAAAGAGATAGGTTCTTAAGGAGCGACTTAAAGGAGGAGAGAGTTAGAGAGGCAGAGAGATTTAGGGAAAAAATTCCAGAGCTTAGGGCCCAGGAAGCTGAAAACACGGCCGCCAACGGTGGAGCGATGAAAATCGGGGATGTGCAAGAGGCCAGAATTGGAGGAGCTCAGAGATCTCGGAGGGTTGTAGGGCTGAAGGAGGTTACAGAGATGAAAGGGCAAGTTCACAGAGGGATTTAAAACAAGGATGAAGATTTTTTTGAAATCGAGGCGTTGTTGGACCGGGAGCCATTGTAGGTCAGCGAGCACAGGGGTGATGGGTGAACGGGACTTGGTGGTGTATATAGTCTCTGGGTTATAAATAGGATTATGTATGTCCTCATGTCACTTCAACAGATGATCAGTATCACACTCGCTCCCTTCACCGCCGGCTGCAGCGCACCGTGTCTGCAATGTGTACCATCTACAAGATGCACTGCAGCAACTCGCCAAGGCTTCTTTGGCAGCACCTCCCAAACCCGCGACCTCTTCCACTTAGAAGGACAAGGGCAGCGGGTGCATGGGAACATCACCACCTCCAAGTTCACCTCCAAATCACACACCATCCTGACTTAGGAGTATATCGCCGATCCTTCATCGTCACTGGGTGAAAATCCTGGAACTCTCTCCCTAACAGCACTGTGGGAGTACCTTCACTGCACGGACTGCAGCGGTTCAAGGCGGCGGCTCACCACCACCTTCTCCAGGGCAATTAGGGATGGGCAATAAATGCTGGCCTTGCCAGCGACGCCCACATCCCATAAACGAATAAAAATTTTAAAAACTTTCATAATGGACTAAACTACCAGACAGGTTCATTCATTTACAGAAGCACGTTCCAACAGCAAATTGTTGGAATTCAGTCCAAATAACATCAACCTTCAACCAGATTATGAAACTTTACATTAAACTTAATCCCTGTCCAAAACAAAACATCGAGATTCACGTAGGATTTGGAGGCAACACGTTTAGCTTGGACAGCACGGTGGCATAGTGGTTAGCACTGTTGCCTCACAGCGCCAGGGACCCGGGTTCGAATCCGGCCTCGGGCGACTGTCTGTGTGGAGTTTGCACATTCTCCTCGTGTTTGCGTGGGTTTTCTCCGGGTGCTCCGGTTTCCTCCCACAGTCCAAAGATGTGCGGGTTAGGTTGATTGGCTATGATAAATTGACCCTTAGTGTTAGGGGGATTAAATACGTGGGGTTACGGGGATAGGGTGGGATATGTGTTGGTGTAGGGGTTACGGGGATCGGGTGGGATATGTGTCGGTGCAGGCTCGATGGGCCGAAATGGCCTCGATCTGCACTGTGGGGTTTCTGTGATAATGATGTTAGCTTATCAACTGCCTCATAAAACAGAAATTCACTAACAAGAGACTAGATACAGGACAATGGTTACTCGCACTCTCACCAACATGAGAGACAGGACCAATCAGCAGCATCTTTCACAATTAAATAAAGCTGTCAACCAAAAACTAGAGTTCAAAGACACAGGAACTGCCCCAACACAATGACTACACCAGTGAAACAATGCAACCAATACAAAAACAGATTGTCTTCACTCCCTGATGGGCTGACCATTATTTGCAGACGTCTGTGATACTCAGTATTTTAAAAATCCCCCTCATTCGAGGCGACGCATTCCCAAGGTAGCGTCTGCCCCGCACCTGCCCCCAGTCAGGAAATGTGTATTTCACTCGATAGAGTCAGAACGCCCAGAAAGTAAAGAAAATACTTTCAACTTGTCAAAAAATCTTGGCAAGCTATCAATTTCCAGAACAAAATATCAAAAGTACAGAGTGTATTTCTGGATTTACAATAAGACGGATCTCTGAACCATTGCAGCGGTCATCAATGTGCATCAGAGCAGTGATCATCAACCTCAGCTACAGGAGCTGTAGACAACTCGCAGACACCTTAAAAAAAAAAAAATTTTTTTAAATTCCCCTCCTGTACCCAGTATATATAGAATCACTAAAATATAAAGTACTCTGCACCGATCAAAGCTAAAATCTCATCAGGATTCATGTGGTTCATTTTTCCAGTTTGTGACATCAGCTCATTATGATCTTACAACCACTCACAGGTATCATTGGCCCAGAAATTCGGGTCGGGGGCTTCCCGCGGGTACAAGCCCCCGACCTGCACTTACCTAGCGTGCCGGCCGTTGAGGCCTGGCCCTGCGTGGATTTCCTGTCAGTGGCCCGGTTCAGCTCCCGGCACGCTGTGCTTGCGTGATCCAGCGGCGTAGTTAGTGCGATGAGCTGGCTGGGGTCACGTGAGCACTGGGCAACCAATCGGAGGTTGCAAAAGTTCATTCATGAGTTTGATAGTAAGAACTCCGGGTGCCCAAAACAATACTTAAACTTCAAATAAAAGTTAAAAAAACATCCCACTAATTAAATGAACTATTAATAACTATAAAAAAAACGAATTTAAACAATTAATCAAATTTTTGAATTTTTTTTTTTTTTTTTTTTTTTTTTTTTTTTTTTAAATTGGGTCTAAAAATACTTACCTTACTGTAAAGTCTTTAAAAATAATAAACCTGTGGAAAAAAATTTCTAACTTTAATTAATAGACCACTTACCTTTTAAAACTAAGTACTTACGTCTGGTTTTTAAATGTGCAAAAAGTGCAGGCCTTCACGCACGGACAAACCTGTCAAAAAACCAGAAGTTCAACACGCACGCGCTGCCTCATACGTCGCACGTGTTTCACCTCTTAACCCCTTCGTTCAGGGGACCGGAAGTGCCGTTTTCCCGCGCATGCGCTGTGCATGCAAGAAACCGGCACTTCCATCAGGTCCACGCGTGGGTACTCCGTCCGTACTCATGCGTTGGGACCCGAATTTCTGGGCCAATATTATTTTCTCTCTATGTCAGTACACATCAATTAAATCACAGCACGCTGATGTGATAACCCATGACCTCCACCACCTAGAGGGTCAAGGGCAGCAGGCGCATGGGAACACCATCACCTCAGTCACACACCATCCTGACTTGGACATAGATCCCTGTTCCTTCATCGTCGCTGGGTCAAAACCCTGGATCTCCCGACCCTACAGCACTGTGGGAGAACGTTCACCACACGGACTGCGGCGGTTCAAGAAGGTACCTTCTCAAGGGCACTTCTCACCACCTTCTCAAGGGCAACTGGGGATGGGCAATAAATGCCGGCCTTGCCAGCGACGCCCAGATCCCGAGAATTAATTAATATATTAAAAATGCAACATGCCATGAAATTGTAGATCACAGATTCTGACCCAAAATTCCTTATGCTGCATGTTTCTATGATGGGTCTTGCTTTCAAAGAGGTTCCCCGAGGCAGGTATAGAGGGAGGAAAATAATTGAGCGCTGCTGTATTGAGTTAGCCGATGTCAGTGGCGGTGTTATAATTGGCTTTAGTGTGCCTCAGCTAAGGTGGCAAAAATCAGCCAGAGTTTTTCAAAAATAACCCACAAACTAAATACAAGACTCCATTCCATCCCCACAGCATAAGTCACCTTATCTCGAGTGCAAATGTGCTTCTTTCTGCCAACTTCACAAACTCGAGCAAACTTGATGAAACGTGCAGAGTCAAAGTTGTTCCGGATTCCCAGGTGGTGGCAGTCCCTTCAGAAACAAGACAAGACACCGTCATTCCCGGCCTTCACATCATCCTGATTAAAGGGACAACACATTCTGCTGAATAGTCACACCATCCCCAAATGAAGAGAGCGGTCAATGGGCTTGTACTCTCAAATTGTAAACAAGCTCCCCAGTGGGGAAAAAGTGCTTCCTGATTTCACTCCTAAATGGCCTAACTCTAATTTTATTCTGTATTCTTTGATTCAGAAATTGTCCCTTTAGATTGGAAAACTGCAAATGTAACTCCATTATTTAAGAAAGGCGAGATAGAGAGAGACCAGGAAATGATAGACCTGTTAGTCTAGCATCTGTTGTGGGAAAGTTATTGGAATCTATTGTTAAAGACAGAGTTACTGAGCACTTACAAGAAATTTGAGCTGATTAGAGAGCGCCAACATGGATTTGTAAAGGGCAAGTCCTGTCGAATGATCTTAATTGAATTTTTTGAGGAATAACTAAAGTAGTAGTCAGGGGGATGTCTAAGAATGTAGTTTATATGGACTTCCAGAAGGCATTCAATAAGGTTCCTCATAAAGACAGTTAGCTAAAATTAAAGCTCCTGGAATTAAAAGCAAATTATTGACCTGGTTAGAACATTGTTCATGCGATGGAAGGCAGAGAGTAGGGATAATGGGTATGTACTCGAATTGGAAGAAAGTGACTGGTGGTGTCCCACAAGGATCTGTGCTGGGGCCTCAACGATTCACTATATTTATTAATGACTTGGAGAGCCACATATCCAGGTTTGCCGATAACAGAAAGATTGGCGGTATAGTAAGTAGTGTAGACGGGAGCATAAAATTACAAAGACGTTGGTAGATTAAGTGAGTGGGCAAAACTGTGGCAGATGGATTTCAACGCAGGTAAATGCAAGGATAGATCAGAGTATTATTTAAACGGTGAAAAGCTGGGAACAGCGGCAGTCCAAAGAGATTATGGGGTCCATGTACACAGATCACAAAAAAAAATCAAAAAGGCTAATGGAATGTTAGCCTTTATAACTAGAGGAACTCGAATATAAAGGGGAGGACGTTTTGCTACAGCTACACAAAGCCCTGGTTAGACCACATCTGGAGCACTGTGTACAGGTCTGGGCTCCGCACCTTAGAAAGGATACACTGGCCTTGGAATGAGTTCAGCGTAGATTCTCCAGAATATTACCAGGGCTCCAAGGATTAGATTAAGAGGAGAGATTACATAAACTAGGCTTGTATTTCCCAGAATATAGAAGGTTAAGGGGCGATCTGATCCAGGTTTTTAGGATTTGAAATAATTTATAGGGTGGGTAAAAATCAGAGCCAGGCCATTCAGGAGAGATTGAGGATATACTTCCTCATGCAAAGGGTGGCAGAAGTGTGGAACTCTCGCCCACAAAAAGCAGTAGGTGCGAGCTCAATTAATCATTTTAAATCCGTGATCGATATATTTTTGCTAGCCAAGGCAGGTGGATGGAGTTTAAGATACAGATCAGCCATAATCTCACTGAATGGTGTAACAGGGCTCGAGGGGCTGAATGGCCTCCTCCTGTTCCTATGGATTCCCTCACCAGATAAATGAGTTTCTCTGTATTTACCCTATTAAATCGCTTTATCATTTTGAACACCTTGATCAGATCGTCGCTCAACCGCCTAAACTTAAGGGAATACAAACCAAGTTTATGCAACCCTTTATTATTGTGCCAAGAAACTGTGTTAAGAAAGGAGCAGTGGGAAAGGCTGCCGATAAACAAGATTCCAAAAAGCGCTCTCAGCGGCCCCGGTGTAGTACTAAGCCATACAGGCCAGATGGTCACCAGGTCGGGTCACCAGGTCATGCTCGGTTAGCTGATCACAGCCAAGGCAGCAGGTGAGGCAAGGCTCCCCCTTCCTGGCTCTCCAGCGGCAGGGAAGTGCGCACATACATACAGCCAATGGGCTCAGCGTCAAGCGGAGCGGTGATGCCCCGTGTGATCAAATAGCCAGCCAACATTCACACACGTAGAATCGCTACTTGAGCGAGACACCAGAGGATGACCAGAGCCTGTGGGACCGCACCCCAGCGAGATTCGGCACCTTCAGGAGCAGAGGGGAGAAAACTAGATCAAAAGCATTAATATATAATTTTATATTAATTATACTATATTAATATATATAATCCACTGGCAGGAGGGTCAGTAACCAGAGGGCACAGATTTAAATTAATTGACAAGAAAGTGGGGGCTGTTGGAGAGGGCAAGATCAGGAGCATTTTTTAAAAATTCAGCAAGTTGTGATGATTTGGAATGTATTGACTGAAAGGGTGGAAGCAGATTCAATAATCATTTTCAAAAGAGTTTTGGATAAATACTTAAAAAGAAAAAACTTGTAGGGTTATAGGGAAGGAGTAGGGGAGTGGGGACAATTGTTAGCTCTTGCAGAGAGCCGCCAGACACGATGGGCCGAATGGCCTCCTTCTGTGCTGTATGATTCTAAGATATGGGTCTGCTCCTTAAACACAGAGTGCTACCGTCCAGAAACTTGCTTTAAGTTAACTTTGTAATGTACCTGGGGAGCTCACACTGAAAAGAGACATGGATTAAAGAATGTTCATCCCCAATTGATGAGAGAGATCTAGAGACCAAAGGTAGGCTTACCTGGCAAAGTAATCCCACTTATCAACATCAATCCCATTTCTCTTATTGGCGACGATTTCGTACAGAAAGCCCTTCTCTTTAGGCCGGCCTCTGTAGGGCCACTGAAAAGACAAGATACCAGAGTTGGCTATAATAAGCAGCTCACAGGACAGTGAATATTGAGAACCGGCACTTGGACGTTTCTTCCTCATTCCCGCCACCTCCAATCTCCACACGATGTACAACAAGTGCTGCTGAAATGAGGTAACTCGCCCAGTAGGCCGAGCTCTACCGTACCATGCTGGGTCAGGATGTGGCACGACACTTCACCCAGCAGATTGCCAACTCCTGGTCCGTTTTCCCCACACAAACCAACCACCTGCAATTCTGTCCCCCAATTTTACCAGTTTCATCCCCCACACCCACCTCTCCCAACAGTGGAGATAAATGTTGGGGCACGGTCCCCAGGCACTGGCATCTCGCCCAAGCAACCAGCCTTCACGTAAACCTTGACAACAAGCATCAGCAGACTATCCAGCCGTGGAGGGCATCAGAGCGAAGCCTTTTCTTGTCTTCACCTAACACCACGCATACTTTCAACCAAGAGACAATGGATAACAAATCGTTCCCCTTCCGAGTCCAGAGATGCAGAAGCCAATTGTGGCACCCGCTAACACTTTTTTTTTTTTTTATAAAACATTCTTTCTCGGGATGTGCCCGTCTCTGGCAAAGCCATCCAGAGTTGCCCGGAGAAGGTGGTGGTGGGCCACCTTCTTGACTCACTGCAGTGAAAGTGGGTTTAATGCAACCGATTAGCTTGCTCGGCCACTTCAGAGGGCAATTAAGGGACAACCAAGCTGGTGTGGGACAGGAGTCACATATAGGCCGGACCGGGCAAGAATGGTTGGTTTCCTTTCCTAAAAAGCACATGAGTGAACCAGATAGGTTTTTTTAATGACAGTCAAAAAAGCTTCATTGTCATTTTTTGTGTTACCAGATTTTTATTTCTAGATTTTTTATTCAACTGAAATCAAATTCTCAATCAGCCACGGTGGGATTTGAACTCTCCTTCTCGGGATTACTGGCCCAGTAATATAACCACGACACTACCATACCCCTTCAAACCAATCACTGATCAGCTAACTCAGCATAGAACAGGGACTGAACCTACGGTTTCCTGATTCCATGTGGCTCAGTACATCGAATTGCGTTCATCATCATCTGGGCCTTTCCACTTCTATTTTGAAATAAAGCCAACGGTGCCATCATTGGGTGTGCGAAACAGAAACAGCCAAGAGTGTGGGTTATAATTTTAACAACAGTTACCGTCTCTCCTCCCCTTCCCTTGCTTCAACGTAGTCACTTACCACCGAGCGCTTTGTACTGCAGTCCTCTCCATTGCTCCTTGCCTCAGTCATTGGGCCTCGGATCTGCTCCTTGATAAATATAAGGTCCTCTGGTAACACTAGGCCATGGCTCTCTAGAATACCTTCCAGCCCATTGGACGAGATCAAGTGCGCAAACATCGTCAATGAAGCATCCTCGTGCTATATTCAATTACCACACAGAGAAAGAAAGACTGGGTCATCATTCTATACAGACGAATTACAAATTAAATCATAGAAACATAGAAGATAGGAGCAGGAGTAGGCCATTCGGCCCCTCGAGCCTGCTCCGCCATTCAATGAGATCATGGCTGATCATCCAAATTCAGTACCCTGTCCCTGCCTTCTCCCCATATCCCTTGATCCCTTTAGCCTTAAGAAATATATCTAACTCCTTCTTGAATATATTTAATGAATTGGCCTCTACTGCCTTCTGTGGTAGAGAATTCCACAGGTTCACCACTCTCTGGGTAAAGAAATTCCTCCTCATCTCTGTCCTAAATGGCTTACCCCTTATCCTTAGACTGTGACCCCTGGTTCTGGACTCCCCGCCATCAGGAACATCCTTCCTGCATCTAGTCTGTCTAGTAATCAACGCTGTCACATACCCAAGCTCTCGGGCACACACATTTGCCTCTACACTGAACCCCCACTCTCAGGTAAGAGTCTGGGGATTCTCAGCTACCCCGGGCCTTGTCTGAATCCCTGCGTAACGTTCATGCTCTAGCAACCCCTTGGGGTCAACTTACTTGAAAGAGCAAGGGAAGACCGGCCTCCATCAACATTCCTCGGGTAATGTCCATATCTCAGGGAGCTTAACCAGGACTAAAGAAGTGGAAACCCAACAGGAAAAGGACAAAATTTCAAGGTGGGTGGGGCAGGAAAACCACAGTCAAACAAAATGCAGGGATCTTGCACCACTCCACTAAAGTGCAACGCCCCTGGCAGTCAATCAAGCACTGGGACAGACAGGACTGCGGAGATCTTGAGATCATTTCTAGCTAGCCATGAGGATTTCATGGTGTGGGGAAGAGATGGAAGGTTTTGTTCAAGTGTTCACGTTGAGTTGAAAGCCAGTGAATGTGAGGTGTGCTCAGGATTGCAATGTTTTCCTACTTTTTTTGCACCTGGTATCAGCATCAAGCGCTTTCAAGTCATGCAGGTCAGATACAGAACAATATTCGTACTACTCTGTCCTACAATGGTTCTTATTACAGTTAGTGCATTGGTGTTCACGTAACATGCCCGCCATATGTGGTGGCCAGTAAAATGGGGGGGGAAAAAGCCGAACAGAACCACCATAATTTTTTTTTTTTTTTTTTAAATAACAGTATTGATGCAGAGGGCCTGAAAAGAGAAGGCTGAGGGGTGACCTGATCAAGGTCTTTAAAATTAGGAAGGGGTTTGATAGGGTAGACGTAGAGACAATGTTTCCACTTGTGGGGCAGATCAAAACTAGAGGTCATAATATTAAGATAGTCACTAATAAATCCAATAGGGAATTCAGGAGAAAATTATTTACCCAGAGAGCGGTGAGAATGTGGAACTCACTAGCACAGGGAGTGGTTGAGGCGAATAGTATAGATGCATTTAAGGGGAAGCTCGATAAGCACATGAGGGAGAAAGGAATAGAAGGATAGGCTGATAGGGTGAGATGAAGAGGGGTGGGAGGAGGCTCATGTGGAGCATAAACACCGGCACGGACCTGTTGGGTTGAATAGCCCGTTTCTGCTCTGTGCAAGTCTATCTTCTTCTTCGGCAGTCCCTCGGCAAGTCTATACAATGCTGATTATTAGCCAATTTTAGGATAGAACAAAGAGCATGAGAGAGAGAGAGAGAGAGAAAGAGAATAAAGGGACAGAGGTGAGGAGGAATTTCTTCACCCAGAGAGTGGTGAACCTGTGGAATTCTCTACCACAGAAAGCAGTTGAGGCCATTTCATTAAATATATTCAAGAAGGAGTTAGATATATTTCTTAAGGCTAAAGGGATCAAGGGCTATGGGGAGAAGGCAGGGACAGGGTACTGAGTTTGGATGATATATCATGATCTCATTGAATGGCGGAGCAGGCTCGAGGGGCCGAATGGCCTACTCCTGCTCCTATCTTCTATGTTTCTATGTACTGTAAACAGTTAATGTGAACATTTACATAGACACAGAAGTGAGTATGCGGGCAGGTGAACAGTTAGCATCACCTAACTTTGCCTGAAATTAGCAGAGATTTACAAATCGGTATCGAACTACGAAGAACTTGCTGAACTGCCCGAACTAGCCGGCCCGCTTAATACGCCATCAGCGGCGCCTTAGTAATCGACTCCTATGGTAATGATGAGCATCATTTGCCTGATATAGGCGGCTGCCCAGGGTAAGAGCGGATGGTGTAAGTGGTGCAGACTGTACCAAACTTTCAAGAGGACACAGCGAAAGATCTTCCAGCTCCCACACCGCCCATCCTTCTAGCCTGTGTACCAGTGGTGAATGTGCAAATGTAGCACAAAAATATAGGCAGTTTTACGGCATTGGCCCACACTGACTAGAAACTGGGTTGAGACTGCTTAACCCACTACAGCAGGAACACGGGAGACTTTCACTGCTTCAGTGTCAAAGGCCTATGAACCAAGTACCAGCACCAGAAGTGACAGGACAGCCACTACAACATTCCCCTGTCAATATGATCGTGACGTCCAGCTCACTGCAACGGCTCTTGTAACACTCGGCATTACTCAGACTCCGCAGGTGGCATTACCTTCCATTTCAAATCTTTTCGAGTAAGAGGGATAAATTTTCCATCAAACATGTGCGAAAATGGCCCGTGACCTGGGAAAACAAAAGGCAAAGTGTTAAGCTTACTGTATGGAAGTTCAAAAAGTTATTTCATAGAATCGTAGAACAGTACAGCACAGAAGGAGGCCAATCAGCCCATCGAGTCTACGCCGGCTCTTTCGAAGAGCGACCCAGTTAGTCCCATTCCCCGGCTCTTTCCCCATATCCCTGCAGTTTTTTCCCCTTCAAGTATTTATCCAATTCCCTTTTGAAGGCTGCTATTGAATCTGTATCCACCGTCCTATCAGGCAGCGCATTCCAAATCCTAAGCACTCGAAGCGTAAAAAACTTTTTCCTCACAGCGCCTCTGGTTCTTTTCTTAGTCTGACTTTAGAAGTTAATATTCTGAGGTTATCATCTTAGCTAAACCTTACGTTGATTTAGTCCCAGCTATGGAGGAATGTTGCTATTGTTGACCCAAGTTTGACTCTTGTTCCTATTTCAACTGCTCCAACTCCGCACTTTTCACACACTCCACGGGGCCATCTAGCCAGGATTTGAGGGTCAGTTCTGTTCACCCATCACCTGTGTTCACTGACCTTTGTCAACACCTTCACCGAAGCGTACGAGAGCATGGGCCATACTCTAAACATCCGTAAGACAAAGGTCCTCTGCCAACCTGCCCCCGCCACACAGTACTGCCCCCCAATTATCAAAATCCACGACAAGGCCTTGGACAACGTGGACCACTTTCCATACCTCGGGAACCTACTGTCAACAAGGGCAGACATCAACGACAAAGTCCAAACCGCCTTCAGTGTGCCAGTGCAGCCTTCGGTCACCTGAGGAAGTGTGTTTGAAGACCAGGACCTCAAACCCAGGACTAAGCTCATGGTCTACAGAGCAGCAGTGATACCCGCCCTGCTGTATGCCTCAGAGACATGGACCATGTACAGCAGGCACCTCAAAGCACTGGAGAGGTACCACCAACGCTGCCTCCACAAGATCTTGCAAATCCATTGGCAGGATAGGCGCACCAACGTCAGTGTTCTTGCTCAGGCCAACATCCCCAGCATCGAAGCTTTGACCACGCTCGATCAGCTCCGATGGACGGGTCACATTGTCCGCATGCCCGATACGAGACTCCCAAAACAAGCGCTCTACTCGGAGCTCCGGCACGGCAAGAGAGCCCCAGGTGGGCAGAGGAAACGCTTCAAGGACACCCTCAAAGCCTCCTTGAAAAAGTGTAGCATCACCACCGACACCTGGGAATCCCTGGCCCGAGACCGCACAAAGTGGAGGAGAAGCATCCGGGAAGGCGCCGACCACCTCGAGTCTCTTCGCCGGGAGCAAGCGGAAGCCAAGCGCAGGCAGCGCAAGTCAACACAAGCACCCCACCCACCCGCCCCTTCAACCACCGTCTGCCCCACCTGTGACAGAGACTGTAGGTCCTGCATTGGACTCAGTCACCTGAGAACTCATTTTTAATGTGGAAGCAAGTCATCCTCGGTTCCGAGGGACTGCCTAAGAAGACGACGACACTGGCTCGCAGTCCGGCAATGCCTTGATTTTGAAGTACTCATTCTAGACACACGCACATCTGCCAAAGGGAATTCACACCAACTTTAACCTCATTGCATGAGGTAGTTACTTAGTAACACCTACAATGAGGTGCAGCTTCAGCTGCTGACCGTGTCCTAACTCGCACCAAGTCCACTTCACCCATCGCCCTTGTGCTCGCTGACCGACACTGGCTCCCGCTCCAATTTTAAAATTCTCATCCTGGTTTTCAAATCCCTCCATGGCCTCGCCCCCTCCCTATCTCTGTAACCTCCTCCATGATCTCTGCGCTCCTCCAATTCTGGCCTCCTGTACATCCCCAATTTATATCGCTCCACCACTGGTGGCCATGCCTTCAGCTGCCTGGGTCCTAAGCTCTGGAATTCCCTCCCTGAATCTCTCCGTCTCTCCTGTAAGATGCTCCTTAAAACCTACCTTTGACCAAGCTTTTGCTCACCTGTCCTAATCTATCTTATGTGACTCGGTGTCAAATTTTGCCTGATAATCGCTCCTGTGAAGTGCCTCGGGACATTTTACTACGTTAAAAGCGCTACATAAATGCAAGTTGTTGTTGTTGGACTTCGCTGGTTACAAGATGCCGAATACAAGGGCATATAGAATCATAATGTCAGTGCACAGCAACAGGCCATAGGCCCATGAGTTCTGTGCTGGCGAGTTTCTCCATGAGCCACCTACTCTAATCTCCATTTCCTGCTTGCTTCCCATATCCTTTAGCGTTCCTCTTTTCCAAGTAACGAACTCATTTCCTTTTTGAAACAATTTATGGATTTTGCTTCAACAGCTTGCAGCAGAGAATTCCACCTTCTGCGTAAAAAGGTATTTTCCAACTTCCATTTTGTCATCTTAAATTTGTGCCCGCCAATAACCATCTCAACACAAATTGAAGGATCCGGTTTGCCTTTTTTACGGCCTTATCGCCTCGCTCCGGCTTTTTAATGACTTGTTTATCTGCGCGCCAACGTCCTTCGACTTCTCGGTTGCATTTAAAATCTCACCACTTAAAGATGCTTTTCCTTTCCCTATTCTCAGTTTGAAGACGTTCACATTTTTCGACATTGAACAGCGTATCTCCCACCTTTTCTGCTCATCTATTATCTCTTCCTGCAGTCTTCCACATCACACTTTGCCATATTCCCCCAATTTGAGTTCCTCAACAAACGTCAATATTGTTTTTCAATTCCCAATTCAAGATCATTTATGTAATATATCGGGGGTTTTTTTCTAAAGTAAGAGCATGTAAGAAATCGTGAATTGGAAGAAATAACTGGAGACAAAAAAAGCCTCTTCAGGCTGGTGTTAGGATAACTGGATGGACGCTTAGAATTTGCTGATGTTCTTGGTTCCCTGCGGGTGTTCTAACATTCTGCACCGTGGCGGTGACCTTGTTTCCAGACTCGCTGTCTGCTGTTTGTGTGCTAGAAAGGTTGTTGACTGCATCTTTGATAACCTACCCTAGGCCCACCCCTAAAAAGAGAGTAAAAGAGATATCAAAAGAGCTTTTAGCACAGATGGTGAGGGGAAGGGAAGAGCTGTTCGCCCAAGCCAGCCGTCTGTCCGATTGGGACCGATACCAGCCACTTGTCACAGTCGTGTGTCTACTATGTCTATCTTGATTGTGTGTTGTACTTTACTTAAACGGCTGCTCCTCAATAAAACGCCTTACAACTCTGAAGACCCTCTGGGCAATCTGCGTGTGACCTGTGATCCAAAAATCTTACAAGCAGCACTTGTACACACCACTCACCACATCTTTCCAGTCTGAGAAACTCCCCCTCACCCCTACCCGGTGCTTTCTGCTCTCCAATTCTCTCTCTGCCCACCTGATCACATTCCCCCCTGAACTCCACACACCAATATCTTTGCCCCAAGTCTACGTAGCGCCTTATCAAATGCTTTTTGAAAGTCAGTCATCAGCCACACCCATTGCATCGACTTTACCTCCTAACCACCAAATTTTTTCAAGCACCAACACAGCAACAGTTGTGGTGGGCTTGAGGGGGTTGTACAGGATGAGTCACAGGGACAGGTGAGGAGGAGTAATTGGTGGTGAGGAGGAGGAGGAAAGTAGGAACCTTCAGGTCACCGTTGATGACCTCCTGTACTTTGGGAAATGCAGCAGTGGTGGCGCTGGGCAGTCATGTTGTACTCCAGAACCAAAAGGAGATGCAACAGCATCAAAGCATCGGCCGCTTGTTTCATAAAACTGCGGACAGCTCGTTAACTGTAGATGCAGAGGATCCCTGTGCTACCCGATGGTGAGGTAGAGGCTGAATGAAACAGCTGCGTACACTGATAAACTTGCCCGTCACAAACACGGCTGTCCCTACGGTGCAGGTGTTTGGTGCAGATCTGCAATTGGTTCTGTGCGGGCCCAAAGCCTGCGGATCCAGTCTGCTAAGGTCACTCGCCAGCAGATGCGAGCGAGGCAACGACATTCGCTGGCAGTCTAGCTCTGGTTTCTGCCGATGATCTCGACGTGCCTTCTTTTACCAAGCATCATTTAAAGCATTAATCATAGAGTCAAACAGCATAGGAGATGGACATTCAGCCCATCGTGCCTGTGCCGGCTCTTTGAAAGAGCTATCCAATTCATCCCACTCCCCGACTATATGCCCATACCCATGCAAAGTTTTCCCCTTCCATGTATATATCCAATTTTCTTTTGAAAGTTACTATTGAATCTGCTTCCACCACCCTTTCAGGCAGCGCATTCCAGATCATAACTCGCTGAGTAAAATAGTCTCTCATCTTCCATCTGGTTCTATTGCCAATTATCTTGTGTTTGTGCCCTCTGGTTACTGACCCTCCTGCCACTGTAAACAGTTTCTCTCCACCTACTCCATCCAAACCCCTCAACATTTGAACACCTCTTAAATCTCCCTTTAACCTTCTCTGTTCGGAGGAGATTAACCTCAGCTTCTCCAATCTCTCCACATATCTGAAGTCTCTCATCCCTGGTTTCATTCTAGTAAATCTCCTCTGCACCCTCTCCAAAGACTTGACATCCTTTCCTAAAGTGCGGTGTCCAGAATTGGGCACAATACTCCAGCTGAGGACTAACCAGTGATTTATAAAAGGTTGAGTATAACTTCCTTCAGTGCTCGGATTAGGGCCGGTTCCAAAGCAACCCACAGCATTTACATCACAACCCGTGAAGGAGAGCGGGCATAAATGATGCCAGTCTCAGTTTCCCAAATTACACGGGCAGTAGCAATTCGCTGGTTGTAAAATCTACCCTCTGGTCAGTTGAACTGAAGGCCTACTTGAGCATCTTCAGGCTGAAACACCCTTAACCATATAGACTGAGGGCTGTAGAAGGTGGAAAGAGTAAGTCACTATAAACATGTCTGCAAGGTGCCACCCTCAAGAACACTTTGCATTACTCCCAAAGCCAATTTCCTTTTGCTGTATTGAGGGTTTTATACCAGTTAAATGGTTAATGTTCCTCTTATTTTCAGCTGCTGCAACTCACATAGAATATGTGCATGGAGGAGCCGCACCATCACTGGCATTTAAAGTGACATTGTACAAAAGTTGGGAGAGTCGACTACATTCATTCTTGTTGCAATTGGTGCTGAATTTTCTCAGTCATCAAGTGAGATACAAACAAGGGGCAGACACTAAGTGTAGGCTGGAAGGTCAGACCAACTGGTGGTGGGGGAGGGGGGAAAAGAGTGCTGAAGGTTAACCTGATTATATTTTGCTAACCTTGCAATCTGTCTCGGTATCGAACCGCGCCGCGAGTCTCGTAACAGGCCGAGGCTATCCCACTAATCTGCATTTCACAATGCTCCACCAAGCCATGAAATCGTAAGCAGTCACTGCAGTGAAGGGTTTAAACTTAGCTTCACACTTAATAGGAATGGATAGTGATTTGATTCTACATCCCTTCTCCCTCCTCACTTCCCCAAGCTACTAATTTTTGCTGGGCGACTGTAGGAACCGACATCTACAATACTTCACCCAAGTGACAATTCTTCACGTACGAGACATTACAGTCAGTGCTGGCAGGATATTCGGCAATGGAGAGCTTCACAGCTGAGCCCAATCTTACCCTCAATTGACGTGCGCACTTTCTGGCAGGAGTCAGTCAAGAACCCTGGAGGAATGTTGCCCAGGAACACTGAAGCCTCCAACTGCTACTCTTGTTGGGTTAGTTAACTCAGCGAGACTGGGAATCGAACCTGGGACCTTTCGACCTGGACAACATACTGTTACGCCGGGTGATGCCTTCACCCACTCGGCACTTTGGATCGGAAAACTTCCATCCCCGTTTGTTTTGAACCCAGGTCTTGAAGCAAATAAATGTTATAGCCTTGTTTTAAAAAAAAAAAACCATGGAGGCTCCTGCTCTACCAACCCCTACAGATCTGCTCACTCACCCAGATCGTGGCAGAGTCCTGCAATCTGCACACATAGCATGTCCCGATGGTTGATCCGCAGTTCCGGTTGCCGCTCAGACAGAGCTTTTACCAACTGGCCTGCCAGGTATCCCACACTGCAGGGCGAAGAGAGAATAATTTAACACGGTGGCACAATCCTTTATACGTCAACTGTCACAGGGTCTTTAATACAGAAAATACCTACAGATTTTCTTGGCGAAAATGACCGTCATGGACAATGCTCCCTTTAAGCTGCGCAGCTGCAGGGTATTAAGGGATGTGCAGCTAAGGCGAGTAAGTGAAGTTAGGATACAGGTCAGCCGTGGTGGAACAGGGTGGAGGGGCTGAATGGCCTTCTCCTGTTCCTGTGTTCCAAAGAGGAAGGCCCACCACCTTCTCAGGCAATATATGCCAGTGATGCCCATAATCCAGAGAATGAATAAAGTGCAGTGGGCAACTGTGGCACGCCTACTGCCATCCCGGGTGAGATGAACTCATCCAACACAGACCGAGAACCAAGCCTGGGGTAATGCTGGACTCTGGCCGCGCAGCGCTCTGAAGCTCCTGCACAGCCAGCTCACCGGCTTTTAAATAGAAAAACCTCGCACGGGCAGAATTTTGAATGGGCCGCGCAGCCCAAATAAAAAAATTAGAGGGAACATTGGTTATGGAATGCTCTAGTTTTTCTACACACGATTTCTTGCAAATAAGGTAAACAACTGACAGCATCCCGAGCGCAACTACCGAGGAAATACGAATGCTTGTACGCTGCCGACTAAAGCCAGCTTAGAAGGCAGATCTGATCTGACAGATATATCTATGTTTTTGTAAATTCCTTGAAGTGTAGGCCTGGCTCTATCTTTACAGAGCTGCATTGTTTCAATCCAGGGGAATCAAAACAGTAAACCTGCGTTCAAACCCATGAGATTTCGGTAAGAACTTGCATTTATATTGAGCTTGCCACATCCTCAGGACGTCCCAAAAATCGCTTCACTGCTAAAGAATTACTTTTGAAGAATCTTCACTGTTGTAATGTAGGAAACGCAGCAGCCAATTTGCACTCCGCAAGGACCGACAAGCAGCAATGAAATGAATAACCAGTCTATCTGGTAGAGGGCAGAGCTAGAGGGCAGGGCCTTGGTTTAAAATCTCGTCAAAGACGGCACCTCCCACAGTGCAGCACTCCCTCGGTACTGCACTAAGGTGGCACAGAATCAGAGAAACTTACAGCACAGGAGGAGGCCGTTCGGCCCGTCGTGCCTGTGCCGGCTCTTTGAAAGAGCAGTCGTGGTCAGTCCCTGCTTTTTGTCCGGAACCCTGCCAGTTCCTCATCCTCCAGAACCCGTCCGACTCCCTTTTAAAATTATTCATGGAATCAGCTTCCACCACCTTCTCAGGTCGAGCGTTCCAGCGTGTCAACCTGGACGACGTGCTCAAGTCTCTGGAGTGGAGCTTGAACCCACGACCTTCAGGCTCAGAGGCGAGAGTGCTGCCAACTGAGCCAAGCGGACACACTAGGGTCTAAACCATCGACGTGCAAACCTTGCACTGCTGTGGACTTCAGTTTCCACGTCCTGTCCGGCTAAGCATACGCAGCCTGAACTATCGGGAAATATTCCTAAATTTGCATTCTTTGGACTCAGCACTGTGTGCTATTTAAACAAATTACTAGAAACGCCCCCAATTGTGGCATTCAGTGTCATTCGAGTTTACCCCACCGAAACATTTCAGTGTGCAACAGAAACAATTTATACAGCGCCTTTAAATGTAGTAAAACGGCCCGAGGCGCTTCACAGCAGCGTAATCAGACACAATTTGACACCGAGCCACATAAGGAGATATTAGGACAGGTGATCAAAAGCTTGGTCAAAGAGGAAGGTTTTAAGGAGCGTCTTAAAATAAGAGAGGCAGAGAGGTTTAGGGAGGGAATCCCAGAGCCTAGGGTCCAGACAGCTGAAGGCACGGCCGCCAATGGTGCAGCAATTAAAATCAGGTTCCAGAATTGGAGGAACACAAACTTCTCGGAGGGTAGGTAAGGTTCCCTTTAAGCTGCGCGGCCAGTCAGCGCTCTGGCCCTCCTGTGTATTTTGAAGGGGCCGCGGACCCAAAAATATTTTTTTTACGGGAACATTGGTTGTAGGGCTGGAGGAGGTTACACAGATAGGGAGAGGGGCGAGGCCATGCAGGGATGCGAATTTTAAAATCGGCAGGTTGCCAGACCAATGTAGGTCAGTGAGCACAGGGCTGGGGGGGGGGGGGGGGGGGGGGGTGGTGGTGAACGGGACTTGGTCAGAGTTAGGACACGGGAAGCAGCGTTTTGGATGAGCTGAAGTTTACGGAGGGAGGAAGACAGGAGGCTGGTCAGGGGAGGGTTGGAATAGTCGAGTCTGGATGCGGCTTTCAGCAGCAGATGGGCCTATAATATACTGTAAGCCCCATAACGTTTTGGCAATATGTATGTTGTCGTTACAATCTCAAGCAGCAAGTTATAACTTGAACAGCCATCAGCCCTCAGCAGAGGGTGGGGCCCGGAGATATAATTATCTACCCAGTGGCCTGACTAGAGAACGGATAAATATTACCCAATGCCTAAAGGACCCTTAAAGTACAAAAGGACAAGACCTGGAACAACTCAACAGATTGCCTGAGCTAATCCACAATCTCCCTCAGATTAAAGTCCGACAACTCAATAGCCCACAAATCCTTGGGAGCCGGATCAAGAGTTCGTCTCACTCTGTTCCCTGTCCCATCTCAACACAGCACTTTGTCCAGTCATTAACCTGCTACAATATTCAGAATACCCACTGGCCAGTGAGCATCAGTCCCACTCCAATAAAGAGTGGCGGTCAGAGGATATATTGTCACACAGTTAACGCAAGGTTCTTTTCAAACTGGAACCAACACACAACGGATAGCACTGAGCCACACAGAAAGGAGGATTCCAGGCTCAGTTCCTGTTCAGAGCTCAGTTAGCATATCTCACCCAAAATACTGGGGGGCAGGGGGCAGTGCAATTGGACTCAGTGTCCCTTGGCCGGTCACTTTTCATCAACCTCTGCTGCAAACACGCAAGTGGACACTGGGCGGAGTTTTCGCTAGAGTCCAGAAATCTATCGATCTCAGCCTTGAATATATTCAACAACTGAGCATCCATGGCCCGTTGGGGCAGAGAACCTCAAGCAATGCTCCAATGGTCCAGGAGCCTGCCCGCATTCACCACGTGAGTTCATTTGGAAGAATGACTACTTGGGCGCGAGGTACTGGAGGGCCACCATCGACTGTGGGACAGTGGACCTTGCACTGGAGGAAGAATCGTCGGGAGAAAATATAACAACAGAAGAAATGACCTCAAACTGCTTTCAAACATAATTTCCAGAATTCCTTGCCGAGCCCTTACCCTATGGAGTGTTCAAACCTGTTGTGGGAAGCCCCAGGATACACAAAGTATGTCCCACCCAGCTGCTTGATGAAGCGAAGCCGCTGGAACTGTGGAGTGTCGATGATTCGGACGAGGAGTGGATGCATCTCAATGTGTCCGTGGATTGGGTCATTGAACACCTACAGAAAAAGTGAAAGGTGTCTTCTCTCATCACATGACAGGGTTACAAGCGTGAGCATGTGCGTTACATCCCACACACAGGTTATCGCACTTAATTAATCAGCAACTTACACACACGATCACAAAATGATTGGAACACGCTTATTCTCCAGAGTACAACAGAGCATCGAGTTACATCGAGCCGACAGCACAGAAACAGGCCATTCAGCCCAACTGGTCCTTGCCGGTGTTTATGCTGTACACAAACCTCCTCCCACCCCTCTTCATCTCACCCCATCAGCATACCCTTCTACTTCAGGTCGGCAGAGGAAACGCTTCAAGGACACCCTCAAAGCCTCCTTGAAAAAGTGCAACATCCCCACCCACACCTGGGACTCCCTGGCCCAAGACCGCACAAAGTGGAGATGCAGCATCCGGGAAGGCGCCGAACACCTCCAGTCTCTTCGCCAGGAGCAAGCGGAAGCCAAGCGCAGGCAGTGCAAGGAGCGCACGTCAACCCAAGCACCCCACCCACCCGCCCCTTCAACCACCGTCTGCCCCACCTGTGGCAGACTGTAGGTCCCGCATTGAACTCATCAGTCACCTGCGAACTCATTTTTAATGTGGAAGCAAGTCATCCTCGGTTCCGAGGGACTGCCTAAGAAAGAGACCCTTCTACTCCTTTCTCCCTCATGTGCTTATCCAGCTTCCATTTAAATGCATCTATGCTAGTCGCCTCAACTACTCCTTGTGGTCGCGCGTTCCGCATTTTAACCACTCCCTGGGAAAAGAAGTTTCTCCTGAATTCCCTATCGGATTTATTAGTGACTATCCTATATTCATGGCCCCTAGTTTTTGAATCCCCCCCCCCGCTACAAGTGGAAACATCTTCTCGGTCTACCCTACTGAACCCCTTTATACTTTTAAATACCTCTATCAGGTCACCTCTCAGCCTTCTCTTTCCTGATAGGTTAGAACCTCTCAGAACAATGCAGTACAACAATCTCTTCATTCAACCCCACCTCCCCCCGCCATCTTCTACCAGGTTTTTCCAAATGGCCAACCTATTCCAAACTCTCAACATTGCTGTGAGCCAGACAGACCGATAGGCAACCGATGTCAAGAGACTATTCAATTTCCCCTTCAAACGTATTTCCTACCTTCACGTCAATAGGGTTCTGCCAGAGCGCATCAATACAGCTGATCAGGTGTAATCGTTCTCCGAGAGCGCTGGAAACAAAACAGCAACCGTAAGTCATCTCTCAACCAACCTTTGCTTACGAAGAATAATCTGATCCGTGGTAAAATGTGCCCCACACAACATCCATTTGGAATTGATTACATTCGCCACCAATTCTGTCTACTTGTCCCTTCCTTCACCCCAGCACTGAAAAGAGTACTGCTCCAGTGTCTGACGGGAAACTAGGGAGTGAAATCCACGCTCACTGCATTAAAACAAATCTCAGCTACAAGAGGCTGGATGTTGCACTGTGTCACAACACTGCACTTTCATCCCTTCATAGGGACAGGAGTAGGCCATTCAGCCCCTCGAACCAAAGTGAGTTATAACACACCATTCATGATCTCAGGATGTCCCAAAGTGCTTTACAGCCAATGAAGTACTTTTTGAAGTGGAGTCACTGTTGTAATGTGGGAAACACGGCAGCCAATTTGCACACACAAAGCTCCCACAAACAACAATGTGATAATGACCTGATAATCTGTTTTTAGTGCTGTTGATTGAAGGATAAAGCCTGGCCAGGACACCGGGAATAACTCCCCTGTTCTTCTTCGAAAAAATGCCGTGGGATCTTTTATGTCCACCTGAGAGCAGACTCGGTTTAACGTCTCATCCGAAAGACCTCCAACAGTGCAGCACTCCCTCAGCATTGCACTGGATTGCCAGCCTAGATTTTGTGCTCAAGTCCCTGAAGTGGGGACTTGATAGAAAAAGAGATAATGGCCACAAGGAATCTCTCTTAAACCCCAACCCCAAGGTCAGCTTCTCGTTTAGAAGCGTTAGCTTGAGAAGTATAAAATTCCCCTAATAAGGGGGAAATGAGAGACTGCTTCTGATCAGCTGTAGCCAGAGCAGCACAGTGTACTTTTACATAAATACAATTAATAAACAGCACATGTCGAAACAGCTCAAAGCACAAAAGAAGTTCAATTTTGGAATGAAGCAACACAAGTCGGCTAATGCGGCAATCACTAGGACACTCCCTTGTATGAGGAAATGCAAACAGAACAAAGACTTGTAAAATAGTACGATAGCAAAATACGGCAGATGCTGGAAATCTGAAATAACAACAGAAAATGCTGGAAAAACTCAGCAGGTCAGGCAACATCCGTGGAGAGAAATTTGAGTTGACGTTTCAGGTCGAAACCCTTCTTCAAAACTGGAAAGAAAAAAAAAATAGATCGAAGGCAAGACTGCGATCGAACAAAAGAAGAAAAAGAGACAATAAAAGGTATTCGAAGCCAGACGAGCTGGTAATAGGCCCGTGGAGACAAAAGGCAGCTGAGATTCGGTGTGAAGTGTACTGGCAGGTAAGAGACAGCTGCCAGGTGAGAGAAACAAAAGGAAAGGGGGGGGGGGGGTGGGGAAGGAGGACCCAAAACAAAGGGGTGGAAAAAATTATAAGTAAAAAAGTAATAGGTGCCGTATCGGTGCCGTTTCCTGCTCTCGCCCCAAACTAGACAATTTCATTCACTTTGCCTCCAATTTCCACCCTTCCCTCACCTTCACATGGTCCATCTCCGACTCTTCCCTTCCTCGACTTCTCCGTCTCCATCTCTGGGGATAGGTTATCGACCAATATTCACTACAAGCCCACTGACTCCCACAGCTACCTAGACTACACTTACTCCCACCCCGCCTCCCGTAAGGACTCTATTCCATTTTGAAGAAGGGTTCGACCCGAAACGTCAACTCAAATTTCTCTCCACGGATGTTGCCTGACCTGCTGAGTTTTTCCAGCATTTTCTGTTGTTATTTAAAGACTTGTAAAACTGGGACTGCTTTCGTTCCAGGGCGATTTGATAGAGGTGTTTAAAGTCATGAAGGAGTGGGACAGCACAGGTAGAAACAACATTGTTTACAGTGATTTGAGGGGATAAAGATAGAAGAGTAAATGGAAGAAATTTAACAGCGAGCACAAGAACCTTTTCTTCTTCTTTATGCAGAGGGTTGTGAGGCAGTTAGTGATTGAAGCAGAGACCACGTCAACATTTAACAACGATGAGGAGGAATTTCTTCACTCAGAGGGTTGTGAATCTTTGGAATTCTCTACCTCAAAGGGCTGTGGATGCTGAATCATTGAGTATATTCAAGGCTGGGATAGATAAGATTTTTGGACTCTAGGGGGAATCAATGGATATGGGGATCAGGCGTGAAAGTGGAGTTGAGGTGGAAGATCAGCCATGATCTTACTGAATGGCGGAGCAGGCTCGAAGGGCCGACTCCTGCTCCTAATTCTTATGTTCTTATTCCAGCTCTCTGCCCATTGCATGTGAATCTGGGGAAATGTCTTTGCTTAGAAATAACAATCCTCACACTCAGATAATCACACACTGCCCTGAATTCAGACAAAGTATTTCTCATTGCTACAGCATTGCTGCACTTACCTCACTCCTAGCTGTTCTAAATCAGATTCCTTCAGATAGGGCAGGGTGATGCCAGATAGCTTTTCATCTAGAGAAAGAGGATAGGAAAGTGAAACATGAAGCAGTATTCAGTGGAACTCATTCTTGCCCACCGGTCAGCCCCTATCAAGTGTCATGGACAGATTCTAGTAAGTTATCAAGAGGAAACGATGGCATGGAGGGCAAAACATTGAGGGAGGCAGGAAGGTTACACTAATTGTCAACCTGTACATATTTTTATTCTGAACTAAAAGCAATTGACAATAGGTTTGAGCTGAAAGTTTAAATTCATCTTCCAGTTGTTTTTCAAACCATTTGCAAAATTAAGAAACTCAGAAATCCTGCTGCACGCCCAGGAAACACCTACTTTCCCTTAAAGAGAAAAGCATGGAGGGAAATTCTGTTCAGGGCAGCAACCTGGGGACCGTGGGTAAAGGTGCAGTCGGAAACTTCCTTCAGCTTTGACAGAATGACGTCGCGAAAAATGGCAACTTCAAACCAGGCTTTTGAGTTAAAATGTCGTCCAGCTAGGTGGGACTGCACTCGCCTGGTTCCATTCTTATCTATCTAATCGTAGCCAGAGAATCACCTGCAACAGCTTCTCTTCCCGCTCCCACATCGTTACCTCTGGTGTCCCCCAAGGATCTATCCTTGGCCCCCTCCTATTTCTCATCTACATGCTGCCCCTTGGCGACATCATCCGAAAGCACAGCATCAGTTTCCACGTGTACGCTGACGACACCTAGCCCTACCTCACTACCACTTCTCCTGACCCCGCCACGGTCTCTAAATTGTCAGACTGCTTATCCAACATCCAGTTCTGGATGAGCAGAAATGTTCTCCAATTAAATATTGGGAAGACTGAAGCCATTGTTTTCGGTCCCCGTCCAAACTCCATTCTCTAGCCACGGACTCCATCCCTCTCCCCAACATATGTCTGAGGCTGAACCACACTGTTCGCAACCTTGGTGTCATATTTGACCCTGAAATGAGCTTCAGGCCACATATCCGTGGCATTACTAAGACCGCCTACTTCCACCTCCATAACATTGCCCGTCTCCACCCTTGCCTCAGTTCATCCGCTGCTGAAACACTCACCCATGCCTTTGTTACCTCTAGACTTGACTATTCCAACGCACTCCTGGCTGGCCTCCCACATTCTGCCCTATGTAAACTTGTCATCCAAAGCTCAGCTGCCCGTGTCCTAACTCGCACCAAGTTCTGTTCACCCATTACCCTGTGCTCGCTGACCTACATTGGCTCCCGGTTAAGCAAGGCTTCGATTTCAAAATTCTCATCCTTGTTTTCAAATCCCTCCATGGCCTCGCCCCTCCCTATCTCTGTAATCACCTTCAGCCCCACAACCCCACCGAGATATCTGTGCTCCTCTAATTCTGCCCTTGCGCATCCCTGATTATAATCGCTCAACCATTGGTGGCCGTGCCTTCTGTTGCCTCGGCCCTAAGCTCTGGAATTCCCTCCTTAAATCTCTCCGCCTCTCTCCTCCTTTAAGACACTCCTTAAAACCTACCTCTTTGACCAAGCTTTTGGTCACCAGCCCTAATTTCTCCTTATGTGGCTCAAGTGTCAAATCTTTTGTCTTATAATACTCCTGTGAAGCGCCTTGGGACGTTTTACTACGCTAAAGGCGCTATATAAATACAAGTTGTTATTGTTGTCAAAAAACATTAATTGTGAAGGCAGAAAAGGCAATTCATAGCTCAGTTTAATTATGTCATTGTGAAATATGTGATGTCATCTGGCTTCTCTTCCCGACTCCTGAGCGCTCAAAAGTTGTGATTGGTTTTTATTTCAGCCAAATAAAATCGCTAGAGTGTGACACAGGAAATGACACAATGGACATGAACTGTGTTTATAACATACTGACATTAATCATCTTCTGAAGTAATTTGTGGAAATTGCATTGCACAATTCCGCAATCTGGAGTGCTTTGGAAAATTATGTCTAATGCATCTGCAATTTTCTCTATTTATGTTAATATTCTGGAGTGGTAAGCATCAGGTCCTGGAGATTTGTCTACTTTACATTCCATTATTTTCTCCATTACCATTTAAAAAAATCTTATATTAAATTCTCTCCTTGACTTATTTTTAGGTTCTTTTCTACCACGGCTATTTTGTCCTCTTCCTCCACTGTGAAAACAGATATAAAAATACCCACTTAACCAGTCTACCATTTCCTTACTGTCCATTATAGTCTCACCTTCATCTGTCTTTAATGGGCCCACATTCCCTTTAACCACTCTCTCATCATACATTTTTAAGAACTTTTGCTGTTAGCTTTTCTTCCATATTCTCTTTTTAACACTTCATTACTTTCTTCCAACCCCATTGTTGCATTTTACAGCTCTCCCAGTCCATTGGATTTCCATTATTCCTTGCATGCGTGCAAGCATTTTTTTTTAAATCAGCTCGAGACTACCTCTTACATAATTTGTTGAGCTTAACTACACAAGTGGAGCCTTTACCTTTTAGGGGTGTGTACTGGGTTTTTGAATTATACCAAATGCCTCTTGAAATACTTTCCCATTGTTTGTTTGTAGGTTCAACTAGTAACAGCATTTGTGCTGTCCCTTGCCTCATTGGTTGACTACGGTTAACTACACAACAGAGCTTATACCATTTATTTAGGTACAGTATGTATCGGGTTTTGTATCGTACCAAATACTTCTTTGAATACTTCTCATTGTTTCTCCGTATGTTTACCCATTAGCAGTTCAGCCTGCGGTCAATTAATTTCTCATCCCTTCAAAGTTTCCGTTACACCCAGAGAGTGGTGAGCCTGTGGAATTCTCTACCACAGAAGGCAGTAGAGGCCAATTCATTAAATATATTCCAGAAGGAGTTGGATATATTTCTTAAGGCTAAAGGGATCAAGGGATATGGGGAGAAGGCAGGGACAGGGTACTGAATTTGGATGATCAGCCATGATCTCATTGAATGGCGGAGCAGGCTTGAGGGGCCAAATGGCCTACTCCTGCTCCTATCTTCTATGTTTTACTTCAAATAAATACCATGGTTTGTCACTCTCCCTTCTTCCTCTCAAATCTAACATCAAATTCAACAGGCCTGTTTGGTTTATGCTCCTATTTCTTATGTTCTTATCATAGAAATTTGCAGCACAGAAGGAGGCCATTCGACCCATCTTGTCCATGCCGGCCGACAAAGAGCTACCCACCCTAATCCCACCTTCCAGCACTTGGTCCGTATCCTTGTAGGTTACGGCACTTCAAGTGCATATCCAAGGACTTTTTAAATGTGATCAGAGTCTCTGCCTCTACATAGAAACATAGAAGATAGGAGCAGGAATAGGCCATTCGGCCCTTCGAGCCTGCTCCGCCATTCAATGTGATCATGGCTGATCATCCAAATTCAGTACCCTGTCCCTGCCTTCTCCCCATATCCCTTGATCCCTTTAGCCTTAAGAAATATATTTAACTCCTTCTTGAATATATTTAATGAACTAGCCTCCACCACCCTCTGTGGCAGAGAATTCCACAGGTTCACCACTCTCTGGGTGAAGAAATTCCTCCTCATTTCAGTCCTAAATGGCTTACCCCTTATCCTTAGACTATGACCCCTGGTTCTGGACTCCCCGGCCATCAGAAACATCCTTCCTGCATCTAGTCTGTCCAGACCTGACAGAATTTTATAGGTTTCGATGAGATCCCCTCTCAATCTTCTAAACTCCAGTGAGTATAAGCCCAATCGACACAATCTCTCCTCATACGTCATTCCTGCCATCCCAGGTAACAGTCTGGTGAATCTTCGCTGCACTCCCTCCATGGCAAGAACATCCTTCCTCAAATAAAGCGACCAAAACTGCACACAATACTCAAGGTGTGGTCTCACCAAGGCCCTGTACAACTGTAGCAAGACATCCTTGTTCCTGTACTCGAACCCTCTTGCTACGAAGGCCAACATACCATTTGCCTTCTTAACCGCCTGCTGCACCTGCATGCTTACCTTCAGCGACTGGTGCACAAGGACACCCAGGTCTCTTTGCACTTCCCCTTCTACCAATCTATTGCCATTCAAATAATAATCTGCCTTCCTGTTTTTGCCACCAAAGTGGAAAACCTCACATTTATCCACATTGTAGTGCATTTGCCATGTTTCTGCCCAATCACCCAACCTGTCCAAATCGTACTGGAGTTTCCCGACATCCTCCTCGCAGCTTACCCTCCTGCCCAGCTTTGTGTCATCTGCAAATTTGGAGATATTACATCCAATTCCCTCGTCCAGATCATTAATATATATTGTGAACAGCTGGGGTCCTAGGACCGATCCTTGCGGTACCCCACTAGTCACTGCCTGCCACTCGGAAAACGACCCGTTTATTCCAACTCTTTGCTTTCTGTCCGCCAACCAGTTCTCTATCCAAGTCAATACCTTGCCCCCAATCCCATGTGCCTTAATTTTGCACGCTAATCTCTTGTGTGGGACCTTATCGAAAGCCTTCTGAAAGTCCAAATACACCACATCCATTGGTTCTCCCTTATCTATTTTACCAGTTACATCCTCAAAAAATTCCAGTAGATTAGTCAAGCATGATTTACCTTTTGTAAATCCATGTTGACTTTGTCCGATCCTGTCACTGCTTACCAAGTGCTCTGCTATTACATCTTTTATAATAGATTCTAGCATTTTCCCCACTACCGATGTCAGGCTTACCAGTCTATAATTCCCCGCTTTTTCTCTACCACCTTTTTTGAATAGTGGTGTAACATTAGCTACCCTCCAATCCATGGGTACCGTTCCAGAGTCTATCGAGTTCTGGAAGATGACCAGTAATGCATCTACTATCTCTAGGGCCACTTCCTTAAGTACCCTGGGATGTAGACCATGAGGCCCTGGGGATTTATCAGCCTTCAGTCCCATCAATTTTCCTAACACCATTTTCCTACAAATACTGATTTCTTTCAGTTCCTCTCTTTCATCAGACCCTATGTTCCCCGGCATCTCTGGGAGGTTATTTGTGTCCTCCTTTGTGAAGACAGAACCAAAGTATGTATTTAGTTGGTCTGCCATTTCCTTGTTTCCCCATTATAAATTCCCCTGATTCTGACTGTAAGGGACCTACGCTTGACTTCACTAATCTTTTTCTCTTCACATATCTATAAAAGCTTTTACAGTCAGTTTTTATGTTCCCTGAAAGCTTACTCTCATATTCTATTTTCCCTTTCTTAATTAATCCCTTTGTCCTCCTTTGTTGACTCCTAAACTGCTCCCAATCCTCAGGATTATTGCTTTTTCTAGCCAATTTATATGTTCTCTCCTTGGATCTTATGCTATCCCTAATTTCCCTTGTTAGCCATGGTTGAGTCACCTTTTTTGTTTTATTTTTATGCCAAACTGGGATGAACAAATTCTGTAGCTCATCCATTCGGTCTTTGAATGTTTGCCATTGCCTATCCACCGTCAACCCTTTGAGTGCCATTCCCCAATCAATCCTACCCAACTCGCTCCTCAGACCATCGTAGTTTCCCTTTATTTAAATCTACCACCCTTTCAGGCAGTGAGTTCCAGACCCCCACCACCCTCGGTGAAAAAATTTCTCCTCAAATCCCCTGACCAATTACTTTAAATCTATGTCAGCTGGTTATTGACCCTTCTGCTAAGGGAAATAGGTCCTTCCTGTCCACTATCTAGGCCCTTCTTAATTTTATACACCTCAATTAGTTCTCCCCTCAGCCTCCTCTGTTCCAAAGAAAACAATCCCAGCCTATCCAATCTTTCCTCATAGCTAAAATTCCCCAGTCCAGGCAACATCCTCTTAAATCTCCTCTGTACCCTCTCTAGTACAATCACATCCTTCCTGTAATGTGGTGACCAGAACTGCATGCAATATTCTAGCTGCAGCCTAACTAGTGTTTTATACAGTTCAAGCATAGCCTCCCTGCTCTTATATTATATGCCTCGGCTAATAAAGGCAAGTATCCCGTATGCCTTCTTAACCACCTTATCTACCTGTTCTGCTACCTTCTGTGGACATGCACTCCAAGGTCCCTCTGATCTTCTGCACTTCTCAGTATCCTACCATTTACAGGAAACTTTCTGATATCCGGCACTGACGGGACCGAGCTGGTGCCGTACCATCAAAAGTGCCGGACATACCAGCGTTAATGTTGAAACATACGGAACTGAAAAGTTCCGTGTGAATCAACAAACCCTGTCAAAACAGTCGGCTGCAGCTGCAAGCGTCTCTAGCTGAAGCTGTTGCTATAGCTACAGACCTTGCAGTGCCTGACTGGGGAAAAAAAAGCAACGAGAACTAAAAAAAACTTATAGAAAACGGCTCCTGATTTTTGCCGTTAGATCGAGTATTCCGGACACATAACCTCTGGATAAACCAAAGTTTCCTGTAATGTGTATTCCCTTGCCTTGTTCGGCCTCCCCAAAAGCATTACCTCACACCTCTCCAGATTGAATTCCATTTGCCACTGTTCTGCCCACCTGACCAGTCCATTGATATCTTCCTGCAGTCTGCAGCTTTCTTCTTCATTATCAACCACACGGCCAATTTTTGCATCATCTGCAAACTTCTTAAGCATACTTCCTACATTCAAGTCCAAATCATTGATATATACCACAAAAAGCAAAGGACCCAGTACGGAGCCCTGCAGAACCCCACTGGAAACAGCCTTCCAGTCACAAAAACACCTTTCAACCATTACCTTTTGTTTCCTGCCTCTGAGCCAATTTTGGATCCAACTTATCACTTTGCCTTGGATCCCATGGGCTTTTACTTTCGTGACCAGTCTGCCATGCGGGACCTTATCAAAAGCCTTGCTAAAATCCAGAGACTACATCAAACACACTACCCTCGTCGACCCTCCTTGTTACTTCCTCAAAAAATTCAATCAAGTTCGTCAGACACGGCCTTCCCTTAACAAATCCATGCTGACTGTCCCTGATTAATCCTCGTCTTTCTAAATGAAGATTTATCCTGTCCCTCAGAATTTTTTGCAATAATTTTCCCACCACTTAGGTTAGGCTGACTGGCCTGTAATTACTCGGTCTATTCCTTTCTCCCTTTTTAAACAACGGTACCACGTTAGCAGTCCTTCAGCACCACACCTGTAGCCAGAGAGGATTGGAAAATGATGGTCAGAGCCTCTGCTCTTTCCTCTCTTAACAGTCTGGGATACATTTCATCTGGGTCTGGGAATTTATCCACTGTCAAAGATGCCAAACCCCTTAATACTTCCTCTTTCACTATGTTTATTTCCTCTAATATTTCACACACCTCCTCCGATTGCAATGTCTGCAACATCCCTCTCTTTTGAGAAAACAGACGCAAAGTATTCATTAATAACCATACCCATGTCTTCCGCTTCCACACACAGCTTACCTTTATGGTCCCAACAGGCCCTACTCTTGCTTTAGTTATCCTCTTGCTCTTAATATATTTATAAAACAAATATATATACATACATACACATACTCAGTCATTTAGTATATTTAAGACAGAGATCAATAGATTTTTGGGCGCTAAGGGAATCAAGGGATAGGGCCGGAAAGTGGAGTTGATGTAGAAGTTCGGCCATGATCTTGTTGAATGGCGGAGCAGGCTCGAGGGGCCACATGGCCGACTCCTGCACCTATTTCTTATGTTCTCAATCATAGTCAATATGATCAACATTTGCAAGAGGCTCCCTCCTTACTGTCAGATTGCACCGCTGCAGGGGTGACTTTGGGAGTGAATTGCCTCACTGTGTCTCCCTCTGCACCGCTGTAATTTCGTCAGGAGGTCCCAGTAACAGGGTTTCCACCAGTTACAGCTCAGTGCGAGATGCCCCACAGAGAAGCAGCTCCTATGTGTCACAGAATGATGATGCCCCAATAGGAAGTCCACAACATACACAGCACATTCAATATGTTACTAATATTAAACAAGCCACATCTGATCAAAATGCAGATGTGGACCACTTGTAAAGAAATAACAATTATTCATTCAGTTACCCTCGAATGATCCAGGAGGACCTCTTGCACACTTTGCAGGGACACTCCTAGATCAAGATTTATAAAATACAAAGCAAATTCATGCTTTAGATATGCTTCATTGACCAAAATGAAATAGCAATGGGAGTAGGTTATCCTCAGAGGGCGTGTCTCACTCTTTCCGTCTGCAGCTTGCTTTTTGCAAGTGTAGGAGGTAAATTTGCATGGTATGGAGGAAAAGGGCAAGGGGGTGGGATTGACGGGAAAGCTCGTGCAAAGAGCCGGCACATGCACGATGGGCCAAATGGCCTCCTTCTGTGCTGGATCATCCTCTACTTGCCTCTGAACAACTGCTCGAACTTTGCGAACCCGTGCACCCGCAGGAAGCAGCAGACCTCCTCCACATCCCAGTCCCGGTAACTGGATTTTAACTTGATGTGGGAAACTCTCTTCTCGGGGGTGGTGTTTTTGCAACCGCCCGCCCCGCCAGCGGGGCTGGGCGACCTCGGCCTCTTTCGGCTTTCGCTCTGGCTCATCTTCCCCTCCACGATGCCGCTGGGCTGGCCGGGCTGTGAACGTGCTGAAGCTTCGCTCCGGCTCTCGCTCACTCACTTTCTCCGCGATCCGATCCGCTCCACCGTCAGCTGCCCGAGTGCGCGCGGTGCCGGCCAGCCTGATGATTGACAGCTCCGGGGCCAGCCCCGGGAACGGCCCGCTGATTGGCTCGGCGTATTCCATTTCTCGCTGTCAATCAAACCCTCTGCCCCACCCCCCCGCCCCTGCTTAAAGGCGCAGTGCGCCCTTCTGCAACAACAGCAACAAGAAGAAAGACTTGCATTTCTGTAGCGCCGTTCACTCATTGAAACATACAAGATTCTGAAGGGTAGATGCAGTAGATCGGGAGTCTTGCTACAATTGTACAGAAACATAGAAGATAGAAGCAGGAGTAGGCCATTCGGCCCCTCGAGCCTGCTCCGCCATTCAATGCGATCATGGCTGATCATCCAAATTCAGTACCCTGTCCCTGCTTTCTCCCCATATCCCTTGATCCCTTTAGCCTTAAGAAATATATCCAACTCCTTCTTGAATATATTAATGAATTGGCCTCTACTGCCTTCTGTGGTAGAGAATTCCACAGGTTCACCACTCTCTGGGTGAAGAAATTCCTCCTCATTTTTGTCCTAAATGACTTACCCCTTATCCTTAGACTGTGACCCCTGGTTCTGGACTCCCTGACCATCGGCAACATCCTTCCTGCATCTAGTCTGTCCAGTCCTGTCAGAATTTTATAAGTTTCAATGAGATCCCCTCTCATTCTTGTAAACTCCAGCGAGTATAAGCCCAATCGACCCAATCTCTCCTCATACGTCATTCCTACCATCCCAGGTATCAGCCTGGTGAATCTTCGCTGCACTCCTTCCATGGCAAGAACATCCTTCCTCAGATAAGGTGACCAAAACTGCACACAATACTCAAGATGTGGTCTCACCAAGGCCCTGTACAACTGCAGCAAGACATCCTTGTTCCTGTACAGGGCCTTGGTGAGACCACACCTGGAGTACTGTGCACAGTTTTGGTCTCCTTATCTAAGGAAGGATGTACTTGCCTTGGAGGCGGTGCAACGAAGGTTCACCAGATTGATTCCTGGGATGAGGGGGCTGTCCTGTGATGAGAGATTGTGTAGAATGGGCCGATACTCTCTGGAGTTTAGAAGAATGAGAGGTGATCTCATTGAAACATACAAGATTCTGAAGGGGATTGACCGGGTAGATGCTGAGAGGTTGTTTCCCCTGGCTGGAGTGTCTAGAACTAGGGGCATAGTCTCAGGATAAGGGGTCGGCCATTTAAGACTGAGATGAGGAGGAATTTCTTCACTCGGAGGGTGGTGAATCTTTGGAATTCTCTGCCCCAGAGGGCTGTGGAGGTTCAGTCATTGAGTGTATTCAAGGCTACGATAGGTAGATTTTTGGACTATAGGGAATCAAGGGATATGGGGATCGGGCGAGAAAGTAGAGTTGAGGTCAAAGATCAGCCATGATTTTATTGAATGGCGGAGCAGGCTCAAGGGGCTGTATGGCCAACTCCTGCTCTTATTTCTTATGTTCTTATGTTCACGACCACCGGACGTCTCAAAGCGCTTTTGAAGTGGAGTCAATGTTATAATGTGGGAAACACGGCAGCCAATTTGTGCGCACAGCAAGGTCCCACAAACAGCAATGTGATAATGACCAGATAATCTGTTTTTGTTATGTTGGTTGAGGGATAAATATTGGCCAGGACACCGGGGATAACTCCCCTAATCTTCTTCGAAATAGTGCCATGGGATCTTTTACGATCACCTGAGAGAGCAGACCTGAACAACAACAACTTGTATTTATATAGCGCCTTTAACCTATATAGCGTCCCGAGGCGCTGCACAGGAGCATCTTAAGACAAGAAAAAAAATGTTGGCACCGAGCCACATAAGGAGAAATTAGGGCAGGTGTTCAAAATTAAAAACAAAATGCTGGAGACACTCAGCAGGTCAGGCAGCATCCGTGGAGAGAGAAACAGAGTTAACGTTTCAGGTCAATGGCCCTTCGACAGAACGGGAAAAAGCTGGAGATGGAACAGGTTATTAAGCAAATGTATGGGCAGGGAGAGGGGGGAGGGGAGGAAAGAACAAAAGGGAAGGTGTGTGATAGGACGGAAGGCAGGAGAGATTAAGAGACAAAAGGGATGATGGTGCGAGGCAAAAGGAGATGGTAATGGGACAAGTTATGAAACAAAAGATGACTCTAGATTAAGTGTAAATGGCAATGGCAGAATCATCAAGAGCTTGGTCAAAGAGGTAGGTTTTAAGGAGCATCTTAAAGGAGGAAAGGGAGGTAGCAAGGTGGACAGGTTTAGGCAGGGAATTCCAGAGCTTAGGGCCTAGGCAACAGAAGGCACGGCCGCCAATGGTGGAGCGATTATAATCAGGGATGTTCAAAAAGGCAGAATTAGAGGAGTGAAGATAGCTCGGGAAGGTTTGTGGGGCTGGAGAAGATTACAGAGATAGGGAGGGGCCAGGCCACAGAGGGATTTGAAAACAAGGATGAGAATTTTGAAATTGCTGCTTAACCAGGAGCCAATGTAGGTCAGCGAGCACAGGGGTGATGGGAGAACGGGACTTAGTGCGGGTTAGGACACGAGCAGCCGAGTTTTGGATGACCTCAAGTTTAGATAGGGTGGAATGTGGGAAGCCAGCCAGAAGTGCAATGGAATAGTCAAGTCTAGAGGTAACAAAGGCATGGATGAGGGTTTCAGCGCAGATGAGCGGCATTACAAACAGCACAGGAGGAGGTCATTCAGCCTATCATGTCTGCGCCAGCTCTTTGAAAGAGCTATCCAATTAAAAAGAGACTTAGGAACATGAATATGCCTCTCCAGCCTATTGCACCATTCATTGAGATCATGGCTGATCTGCGACCTAACTCCATATACTTGCATTTCTATAGCGTCTTTCACCACCTCAGGACGTCCCAAAGCGCTTTACAGCCAATGAAGTACTTTTTTGAAGTGCAGTCACTGTTGTAATGTAGGAAACGCAGCAGCCAATTTGTGCACAGCAAGCTCCCACAAACAGCAATGTGATAATGACCAGGTAATCTATTTTAGTGGTGTTGGTTGAGGGGTAAGTATTGGCCAGGACAGCAGGGATAACTTCCCTGCTCCTAACTTTGCTTGCAATTCGTAGTGCTACAAAAAGCTGTTGAGGCTGGGGGTCAATTGAATATTTCAAAACTGAGATTGATAGATTTTTGTAAGACAAGGCTATTAAGGGTTACGTAACCAAGGCAGGTAGATGGAGTTAAGATGCAGATCAGCCTTGATCTAATTGAATATTGGAACAGGCTCGAGGGGCTGAATGGCCTTCTTCTGTTCCTATGTACAATTTATTGATAAACGGCAGCACGGTGGCATAGTGGTTAGCACTGTTGCCTCACAGCGCCAGGGACCCGGGTTCGAATCCGGCCTCGGGTGACTGTCTGTGTGGAGTTTGCACATTCTCCCCGTGTTTGCGTGGGTTTCCTCCGGGTGCTCCGGTTTCCTCCCACAGTCCAAGAGATGTGCGGGTTAGGTTGATTGGCTACGATAAAATTGACCCTTAGTGTTAGGGGGATTAAATACGTGGGGTTACGGGGATAGGGTGGGATATGTGTTGGTGTAGGGGTTACGGGGATCAGGTGGGATATGTGTCGGTGCAGGCTCGATGGGCCGAAATGGCCTCTATCTGCACTGTGAGGTTTCTGTGATTCTGTGATACTTTAGTTGTATAATTTTAGTGGAATTATTCTCACCTTTTTTTGATCTCAGGAAACTTGTACAGTTTAGTGACGCTGGTATAGCCGATATATCTATACAATGTGACTTTTATTATGGGCCAGAACTTCAGGTCCCCACGGGTGAGTACGCGTTGTGTACTCACGCGTAGGCCCAACGAAAGTGCCGGATTCGTGCATGCACTGCGCATGCGCGGGAAACCAGAACTTCCGTTCCCTTAAAGGAAGGGGTTCACAGGTCGAACACGTGCGCCGGTGAGGCAGCGCGTACGCCTGGAACTTCCATTTTTTTTTGCAGGTTTCTCCAGGAGGGTAAGTCTCCAGCAGCTACGCTTTTAAAAAGCAGTTGCAAGGCCTGCTTTTAACAAGGTAAGTGGTGAATTAAGTAAAATTAAAACATTTTTTCCACAGGTTTATTATTTTTAAATACTTTAAAGAAAGGTAAGTTTATTTTTAGCCCCGTTAGAAACTGTCATTAATTTTTTCAAAAATTTAAATTATTGTTTAAAATAGTTATTTTATGTAATTTATAGTTATTTTAAAAATGTGATTTTTTTTTTTTAATTTATTTGAAGTTTTAGTGATGTTTTGGGGCTGAATTGTATTCATAAATTTGACAGGTCTTCCTGTCAAATCTATGAATACAGATTCCCTGCTACCATTGGCTGCCCATGGCCCACGTGATCCCAGGGGACGCTTCAAACTAACGGCGCCCCTGGGATACGCAAGCACTGCGCGCCGGCAGTTGGAGCAGGCCCAGGATCGGAATCCCACGCGGGCCCACAGCTCAACGGCCGGCGCGCTAGGTAAGTGCAGGTCGGGGGCTTGCACCCGCGGGAAGCCCCCGACCCGAATTTCTGGGCCCTAATATCTCTTCCTCTTTGTCATGGATGACCTTTTTCGAGCCACCCTTTCACTCGGGTTGCCAACTCTCCAGGATTGGCCTGGAGTCTCCAGGAACTGAAGATTAATCTCCAGGACACGGCAGCGAGCAACACCCGGGAGAAAAATCACAGGGGCATTAAAAACAGTGACTACACTTCAAAAGTACTCCATTGGCTGTAAAGTACTTTGGGACATCCTGAGGTCATGAAAGGCGCTGTAGAAATACAAATCTTTCTTCCTTTCATTAAAAAAGTGGTGTTTTTTTTCCATTTTCTTTGAACGCTTCTGTTTAGTAGTGATGTGGGAGGGAAGAAGGCTGTTCGACTGATAGTCAAGAATCATTCAATCAGGTAATGAAGAGTCTGCTTTCTTTCCAATTGGCCGTGGGAAGGCAGTTCGCTGTGAGGATGGAAATGTCAGGCAATCAATGGCGGGAGCCTGGGGGGTGGGGGTTGGTGGTTAAAGGAGACAGGTCATGTGATGTAACCTCCAGGAATACGCCCAACCAGAGTTGGCATCTCCTGCCTTCCGCATACGCTCAGCAAAGAAAACTACAGGAATAGAAAGAAGCAGGGGAAGAAGCTGTAGAAAGACGAGCAGCGCACAGAGCCCTTCAAAGAAAAAAAATCTTTCCATTTAATTAACAAATGTGAGCGACACGTGTCAGGAGAGTTCACTTCTTTTACTGTCAATCACTTCAAACAGCTATGCCAGGGACCCTGAAGACCGCCAAGTTAATGGAGCATCAATACCCAGGCATGTCAAGGTCACACTTCTACTCCCTAGCTCCTCTAACTCCCTAATCTCTCTCTGACAAAGGGTCTCACATAGTTCCAGATAAGGCCAGGCATATTTATATCCCACGAACCAGCTATCTCCCAACCGGTGTCTTTGCTGCTGGTCCTCTGTCACTGGCGAGCAATGGTTTGTTTATACTAGTCTTTATTTTTAGTTCGTTTCTGCCTCTTTTCATTTCCCACTTTAACTACTGACTCTGTTTTTTGGTAAAACTTTAAACAGAAACTCCATTTTGAGAACACATCCCAGGGCATTTCTCCTACGTGCTACATCTCGCTTCCCAATCTTGGCATAGGGAAGGGGGAAAAAAATCAGTTCGGATTTAAGTTGTGTGCTTGACTTTTCAGTACCTGCTGAGAAGCAATACTGCGCACACATGCAGCGGCTGAGGAGCAATACTGCGCACACATGCAGCGGCCGAGGAGCAATACTGCACACACATGCCGCGACTGAGGAGCAATACTGCACACACATGCAGCGGCTGAGGAGCAATACTGCGCACACATGCAGCGGCTGAGGAGCAATACTGCGCACACATGCAGCGGCTGAGGAGCAATACTGCGTACACATACAGCGGCTGAGGAGCAATACTGCGCACACATGCAGCAACCGAGGAGCAATACTGCGCACACATGCAGCGGCTGAGGAGCAATACTGCGTACACATACAGCGGCCGAGGAGCAATACTGCACACACATGCAGCAGCCGAGGAGCAATACTGCGCACACATGCAGCGGCTGAGGAGCAATACTGCGCACACATGCAGCGGCTGAGGAGCAATACTGCACACACATGCAGCAGCCGAGGAGCAATACTGCGCACACATGCAGCAGCTGAGGAGCAATACTGCGCACACATGCCGCGACTGAGGAGCAATACTGCGCACACATGCCGCGACTAAGGAGCAATACTGCGCACACATGCAGCGGCTGAGGAGCAATGCTGCGCACAAATAGGCCCCGATATTTATGGGGAGGCAGGGATGGAGCGGGAGTGGCCGGGGGGGCGAATGTCAGGTGGGAAAACCAGCGGCAGGAGGTCACAGCAAGGGACCACAGGGGATGGACCCTGGCAATTGGGAGCGATCGAGTCTTGGCGGAGGGAGTGGGGCATGTCAGAGCCCAGCAATGGCAATGGAGGGAGGGAAAGATCAGACGTTGGAGGGAGATGAGGGTCAGCCGATTGCGGGGCTGGGGGTTGGAGATGGGAGGGGTCAGAGCCCCGGCAGGAGGCTCGAGATCGGAGCTTGGATGCGGGGTGGTGGGGGTAGTTGTCGATGAACGCGGCTGCAAGGAGAGGCCCGATCGGCAGACGGGGGGCCTAAGCTTTGCACGAGGGGCCAGGCGAAGCACTCCTGCTCCACGTGGACCAACAGCAGTGCTCTATAACATGCTTGATCCGGCTGCTCCAGTCTCCACTTCGCTGCCGGGTTTCCCGAGCCCTGGGAAACCCGGCCGGCAGCTGTTAACTTTAAATCAGGCTCCCACCTGCACCGTGGAAGCCTGTTTTAAATATTATAATAGTGTCCCACCTTTCCAAGATGGGATACATGCCTGCTACGCAACTTGTCACCGTAGAGATGGCGCCAGGTGAGTCAGCGGCAGGGGTTGGGAACGTGTTTCACGATTTTTAATTTTTCACCCCCGATGCTCACCCGCCCATTGTAGGGTAGTTAATATCAACCCCACAGCTGCTGCCCACACACAGCCGCCGAAAGAAAGTAAGAACTTGTATTTATATAGCGCCTTTAACGTAGTAAAACGTCCCAGGGCGCTTCACAGGAGCGTAAATCAGAAAAAATTTGACAGCGAGCACATAAGGAGATATTAGGACATGTGACCAAAAGTTTGGTCAAAGAGGTGGGTTTTAAAGAGGGTCTTGACATGAATCTTGTCATTCATGTGGAAATGACTTATGAAATGATACTGGGCAGCCTGCTGGTGGCGCTGTCCAGGGAGAGTATAAATACTCGGGCATGGGCCCAGCTTGCTCAGGACATTCTTTAACAGGAACTAGTGAAGGACACAACTAGATCTCCATGTTGAGAAACAGTTGATTAAAGCCTTGTTTAATACTCAGACCAAGTGCCTAGTAGTTTTCTTACGTCAGGTCTTAAAAGAGAGAGAGAGAGAGATAGAGAGATAGAGAGGCTTAAGGAGGGAGTTCCAGAGTTAGGGCCTAGGCAGCTGAAGGCACGGCCGCCAATGGTTCAGCGATTAAAAATCGGGGATGCTCAAGAGGGCAGAATTAGAGTAGCGCGGAGATCTCAACAACAACAACAACTTGTATTTATATAGCGCCTTTAATGTAGTAAAACGTCCCAAGGTGCTTCACAGGTGTGTTATAAGACAAAAAAATTTACACCGAGCCACATAAGGAGAAATTAGGGCAGGTGACCAAAAGCTTGGTCAAAGAGGTAGGTTTTAAAGAGGGTCTTAAAGGAGGAGAGAGAGGTAACGAGGCGGAGAGGTTTAGGGAGGGAATTCCAGAACTTAGGGCCTAGGCAGCTAAAGGCACGGCCGCCAAAGGTTGAGCGATATAATCAGGGATGCTCAAGAGGGCAGAATTAGAGGAGGACAGATATCTCGGTGGGGCTGAAGGAGATTACAGAGATAGGTAGGGGCGAGACAATGGAGGGATTTGAAAACAAGGATGAGAATTTTGAAATCGAGGTGCTGCTTAACCAGGAGCCAATGTAGGTCAGCGAGCACAGGGATGATGGGCGAATGGGACTTGGTGCGAGTTAGGGTACAGACAGCCGAGTTTTGGATGACCTCAATTTACGTAGGGTGGAATGTGGAAGGCCAGCCAGGAGTGCATTGGCATAGTCAAGTCTAGAGGTAACAAAGGCATGGATGAGGGTTTCAGCAGCAGATGAGCTGAGGCAAGGGCAATGTTATGGAGGTGGAAATAGTTATGCTGCGGATATGTGGTCAGAAGTTCATTTCAGGGTCAAATATGACACAGAGGTTGCGAACAGAGTACGATAGCAAAATACTGCGGATGTTGGAAATCCGAAATAACAACAGAAAATGCTGGAAAAACTCAGCAGGTCAGGCAACATCCGTGGACAGAAATTTGAGTTGACGTTTCGGGTTGACCCCTTCTTCAAAACTGGAAAGAAAAGAAGATAGATCGGAGGCAGGGCTGCGATTGGACAAAAGAATAAAAGAAACAAAAGAAGTAAAAAAGAGACAATAAAAGGTGTTAGAAGCTAGACGAGATGGTAATAGGCTGAGATTGGGTGTAAAGTGTACTGGCAGGGCAAGAGATAGCTGCCAGGTGTGAGAGCGAAACAAAAGGAAAGGGGGGGGGAAAGGAGTGGAAAAATTACAAGAAAAAATGAAGTAGGGGCCGAGGTTATGATCTGAAATTGTTGAACTCGATATTGAGTCCGGAAGGCTGCAGAGTGCCTAATCGGAAGATGAGGTGCTGTTCCTCGAGTTTACGCTGAGCTTCCGTGGAACAATGCAAGAGGCCAAGGATGGTGAGGTCCGAGTGGGAGTGGAGCGGTGAATTGAAATGACAGGTGACCGGAAGCTCGGGGGTCACCCTTACGAACTGAATGGAGGTGTTCCGCAAAGCGGTCACCCAATCTGCGTTTGGTCACCCCAATGTAGAGGAGACCGCATCGTGAGCAGCGAATACAGTGTACTAGATTGCGAGAAGTACAAGTAAGTGGTTTGGAGGTTTGTAGGGAAGGAGGAGGTTAGAGAGATAAGGGACAAGGCCATGGAAGGATTTTGAAAACCAGGATGAGAATTTTAAAAGTCCAAAAGCACTTTACAGCCAATTAAATACTTTTAAAACGTAGTCACTGTAATGTAGGGGGCACACACATACCCGCTTCAGTTTGAATCTGATTTGCAAGGTAATGTTGTAAAGTCAGAGCACCACAGTCTTATGTTACTGATTAGCGGTTCCTCAAAGAAAATGTGTCTGGCTTCCTTTCAAAAACTATCTATAACATGGGTACCAGCGGAACAGTTTCACCCGGCTGTGCCACGTGTCCTGGAGTGGGACAGGAATCCCCCGGGAGCTGCTTCTCACAGCCCAAGGGAACTGCGCCTTTTAACTTGCGCACCGCAGCCTTCTGCGGTTCCTTTAAGGACCGCTGCTTAGGCCGCTGGAGAATTGGGAAACGAGTCCGGAGCTTGCACGGCACATTTTGCAGACGGGTCCTGTAACAGGTGCAGGACCCAAGTTTTTGCAAATTTAAATTGATCCACCGCTGTTTTCAGGCACTTGCCAAAGATGCCTAAACAGAGCGAGGACCAATATGGTGGTGGCTGGCACCGATTCGGTGCAGCTCCTCGTGCCCCGAAATTGGTACACATTGCAGCTGTTTTACGCCCTAAAAACAAGCGAAAATAGTAGTGTCAGCCGTGGCTCAGTGGGTAGCACTCTCGCCTCTGAGTCAGAAGGTCGTGGGTTCAAAGTCCCACTCCAGGGAGTTGAGCACAAAAATCTAGGCTGACACTCCAGTGCAGTGCTGAGGGAGTGCCGCACTGTCGGAGGTGCCGCCTTTCAGATGAGACATTAAACTGAGGCCCCGTCTGCTCTCTCAGATAGACGTAAAAGATCCCATGGCACTATTTCGAAGAAGAGCAGGGGAGTTATCCCCGGTGTCCTGGCCAATATGTATCCCTCAATCAACATCACTAAAAACAGATTATCAGGTCATTATCGCATTGCTGTTTGTGGGAGCTTGCTGTGCGCAAATTGGCTGCCGTGTTTCCTGCATTACAACAGTGACTACACTTCAAAAAGTACTTCATTGGCTGTAAAGCGCTTTGGGACGTCCGGTGGTCGTGAAAGGCGCTATATAAATGCACTATATAAACCGCACAAAGTGGAGGAGAAGCATCCGGGAAGGCGCCGAACACCTCGAGTCTCTTCGCCGGGAGCAAGCGGAAGCCAAGCGCAAGCAGCGGAAGGAGCGCACGTCAACCCCACCCCCCCACCCACCCGCCCCTTCAACCACCGTCTGCCCCACCTGTGACAGAGACTGTAGGTCCCGCATTGGACTCATCAGTCACCTGAGAACTCATTTTTAATGTGGAAGCAAGTCATCCTCGGTTCCGAGGGACTGCCTAAGAAGAGAGAAGATAAAAATGCAAGTCTTTCTTTATCAGAGTGTGCCCAAATAACCTTTGCTGAATGTGGCCTGCACCAAGTGCCAGGATGTCTGATCAGGCCCACCATGTAAATTCAGTTTGACACCCCTGATCTATAAATTACCTCTCTGTAGAATTATCAGATAAGAGAGCTGTGTGTTTTGTTTGCCTTTCTAAAGCAAACAATCTTTGGTTCATTGGCTCTTTTAACACTATTGTTTGCGTCATATTATCGCATACTTGACGACCCTCTCTGAATGAAAGAAATCACAGGACTTCATAGACATGAGATACTATGCTGAGGAAGTGTCTTAAAACCTGAAATGTCGACTGACTGTGACTTCTATTTCTCCAGAGATTACATAGAATTACACAGAATGTACAGCATAGAAACAGGCCATTCAGTCCCATAGGTCCATGCCGGTGTTTATGCTCCACACAAGCCTCCTCCCACCCCTCTTCATCTAACCTTATCAACAGATCCTTCTATTCCTTTCTCCCTCATGTGTTTATCTAGCTTCCCCTTAAATGCAGCTATACTATTCGCCTCAACCACTCCCTGTGGTAGCGAGTTCCACATTCTAACCACTCTCTGGGTAAAGAAGTTTCTCCTGAATTCCTTAGTGGATTTATTAGTGACTATCTCATATTTATGGCCCCTAGTTCTGGTCTCCCCCACAAGTGGATACATCTTCTCTATGTCTACCATATATCAAATTCCTTCATAATTTTAAAGATGGTGCCTGACCTGCTGAGGATTTTGAGCTTTTCCTGTTTTAGTTATGTCATACCATGAGCCTGAAATCCAAGTACTATTGCCACAATCCCACTGAACCTGTTGTCGTTCGGATTGTGGGAGATCAGCGCCTGTGAGCTGACTCCGGGTGTCGGCACTGTTAAATCCGGCTCTTTTGTCATGGTAACAGAATCAAAGACCTGTGAGAACTTGTGCCTGCGAGTCTGTTGCAGAGATAAGTGAGCCAGAATCGGGAGTGTAAATGTGGGAGCCAGCACACAGTTGCCAGATTTAGCAGCGTAATCTCCAGCAGCCAACTCACGGACACATGGATCCTGGAATGCGAACTGGAAACAGTGCCAATACAAAAAAAAAGCAGATTATTTCATTTGTAAGCACAAAGATTCTGAGGTGTTCAGTTCTTCACTTGCGCTGCAATCTCGGCTCATTATATGGACAGGCTGGGGGGTGCTGAGGGCTGGATCGGCCCCAGTTACACTGGTTGTTCTGAATGTGCATTTGAGTCGCTCCTGGTAGGAAACCAAAGGCACTTTAGTTCGGAATGCAGGAGTCTCTGCCCTGGTGCCGTGTGTTTACACTACTAGAATCCATCCTGCAATGTATATACCTTTAAGGGGGGAACTATCTTTTACAGCTCATGTATACTGCAGTACCGGCAGTGACCACACCTGTATATAGCACTGAGTAGTAATCTGTACAGATCAGTTCCCGT
The DNA here is from genome assembly GCF_052327205.1 of Somniosus microcephalus. NCBI lineage: Eukaryota > Metazoa > Chordata > Chondrichthyes > Squaliformes > Somniosidae > Somniosus > Somniosus microcephalus. The sequence continues at coordinate 184,704,564 of NC_140999.1, read as the reverse complement.
GTGAGCCACGTTGAGTAAACACCTGTTGTACCATTCTCCTGCAGTCTGTGTCTTATTATACACAGACACAACACATCCCTTACCATGCCAGAAAAATCAGGGACCCACAATAAACTGTGTCTATGACCACGACTTTCACTCCCCGCCTGGTGAAAACTGGGAGGGAATGGCGGGAGGGGGGGCACAGTGAAAATGAGGGCAATGACTTACCCCGTCTGATCCCGCTGCCTTCCTGCTGTTAACTTGCTTAGACGTGTCAACCATGGCTCAGTGAATAGCACCCTCACCTCGGAGTCAGTAGCTCATGACCATGGGTTCAAGGCCCACTCCAGAGACTTGAGCACAAAAATCTAGGCTGACACTCCCAGTACAGTGCTGAAGGAGTGCTGCACTGTCGGAGGTGCCGTCTTTCGGATGAGGTGTTAAACCGAGGTCCCGTCTGCTCTCTCAGGTGAATGTAAAAGATCCCACGGCACTATTTCGAAGAAGAGCAGGGGAGTTCTCCCCGGTGTCCTGGCCAATATTTATCCCTCAATCGAAATCACTAAAACAGATGATCTGGTCATTTGTTGCATTGCTGTTTCACAGAATCACAGAAACCCCACAGTGCAGATAGAGGCCATTTAGGCCCATCGACCCTGCACCGACACATATCCCACCCGATCCCCGTAACCCCTATCCCCACATATTTAATCCCCCTAACACTAAGGGTCAATTTATCATAGCCAATCAACCTAACCCGCACATCTTTGGACTGTGGGAGGAAACCGGAGCACCCGGAGGAAACCCACGCAAACACGGGGAGAATGTGCAAACTCCACACAGACAGTCACCCGAGGCTGGATTCGAACCCGGGTCTCTGGCGCTGTGAGGCAACAGTGCTAACCACTATGCCACCATGCTGTGGGACCTGGTTGCACACAAATTGTACAGAGCTTGGAGGAGCTGGGATTGTTCTTCGTAGAGCAGAGAAGGTTAAGGGGAGACCTAATAGAGGTATTCAAAATTAGGAGGGGTTTTGATAGAGCAAGCAGGGAGAAACTGTTTCCTCTGGCAAGTGGGTCGGTGACCAGAGGTCACAGAGTTAATATAATTGGCGAAATAACTAAAGGGGAAATGAGGAGAATTATTTTCACACAGAGGGTTGTTATGATCTGGATCGCACTACCTGAAAGGGTGGTGGGAGCAGGGACCATAGGAACTTTCAAAAGGCAATTAGACATGTATTTGAAGAGGATTAACATGCAGGGTTATGGGGAAAAAGCTGGGGTGTGGGACTAAAGTGGAGAGCTCTTTCCAAAAGCCGGCACATGCACGACGGGCCGAATGGCCTCCTTCTGTGCTGCAAGATTCTATGATTCTATAAATGCAGCAGGGCCACTCCGTGCAAGCACTCTGTGGCTATAATGCACTAAGGCTGCCTTCCTTCTGCGTCTAATGAACAAAGTCACGTTTCTGGAGGGGAAGGAGAGGAATTTTTTTCGTGATTGAAAGCAAGGCAAGTCATGCACTGAGCATGGCCCACATCTCCAGCATCGGACAATGAACAAGGAATCATCAGCACTTCAAACCAGGGATCTATTATTAGAAACAAAAGTGCCGGAATGATTCAGCAGGTGAGTCAGCATCGGTAGAAACATAGAAACATAGAAAAATAGGAGCAGGAGTAGGCTAGTCGGCCCTTCGAGCCTGCTCCGCCATTCAATATGATCATGGCTGATCCTCTATCTCAATACCATATTCCCGCTCTCTCCCCATACCCCTTGATGCCTTTTGTGTCTAGAAATCTATCTATCTCCTTCTAAATATATTCAGTGACTTGGCCTCCACAGACTTCTGTGGTAGAGAATTCTACCCTCTGAGTGAAGAAATTTCTCCTCATCTCAATCCTAAATGTCCTACTCTGTATCCTGAGACTGTGACCCCTCGTTCTAGACCCCCCAGCCAAGGGAATCATCCTCCCTGCATCCAGTCTGTCTAGCCCTGTCAGATTTTTATACTTTTCAATAAGATTCCCTCTCATTCTTCTAAACTCTAGTGAATACAGGCCTAGTCGACCCAATCTCTCCTCATACGACAGTCCTGCCATCCCAGGAATCAATCTGGTGAACTTTCGCTGCACTCCCTCTATGGCAAGTATATCCTTTCTTAGGTAAGGAGACCAAAACTGCACACAGTACTCCAGGTGTGGTCTCACCAAGGCCCTGTATAACTGTAGTGAGACATCCCTGCTCCTGTACTCAAATCCTCTTGCAATGAAGGCCAACATACCATTTGCCTTCCTAACTGCTTGCTACACCTGCATGTTTGCTTTCAGTGATTGGTGTACAAGGACACCCAGGTCCCTTTGTACATCAATATTTCCCAATCTAGCACCATTTAAATAATACTCTGCCTTTCTGTTTTTCCTACCGAAGTGGATAACTTCACATTTATCCACGTTATACTGCACCTGCCATGTATTTGCCCACTCACTCAACTTGTCTAAATCGCCTTGAAGCCTCTTTGCATCCTCCTCACAACTCACAATCCCACCTAGTTTCGTGTCATCAGCAAACTTGGAAATATTACATTTGGTTCCCTCATCCAAATCATTGATATATATTGTGAATAGCTGGGGCCCAAGCACTGACCCTGCAGTACCCCACTAGTCACCGCCTGCCTCCCTGAAAAGGACCCATTTATTCCTACTCTCTGTTTCCTGTCTGTTAACCAATTTTCAATCCATGCCAGTATATTACCCCGAATTCCATGTGCTTTAATTTTGCACACTAACCTCTTATGTGGGACTTTATCAAAAGCCTTCTGAAAATCTAAATACACCACATCCACTGGTTCTCCCTTATCTATTCTACCAGTTACATCCTCAAAAAACTTCAGTAGGTTTGTCAAACATGATTTCCCTTTCATAAATCCATGTTGACTTTGTCTAATCCCCTTGATATTTTCTAAGTGTCCTGTTATCACATCCTTTATAATAGACTCGAGCATTTTCCCTACTACCGATGTTAGGCTAACCGATTTGTAGTTCCCTGTTTTCTCTCTCCCTCCTTTTTTAAATAGTGGGGTTACATTTGCCACCCTCCAATCTGCAGGAACTGTTCCATAATCTATAGAATTTTGGAAGATGACAACCAATGCAGCCATTATTTCCATGGCTACCTCTTTTAGTACTCTGGGATGCAAATTATCAGGCCTTGGGGATTTATCGGCTTTCAGTGCCATTAATTTCTCCACCTCTTTTTTTACTAATACTAATTTCCTTTAATTACATAGAAACATAGAAGATAGGAGCAAAAATAGGCCATTCGGTCCTTCGAGCCTGCTCCACCATTCAATGAGATCATGGCTGATCATCCAAATTCAGTACCCTGTCCCTGCCTTCTCCCCATATCCCTTGATCCCTTTAGCCTCAAGAAATATATCCAACTCTTTCTTGAATATATTTAATGAACTAGCCTCCACCGCCCTCTGTGGCAGAGAATTCCACAGGTTCACCACCCTCTGGGTGAAGAAGTTCCTCCTCATTTCAGTCCTAAATGGCTTACCCCTTATCCTTAGACTATGACCCCTGGTTCTGGACTCCCCGGTCATCCGAAACATCCTTCCTGCATCTAGTCTGTCCAGACCTGACAGAATTTTATAGGTTTCGATGAGATCCCCTCTCAATCTTCTAAACTCCAGTGAGTATAAGCCCAATCGACACAATCTCTCCTCATACGTCATTCCTGCCATCCCAGGTATCAGCCTAGTGAATCTTCGCTGCACTCCCTCCATGGCAAGAACGTCCTTCCTCAGGTAAGGTGGCCAAAACTGCACACAATACTCAAGGTGCGGTCTCACCAAGGCCCTGTACAACTGTAGCAAGACATCCTTGTTCCTGTACTCGAACCCTCTTGCTACGAAGGCCAACATACCATTTGCCTTCTTAACCGCCTGCTGCACCTGCATGCTTACCTTCAGCGACTGGTGCACAAGGACACCCAGGTCTCTTTGCACTTTCCCTTCTCCCAATCTATTGCCATTCAAATAATAATCTGCCTTCCTGTTTTTGCCACCAAAGTGGATAACCTCACATTTATCCACATTATAGTGCATTTGCCATGTTTCTGCCCAATCACCCAACCTGTCCAAATCGTACTGGAGTTTCACGACATCCTCCTCACAGCTTACCCTCCCACCCAGCTTTGTGTCGTCTGCAAATTTGGAGATATTACATCCAATTCCCTCGTCCAGATCATTAATATTCCTCCTTCTCACTAGACCCTTGGTTCCCTAACATTTCTGGGAAGTTATTTGTGTCCTCTTCTATGAAGACAGAACCAAAGTATTTGTTTAATTGCTCTGTCATTTCCTTGTTCCCCATTATAATTATAAATTCTCCCATTTCTGACTGTAAGGGACCTACATTTGTTTTCACTAATCTTTTTCTTTTTACATACTTGTAGAAGCTTTTACAATCTGCTTTTATGTTCCTTGCAAGTTTACTCTCATACTCTATTTTTTCCCTCTTAATCAATCTCTTGGTCCTTTTTTGCTGAACTTTAAACTGCTCCCAATCCTCAGGCTTGCTACTTTTTCTGGCAACTTTATATGACTCCTCTTTGGATCTAATACTATCCTTACTTTCTTTTGTTAGCCATTGTTGGGCCGCTTTTCCTTTTGTGTTTTTGTGCCAGAAAGGAATGTATAACTGTTGCAATTCATGCATTCATTCCTTAAATGTTAGCCATTGCCTATCCACCGTCATGCCTTTTAATGAAGCTCCTCAATCTATCATAGCCAACTCGGTCCTCATACCTTCGTAGTTTCCTTTGTTAGATTTAGAACCCAAGTTTCGGATTGGACTTCTTCACTTTCCATCTTAAAGAAGAATTCTATCATGTTATGGTTACTCTTCCCTAAAGGACCCCGGACAACAAGATTATTAATTAACCCCTTCTCATTCCACAATACCCAATCTAGGATAGCCTGTTCCCTAGTTGGCTCCTCAATGTACTGGCCTAAAAAACCATCTCGTACACACTCCAGGAATTCATCCTCCACAGTATTATTGCTAATTTGGTTTGGCCAGTCTATATGTAGATTAAAGTCACCCATGATTACTGTAGTACCCTTGTTACATGTATCTCTAATTCCCTGTTTGATGCCATCCCCTACATTACCACTACTGTTTGGAGGCCTATAGACAACTCCCACCAATGTTTTCTGCCCCTTGGTGTTTCTTAGCTCCACCCAGACTGATTCTACATCTTGATTTTCTGAGCCAATATCCTTTCCCATTATTGCTCTGATTTCATCCTTTACTAACAACGCCACCCCTCCTCCTTTTCCTTTTTTGCCTGTCCTTCCTAAATATCGAATACCCTTGGATATTCAGCTCCCCGCCTTGGTCACCCTGCAGCCATGTCTCCGTAATCGCTATTATATTGTATCTGTTTACATCTATTTGCGCCGTTAATTCGTCTACCTTATTACGAATGCTTCATGCATTCAGATATAGTGCCTTTAGATTTGTGTTTTTAACATTTTTTTGTACTATGGCCCTATTTGTCTTATTACCATTTTCTCTTACCCAGGCCCTATTTGTTAGTGCACTCCTTTGTTTGTAAATATAACAGGCAAGTTCCCAGCTTGTCTCTTCTTCCCACAGATGCTATCTGACCTGCTGAGTGTTTCTGGCATTTTCTGTTTCAGTTTCAGTTTTCCAGCATCTACCGTTCTGTTTGAAGTCATCGCCATGCGCAGCGCCCCGCTCGTGCCCCAGCCGCGATCTTCGGTAGCGTCCCCTGACTTACCGCTGGACGCTATGTCTGACGGAGTCAGGGGGGCCTTCCTGCGGCCAGTGCGGCGCTAATTAAAGGCGAGCTGCCAGGCGGCCATTTTTGTTGCTGGCCGCCTGCCATCACCTGCCCCCGCTCCCGTCCCCGGCCTCCTGACCTGCCCACCCACGGAGTACCACCTGCGCTCCATGAGCCTGGCACTCCTCTTGAGTGCCGGGCTCTTTTGCCGGCACTCCGACCCCTGGTGTCCCAACTGGGCCCTGGGTCACGCTGCGCTAGGCCCCTCCCCTTTAAGAAGGGTAGGGAGGCCTGCAGTACCGCGTGGTGCTGCGGCACGTAGCGCCGCGATATTCACTCGCAGCACCCCAAGAGGGAGGCGGGGCACTTCCAGTAGCACCCCGCTTCCCTCTTGGGGCGCTACCGATGAATTTCGGCCGCGGGGACGCTAATTTTTTCGGGGCACTAAAAGTAGCGCACCGGCAAAGTTAGCGCCTCAAAGGGGGCGTGACTCAATTTTTCCCCCCTGATGTTTCTCAAAATGGAGGTTCAGCGTAAGTTGGCTGCACAAAGTGAAGTCAGCAGTTAAACTGAAGGCTGGGGACTCGGAACTAACTAAAACCAAGAAGCCTTATGTAAAAACAAAATTTCTTAGCAGCGATAAGAGGGCCAGCATGAGACCCAGTGCTCAGGAATAGCTCGTTAGTAGGACATTAATATCGCTTGTCTTATCTGTTCCTCTGAAAGACTCGTTGTTAAAGTTAAATACTGAGAAATAAGAAGAAGTACAGTCTGGCACGCCTGGTTGTCCATGCCTCATTAACTTGAGATCTTCCAGAACACTTACTAACTGTTCGAAGTGATTTACATTCGAAGAGGTGAACCCTTCTGCCACATATAAAACCGTGCTTGCTGCATCGCTCAGCTGACCTTCTTTATTTCGTCAGATTCAGATTCTCTGTTTAGTTAGAGAGGAAGATTCTCTTTGTCCCCTCTAGTCTTCTTCTGTAGTAATCTTTACCTAGCCGATGTAGCAGGGTACCTTTACAAGTATATTCAAGACAGACAATATGAGGTTATATAAGTCAGATTGTACAGCTATACAGCCAGTTACTGGCAGAGGTATGTTGGTCATTTAATTGTACAAGTTGTCCGAGATCAAGGAAAGGTGAGAGTTAAGACAGGTAGCTCAGTTACAGTCACTCGTGTGTATTCTTTTTGATTGGGTGGTTAAACAATTGGTCTGTAAGTTAATAAAACTTTAAATAAACCTTAACAAATTAAATTAAAATTGCGTTGGCCGGGGTGATGATGCACTCCAGTCCCCATGGTGCCCACCGGTCGCGGAAGGCCTCAAGCACGCTGGCAGACACCGCATGCTCCATCTCCAGGGCCACCTGGACGCGAACATGGCCGCGGAAGAGAGGCAGGCAATCGGGCCGAATGACCCCCTCGACCACCCGCTGCCTGGACCTGTTAATGGCTTTTTTGGCCAGGCCCAGGAGCAGTCCTACGAGGAGGTCCTCCAATCTGCCCGCTCCCCTTCGCACCGGGTGACCAAAGATCAGGAGCGTGGGACTAAAGTGCAGCCAAAAATTGAGGAGCAGCCCCTTCAAATAATGAATGAGGGGCTGCAACCTCTCACACTCCGTGTATACATGAAAAACGGACTCCTCCAGGCCGCAGAAAAGGCAGGTGGCCTGGGAGTCCGTGAGCCTATTTAAAACCATATTGCATGGGACTGCTCTGTGCAACACCCTCCAGGCCAAGTCCCCAATAGAACTAGGGAGGACTCCCGCGTAGAGAGCCCTCCATTGGGGACCTCCGCCTCCGCCAGACGGGTCACTCGTGTGTAAGGTGGGTTTATCCGGAACAGAGGATCCAAGTGGATCAGATATCTCTCCCACCCTTCCCCAGGGGCTCATCAACTTGACATTCCAAAAGCTAACGCCATGGAAGGAAGGAAGGAGATCAACTCAACTACACCGTTCATAAGGACAAGGTCATATAAGCTGTGGAAAGGCTGGTAACCGCCAGCACATAGACTCTGATCTGTTCAATAGACTGGCTATCTGATGCTGATAACTTGTGAACTAGCTAAGGATTTAATCCTAATTTAATCTCATCAATTACTGGCAGTCTCAGACACTGATCTCGACTATTATTTGTTGAATTAGGGTGATACAATGAGCTGCCTTTATAACCTCTGTTACTGCTTTTGTTAAGTAACTCTATCGATTAACTAATTGTTATTCCAATTGCTGCTTGACCCTATCTGCAACTGCTTATCTCTACTAATTAGTTGCATGTTTAAGTTTAAGTAGTGATAATCGTGATGCTGAAGTTAATAAAGATTTGTTGGTGCGAGACTTGTTGTCTGACTTCACCTTTGACAAGAAAAGGTTAATTCACTCACTTAGTAGCTTGTGGGTATCTTAATTAAGGGTTGGCAAAACTGGGTGATGGAAGATGGTTCAGTGAGCTAAACATAGGGATCTTAGGAACATAGGAACAGGGATAGACCATTCAGCCCTTTGAGCCTGTTCCTCCATTCAATTAGATCATAGTTGATCTGCACCCAAACTCCATTTACCTGCCTTTGCTCCTTGATGCCCTTACCCAATAAAAATCTATCTATCTCAGTCTTAAAATTCTAATTGACCCAGTGAGTTCCAGATTTCCACTACCCTTCGTGTGAAAAAGCACTTACTGATTTCACTCCTCAATGGCCCAGCTCCTAGACTTAAGCTGGGCAGTAAATCCCAGATGGTAGAAGTTAAATAAGTGGGGTTAAGGATTCAACTGGTGTATCTTGACATATAATTGTCGGGATTCCAAACACAGTGGGGTCGATTTTAACTCCGGTGTGGGGAATTGTCGGGTTCCCCGAATTTGGTGTTTCCCACACGAACCTAAATGGGTGTGTGAGATCGATGCAATTTTAACTCAATTGGCCAATTGATTTCCAACGTGTGGGAACCCTTGGCAAATGAGTATTTCCAGTCAGAAAGTCGCATAATATGACGTCATTATTGCTGCTGCATTTAGGGTCTGCAACAAGCCTTGCTTCTTCTGCAGGCTGCCAACCTTTTGGCATTTGCTGATACACTGAGCTGGAAGCAGAATGGCAAGAGAAAGACTGAGGTCTGCACCCCGTTTTGACGATGTTGCCCTGCAGGCTTTAGTGGAGGGAGCAAGAGCTCACAAGGAGGTGCTCTTCCCTTCATCAGGGAGGAAGATGCCTCCCCAGCAGACAAAGGCTGCATGGCTGCAAGTGGCAGGGGAGGTCAACTCCTTATCAGCTACCCGCAGAACCTGGATACAGTGCATGGAGAGATTTCATGACCTTCAGCACACTGGAAAAGTGAGTATGAAGTTCCCAGCACTCTCAATCTGATCTCCATTGCCTCTCCTCACCAGCACTCAGCTTTAGCAATCTCTTCCTCCACATCCCACTCGACACTGACAACCATGCACCCTTACCCATTCCCTCTCTCTCTATGCTCACATTCACCTAACTATTCGACTATGCAGCCCTCACACTCCCTATCACTCTGATGCTATGAGAACAACTGACAACACACAGGGAGGGCCCTTGGTCTTGCCACCTCACTCCATCTTTGTCTCCTTCTAAGCATCTATGCTATGGATTCTCTACACTCACTCTTTCATTCTCACTCAAACTCTACTTGTCTCCCTCATTGCAGGAAAAGAGAGCTCACAATAAAAGAGAACGAGCGAGGACAGGAGGAGGGCCACCATCAGTAGCCCACCTCACCCCCTGGGAGGAGGCGGTCCTGGAGATCGTAGGACTGGAGGATGAGGCGCAAGTGGGGGACAGACAGACGGGTGCATCACAGCAAGCTGGTGACAGAATAGTTTTCCATCTCTCTCATTGACATTGCATGAGTCGCTGATAATGATTCTGAAGCTATAACAGATGGACCTATGATCATCTGCAATATGCAATGTGCATGTAACCTTGACCTCACATCTCTAACTCTTTCCTTTACTCCCCCACATGACCATCGAGAGCCCCCCTCCCTACTGTCCAGGAGGAAGAGCCTGAGCTTCCAGATTCCTCAGAGGGATCTGCAACCTCTGAGGGCGCAGCGTCAGCAGAATTCAGCGCACCCAGCACCAACGCAGACACTCACACCTCGGTGGGACCTTCGGGACATAGAGTAGAGTTGTCACCTGGTGTATCATAGCTCACAAGTGAGCATCAGCAGATTGTGGAGACAGGGACAGCAGTGGAGAGTGCTAGTCGGAGGGCGCAGGACTCTGCCAGCTTGGCTCAGCTGCATGTTGACCCTCTGCCTCTGGGTCCATGCGTAAGATCAGCGGGGCTGGAACTCCAGGAACAGATGCAGGAGTCTCTGGCAGGTTTTGTCTCCAGGGTCGATGTGAGTGTGGAGCGAATGGAGGAGTCCATAGCGTACATGAGCAGAGCCTTTGTGGAGTCATTGGCGCATGAACGCATCACCATGGAAAGGATGGCAACCTCCATGGAGGAGATAAGTCGTCAGGGTATGGAAAACATGGTGAGTGTTCATAATAGAATGACATCTCTTGAGGAGCGATGGGCATCTCTTGAACAGAGAAACCAGATCTTCATGGAAGTCCTTCTGAGTAGGACTGCCAGTGCAGATACGGGTCCCCATGGCCCCCTGATGTGCAGCAAGGTGCTCTCAGCCACTTCCAAGCGCTGGCCCCTTCTGGCCTGTGCAGCTTCAGGTGGGTGAGCAGCTCCTGTTGCTGCTGCTGTTCCTGGTTCTGCTGGTGCCGCAGCTGGTGCTCGAGCTCCTCTAATGCCCAGAAGGGAAGGAAATAAATGGCTCCCATGCTTCTGGTATATGCCTCTGTTGAGGAAGTGCTGAGTGAAGGTGGCGAGCAGGGTTTCCCAGGAGGTCACACTGGAGATGTGTGTGAGGCTCCAACCTTCCACAGGTGTGGTTAAGCCTGGTAAAAGTTGCCCCAGGCCTGAAACAACAAAGTCCTGCCACCTGCAAATGATGACTGATCAAATCTCCTCTTTAATGGTTGACCTGCAGCTGATAGTCAGCAAGCCAATAGTGCTCACACCAGGTTTCACAGGCGTGATCCCCACCAGGCGTGTTTTACGTGGGAAAAGGGTTAAAAATGCAAGGGCCTGTTGAAATGGGATTATAAAGGCCAATTATTGCTGATTAAGGGCCTTAAAGACCAGTCCTGCCTGTTGGAGGCGGGACTGATTTGGGACCATCAGACACGCCTGGGTTAAAAATGGCTCGGGGTCGGGAACCAGGCGGGGGGGTCCCGACCCTTAGTTTTTGCGATTTTAACCCCCCACACGCCTCAAAGCCCACCTCACAGCTGAGTTAAAATCGACCCCAGTGTCTTTCCACTGTTGAGTTGGCAGATTTCAGTCAGGCTGGTAGTTAGGGTTCTGCAATTGGCCTCAGAGCTCAGGCTAGGGATAAGCCATCCTTTATTCCTTAACCTGTCCCATTACCACCTCCTCTCACCTTGAATATCTCTTAATGTCTCTCAATCTCTCTTAATCTCTCCTGCTTTCTATCCTAGCACTGACCTTCCCTTTTGTTCTTTCATCCCCTCCCCCTTTTCCCAGCCCCTAACTTGCTTCACAGTCTATTCCTTTTCCTGCTTTTTTCCAGTTCTGACGAAAGGTCTTCGACCTGAAACGTTGACTCGGTTTCTCTCTCCACGGATGCTGCCCTGGCCTGCTGAGTTTTTCCAGTGTTTTCTGTTGTTATTTCGGATTTGCAGCATCCGCAGTATTTTGCTATTATACTAGGGATAAGTAAAATCAGCCAGGGATCCCACTTCTGAATGCCATCCAATACCTTATGTTTGATGTCAGCCACGATTCAGTGGGTAACACTCTCATCTCTGAGTCAGAAGGTTGGTGGTTCAAGCCCCACTCCAGAGACTTGAGTACAAAATCTAGGCTGACACTCACAGTGTAGAGCTGAGGGAGTGCTGCACTGTCGGTGGTGCCGTCTTCCGGAAGAGACGTTAAACCGAGGCCCCATCGGCCCTCTTAGGTGGATGTAAAGATCCCTCGGCCACTATTTCGAAGAAGAGCAGGGGAGTTCTCCCCGGTGTCCTGGCCAATATTTATCCCTCAACCAACATCACTAAAACAGATTATCTGCTCATTATCACATTGCTGTTTGTGGGAGCTTACTGTGCGCAAATTGGCTGCCCCGTTTCCCACATTACAACAGTGACTACACTTCAAAGAGTACTTCATTGGCTGTAAAGTGCTTTGGGATGTCCTGAGGTCGTGAAAGGCGCGATAGAAATGCAAGTCTGTCTGTCTGTATCAATGGAACAGAAGAAGGCAGTATAAGCCCTTTAAAAAACAGCTTAGCGAAGAAAAGTACAAGTCAGGGTGGGGGAATGGGGGAGTTGGGAATTGGCCAGGCCCGACAACCAAACCCCAGAGCCCGCAGCGACAGGAGTGGGGAACAAATCCCTTGACACCCACTTCTGCAATAGTTAGGGGAGGGGGAAGTGCTGGGGAGCGAGGGGGAGAGGAGGCTACAGGGATCGAGGAGCTTTTATAGTACGACAAATAAAATAAACTACTAGTTTCCAGCTAGTGTTGAGGAAACTGGCTTTCAGGTTAGTCTGAAAAGGACTAGGGGATTGAGGGTGAGGAGGGGAGGAGATAGGGAGAGAAGAGGATTGGGGTGAGAGACGGGAGGTGTTGGGGATAAAGGGGAGAGAAGGGATGAGGGGAGGCTGAGGTGGCAGGCAGTGGCTTAGAACAAGCAGTGGGAGCAGGTCAGAGGAGGACGCTGATGAGATTGGGGATCATGGCCCACCACCTGGGGCCCCAGCACTGGTGGGAACAGTGGGGCTGCCAAACGCTTTTTTTAAAGGCACAATCAATTAAAAAAAAAACATTAATTTAAAAAAAAACTTACGTGCAAGACTTGAACGATCTGAAGCTGGTTTTCACAGCACCACCTATGCTGGAGATGGAGGTGGGAATGCTGAAAGATAAGCAGACAACAGCGCCAGCAACCTTGTAGATCAAAATCTGCGGTACTCAAGAGGTAAGGAATAAAGGGGGAGAAAATTCCCCTGGAGGGCCGTTTGGGGCGTGACGTAATAAAACTCACTACGCACTTGGTTCGAGTATAAAGCAAGGCTTTAATCAACTTGTTTCAAAACATGGAGCTCTAGTTATCTTTCACTAGTTCCTGTTTACAAAATGTCCTGGGCAAGCTGGGCCCACGCCCGAGTATTTATACTCCTTGGACGGTGCCACCAGCTGGCCGTCCAGTGTTATTTCATAAGTCTTTCTTCATGGATCATAAGATTCATAACAGGGCGCGAAGTCAAAAATGTTTGAAAAGTTAGGGCCAGGCGCTAACATTTTCAAACATTTGAGAAATTCCCATTTTTTACTCCAAGAGGGAAGTGGAGCACTAAATCAAGAGTTCCACTTGCCTCTTGAAGCGCAAGAGGCGGGGAATGTCCCGATCCGGGGCGATGTGCTCAGCAGCGCCACACGTGGCCAGGCGTGGCGCTGCCGCATTGTAGGGGCTCTTCCCTCAATTAAAGGGAAGGGCTCCTCGCTGCGAGTTCAGCAATTTTTTTTCAGCATCTGCTGGAGCACTGGGGGTGCGGGAGGGCTGCACAAGCCGAGTGCCGGGCTGACCGATCGCGTCCGGTGCTCAGAATTTTTTTTAAAAATTCGCCAACATTTTTCATCTCGACCGGCCACCGCGCCTTTAAATGGCGGCCGGCGAGCAGCTGGCCTCACTGTTCGCGGCCCCTGCAGCAGTCGGTAACATCGCCCGGCGCTGCTGCGGTGTGCGAGGGGGAAGATGGCGTCATGATCTCCGGGCGCAGAAAATCGGGGCGATACCCGGTAGCGCCGCCGCTAACCTCCCGTGGAATTTCGAGAGAGGTGCGGTTATCACCTGGGGGAGGGGGGCGAAAAGCCATTTGTGCCCCGTTAGCGCCTCCTACTGAAGGCGCAAACGAGGGGAATTTCACCCCCATAGCACCTTTAACATAGTGAAACGTCCCAAGGCGCTTCACAGGAGCGTTATCAAACATAATTTGACACCGAGCCACATAAGGAGCTTCTTAGGCAGTCCCTCGGAACCGAGGATGACTTGCTTCCACATTAAAAATGAATTCGCAGGTGAATTGATGAGTCCAATGCGGGACCTACAGTCTCTGTCACAGGTGGGGCAGACGGTGGTTGAAGGGGCGGGTGGGTGGGGTGCTTGGGCTGATGTGCGCTCCTTGCGCTGCCTGCACTTGGCTCCCGCTTGCTCCCGGCGAAGAGGCTCGAGGTGTTCGGCGCCTTCCCGGATGCTTCTCCTCCACTTTGTGCAGTCTTGGGCCAGGGATTCCCAGGTGTCGATGGGGCTTTGAGGGTGTCCTTGAAGCGTTTCCTCTGCCCACCTGGGGCTCTCTTGCCGTGCCGGAGCTCCGAGTAGAGCGCTTGTTTTGGGAGTCTCGTATCGGGCATGCAGACGATGTGACCCGTCCATCGGAGCTGATCGAGCATGGTCAAAGCTTCGATGCTGGGGATGTTGGCCTGAGCAAGAACACTGACGTTGGTGCGCCTATCCTGCCAATGGATTTGCAGGATCTTGCGGAGGCAGCGTTGGTGGTACCTCTCCAGTGCTTTGAGGTTCCTGCTGTACATGGTCCATGTCTCTGAGGCATACAGCAGGGCGGGTATCACTGCTGCTCTGTAGACCATGAGCTTAGTGCCGGGTTTGAGGTCCTGGTCTTCAAACACTCTCTTCCTCAGGCGACCGAAGGCTGCACTGGCATACTGAAGGCGGTGTTGGACTTCGTCGTCGACGTCTGCCCTTGTTGACAGTAGGCTCCCGAGGTATGGAAAGTGGTCCACGTTGTCCAAGGCCTTGTCATGGATTTTGATAATCGGGGAGCAGTACTGTGTGGTGGGGGCAGGTTGGTAGAGGACCTTTGTCTTACGCTCTACAGAAGCCTGAAGGCCGAGGTCCAACAAAAAATTCGCGACCTAAAGAACAGATGGTGGGTGGCGAAAGCGCAGGAGATCCAGCAGCTAGCCGACAACCACGATGTGCGTGGATTCTTTAGCGCGGTCAAGACCATCTACGGCCCAAGCACCCAAGGCCCTACCCCACTGTGGGCCAAGAATGGAAAGCTACTCACCAAGGACAGAGAGGCAGTCAGTGCCCGCTGGAAGGAGCACTTCGAAGATCTCCTTAACCGCAACACTGTCTTCGACGCGAGTGTCCTCAACTCCATCCCACAGCATGATACCCGCCACCATCTCAGCACAACCCCAGCCCGGCATGAGGTTGAAAAGGCCATCCAACAACTGAAGAGCAACAAGGCCTCAGGAGCAGTTGGAATCCCCGCCGAGGCACTAAAGCATGGTGGAGAAGCACTACTGGCGCGAATTCATGAACTAATCTCACTTATCTGGAAGGAGGAGAGCATGCCAGGGGATCTCAGAGACGCCGTAATTGTGACCATCTTCAAGAAAGGTGACAAGTCCGATTGCGGTAATTACAGAGGAGTTTCCCTGCTATCTGCCACAGGGAAAGTCATCGCAAGAATCCTCCTCAATCGCCTTCTCCCAGTGGCCGAAGAGCTCCTCCCAGAGTCGCAATGCGGATTCCGCCCACTAAGGGGCACAATGGACATGATCTTCACCGCAAGTCAATTAAAAGAGAAATGCAAGGAACAGCACCAACTGCTGTACATAAGGATACATTAGGACAGGTGACCAAAAGCTTGGTCAAAGAGGTAGGTTTTTAAGGAGTGTCTTAAAGGAGGAAAGAGAGGCAGAGAAGTTTAGGGAGAGAATTCCAGAGCTGAGGTCCTAGGCAGCTGAAGGCATGGCCGCCAACGGTGGGGCGATTACAATCGGGGATGCTCAAGAGGCCAGAATTGGAGGAGCTCAGAGATCCCGGAGGGTTGTGGGGCTGATGGAGGTTACAGAGATAAGGAAGGGAGAGGCCATGGAGGGATTTGAAAACAGAAGAATGTGACAGAAAAGCATGACTGAAAAGGCGTGACAGATAACGCAACACAAGTGTGACTGTGACAGGACAAAGAGACATTTACACGAAGTAAGCTTTACACAACAGGAAATGTGCCCAGGCACAACACTTTCAAAATAAAAATAGCAGATCTCCCAAGGTGTTGCTTAAAGTGAGTCGGATTAAAAAAAACCTTAAAACCAAGTTAAAAACACCCAAAAATTGGGTGGGGAAAAAAATTAGAGACGGACTGCAGCGGTTCAAGAAGGCCGCTCACCACCAGCTTCTCAAGGGGCAATTCGGGATGGGCAATAAATGCTGGCCTTGCCAGCGACACCCACATCCCATAAACGAATAAAAAAAAACTCATACACCAGCACCATCTAGTGGCAGGAAGCTTGTGTGACAAGCAGATGTTTCGATAAAGACATTTTGCATTCTAAAATGTTGACACGGG
The DNA here is from genome assembly GCF_052327205.1 of Somniosus microcephalus. Lineage (NCBI taxonomy): Eukaryota > Metazoa > Chordata > Chondrichthyes > Squaliformes > Somniosidae > Somniosus > Somniosus microcephalus. The sequence goes on along the minus strand of NC_140999.1, from coordinate 184,688,314 downwards.
GACGCTGAAAATTTACACCGGGGTATCACGCCCACCAGGAACCCCTGCCACTGACCCTGACAAAGTTTGTGGAGTCAAGGGGAGATCCCTTCATTTCCCTTCATGCCACTGTGAGTGCCCGCGCCATTGGGGGTGCATCTTTACATAGGATTACATAGGATATACGGCACCTATACGGCACAGAAACAGGCCATTCGGCCCAACCAGTCCATGCCGGAGTTTATGCTCCACTCGAGCCTCCTCCCGTCTTTCTTCATCTAAATCTATCAGCATAATCCTCTATTCCCTTCTCCCTCATATGCTTGTCCAGCCTCCCTTAAATGCATCTATACTATTCGCTTCACCCACTCCCTGTGGTAGCGAGTTCCACGTTCTCCCCACTCTCTCTGGGTAAAGAAGTTTCTTCTGAATTCCTGATTGGATTTCTTGGTGACTATCTTATATTGATGGTCTGTAGTTATGCTCTTCCCCAGAAGTGGAAACATTCTCTCTGTATCCACTCTAACAAAAGCTTTCATAATTTTAAAGACCTCTATTAGGTCAACCGCCATCTTGAGTGCCCACCATAGTGAAGAGGCCACAAATTGTAGTGAAGCAGTGACCAGCCCTGTGTTAGGCTGTCAGGCACCGCCCCCCGCGCCCCCCCCCCCCGCAACCCCCACTTCCCCGGATAGAAACTAACCTTGCTCCCTAAATCTTGATACTCCTCATTCAACAAGGCTTAACTTTCTCGGGGTTTTAACAGCGATATTCCAGGGACATTTTCGTCAGTTCCGTGATTTCAATTGATTGCCGGCTCCAGGGACCCTTTGGAGGAGCAGGGAATGACTGACAGCAGCTTCTGGATATCCGTGTTTAACTGCGCATAGAGTCACAGGGGGAAAAATTGGGTCGCGCCCCCTTTGGGGCGCTAACTTCGCTGGGGCGCTACTTTTAGTGCATGAAATTCACTGGTGGCGCCTCAAGAGGGCTACTGGAAACGCCCCGCCTCCCTCTTAGGGCGCTACCAGTGAATATCACGGTGCTGCAGGCCGTCCTCTCCTTCTTAAAGGGGAGGGGCCTTGTGCAGCGAGAACCGGGGCCCAGCTGGGCCACCAGGGATCAGTGCCAGCAAAAGAGCCCGGCACTCAAGAGAAGTGGCGGGCTCAAGGAGCGCAACCGGCACCCCGCGGTGGGGCTGCACAGGAGCCGGGGACAGCAACCGGGGGGGGCAGGTGCTGGCAGGCGGCCAGCAACAAAAATGGCCGCCTGGCACCTCCCCTTTAATTTGCGCCGCCCCGGCCGTAGGTAGGCCCCCCTTGACACTGTAGGAAATAGCGTCCGGCGGTAAGTCCGGGGGCGCTACCGAAGATTGCAGCCGGGGCGCGAGCCGGACGCTGCGCACAGCGATGACGTCATCGCCGGAGGCGCAGCGCCGCAGGGCGTTAACGGTTACCGCCGCCGCTAACCTCCCGCTGAATTTTGTGGGAGGCGTTGGCGGCGCCGCATCCGGGCGCTAGTTGCTTTGTGCCCCATTAGCGACCTCTTAATGACTACAAATCATGTCCTCCACCAACTCGTCTCCGTGCAGCAGGACTGTTTCTGACAAGACGGCAAACAGGAGCCAGAGGCAGCAAAATGGGAAACCTCTGTCAAAATAAGATTAGCAAGGCAGTTAACAGGCTCTTAACTGCCTTAACTACCTGTCCCACCGGTTGGAGTCGGGTCTGTTTGGGATCAGCTGAACAGACACTCGGGAAAATTGCTTGGGGGCGGGATGGAGGCGGGTTGAATATACTCAATGACTGAGCCTCCACAGCCCTCTGGGGCAGAGAATTCCAAAGATTCACAGCACTCTGAGTGAAGAAATTCCTCCTCATCTCAGTCTTAAATGGCCGACCCCTTATTCTGAGACTGTGACCCCTGGTTCTAGACTTCCCAGCCAAGGGAAACATTCTCCCTGCATCTACACTGTCAAGTCCTGTAAGAATTTTGTATGTTTCAATGAGATCACCTCTCATTCGCCTAAACTCTAGAGCATATAGGCCTAGTCTACTCAATCTGCCTTCATAGGACAATCCCCCCATCCCAGGAACCAGTCTGGTGAACCTTCGTTGCACTCCCTCTATGGTAAGTATATCCTTCCTTAGGTAAGGTGACCAAAACTGTACACAATACTCCAGCTGTGGTCTCACCAGGGCCCTATATAATTGTAGTAAGACATCATTACTCTTATACTCAAATCCTCTTGTAATAAAGGTCAACATACCATTTGCTTTCCTAATTACTTGCTGTACCTGCATGTTAACTTTCAGTGATTCGTGTACAAGGACACCCAGGTCCCTCTGAACACCAACATTTCCCAATCTCTCACCATTTAAAAAATTCTCTGCTGTTCTATTTTTCCTACCAAAGTCGATAACTTAACATTTCTACACATTATATTCCATTTGCCATGTTCTTACCCACTCACTTAGCCTGTCTATATCCCCTTGAAGCCTCTTTGCATCCTCCTCACAACTTACACTCCCACCCAGCTTTGTATCATCAACAAACTTGAATATATTACATTTGGTCCCCTCATTCAAATCATTGATGTAGATTGTGAATAGCTGAGGTCCCACTTTTCCTGTGGGGTTTTAGTGCCTTAAAGGAATGTATATTTGTTGTAAATTATGTATTAATTCTTTAAATGCTAGCCATTGCTTGTCTACTGTCATATCTTTTAATGTAGTTTCCCAATCTACCTCAGTCAACTCGCCCCTCATACCTACGTAGTTTGCTTTGTTTAAATTTACGACCCTAGTTTCGGATTTAACTAAATCACTTTCAAACTCAATACTGTATAAAATTCTATCATATTATGGTCACTCTTCCCTAAAGGCCGATTTACTACAAGGTTATTAATTAGCCCTTTCTCATTGCACAATACTAGATCTAAAATAGTCTGTTCCCTAGTTGGTTCCTCAACATACTAATCTAGACAAATATCTTGCATACATTCCATGAATTCGTCCTCCACACAGTGGGCTGGATTTTGTCAATGGGGAGCTTTTGAAGGCGGGACTCCCACTTGTTGGGTTTTAGTCCCGCCTCCATCGACTTGTGGCCAACCCACGCTATTTTCCCTTGATTGACCTTGTTAAGCCCGCCCAGCGGGCTTAGCAGGCCAATTAAGGGAAAGCCAGTTACAGGTGACGTCAGCGAGTGCCGTTTCATCTGTCAAGAGCTTTTAACAGATGAATTGTCATCGTTTGACAGCTGTGTGAAGCTGTCAAACACGGACAATCTGTCTTCTAAGTTGTGTCTTTACTCAAGACTCAATTAGAAAACCTTCCTGACCAGAAAGCAGAAGGCTGCAGCTTTTGACAGTTCAGCGGCCATTCTGCTTTCTGTGCCGGTGAGCTGAGGGACTCCCGAGACCTGAAGGGAGGAAGCCTGCAGGAGAAAGTAAAGGTAAGTAAAACTTATTAAAATACTTTACACACACCTCACACACTTACCTCTGCACACATGCACCCATTACTCACCTGCACACCGGACATCTCGGCCCCTCCGACCCCTGCAGACCGACGGCCCGCCTCGCTGACCCTGGCGAGGTTCGGAGCCATTGGGAAGCCCACACTTCAGGGCTCAAAATAGGGATTAGCCAAAAAACTGCCTGTTAACTACCTGTTAACAGGCAGTTAATTGGCATTAATCCCCTTCCCGCCTCGAGAAGGCGAGACCCGGTGCGGGTCGGCAACCCGCCTCCTGGCAAGATGGCATGGAGGTGGGTTGGGGCGTGTTGGGCACCCGCCCCCAAATTCTGCCATTTTCCCGGCGGTTCCGCCTCCAAACCCGCCTCCCCAGGGCTGGCAAAATCCAGCCCTATTACTGCAAATTTGGTTTTGCCCAGTCTATATGTAGATTAAAGTCCCCCATGATTACTGCATTACCCTTGTTACATGTGCCTCTAATTTCCTGATTTATTCTCTGCCCAACATTACAACTACTGTTTGGGGGCCTATAAACAACTCCCACCAATGTTTTCATCCCTTGCTGTTCCTTAGCTCCACCCAAACTGATTCTACTTCTTGATTTTCGGAGTTAAGATCCTTCCTCTCTGTTGTCTTTATCCCATCCTTTGTTATCTAGATTAAGTTAAGGGTACTGAAATTAAATATCTACCTGTCACACAAAGCACTACAAGTCGTGTAGGCAAAAAGCAACAACTCCTTCCCCCTCTTCTCTGAATTCCCACTCTTTCCAAATTCCCAATTAAAACACACTGTTCAAGTCCACTCCGTTTAATCCCGCTCTGCGCAGACCGCTCTGTGCTCTGCAGAAATGTTTACTCTGCCCAATCCTATCATTATTTTCTAAGTGCTCTTACCACATCCTTAATAATTGATTCTAGCATTTTTCCCTACTACTGATGTTAGGCTAACTGGTCTGTAGTTCCCTGTTTTCTCCCTCCCTCCTTTCTTAAATAAATCATACACCTCTCGAACCCGCCACCATCTCTATACTATGAGACTGCTTGTCCGACATCCAGCACTGGATGAGTAGAAATTTCCTCCCAGTTAAATATCGGGAAGACGTAAGCCATTGTCTTCGGCTCGCGCCACAAACTCCGTTCCCTTACCACTGATTCGATCACTCTCTCCGGCAACTGTCTAAGGCTGAAGAAGTCTTGTTGTCATATTTGATCACAAATTGAGCTTCCATTCTATCACTAAAACCACCCATTTCCACTTTCGTAATATCACCCGCCTCCACCCTTGCTTCAACTCATCTGCTGCCGAAACCCTCATCCATGCCTTTATCACCTCTAGACTTGACTATTCCAACGCACTCCTGGCCAGCCTCCCTAGTTCTATCCTCCATAAACTTGAGGTCATCCCAAACTCTGCTGCCCGTATCCTAACTCGCACCAAGTCCCGCCCACCCTTCACCCCTGTGCTCGCTGACCTACATTGGCTCCCGGTTAAGCAACACCTCGATTTTAAATTCTCACCCTTGTTTTCAAATCCCTCCATGGCTTCGCCCCCCTTATCTCTGTAACCTCCTTCAGCCCTATAATTCCCCAAGACCTCGGCAGGCCGCCTATTCTGGCCTTTTGACCATCTCTGATTTTAATCGTTCCACCACTGGCGGCCGTGCCTTCAGCTGCCTAGGTCATGAACACTGGAATTCCCTTCCTAAATCTCTCCGCCTCTCCACTTCTGTTTCCTCCTTAAGACGCTCCTTAAAACCTACCTCTTTGACCAAGCTTTTGGTCACCTGCCCTAATATCTCCTTATGTGGCTTGGTGTCAAGTTTTTTTGTCTTATAACACTCCTGTGAAGCACCTTGGGACATTTTATTACCTTAAAGGCGCTATATAAATACAAGTTGTTGTTGTTCACAGATCACAGAATCACAGAAACCCCACAGTGCAGATAGAGACCACTTCGGCCCATCGAGCCTGCACCGACACATATCCCACCCAATCCCCGTAACCCCTACACATCCCACCCTAAATCCCTGTAACCCCACGTATTTAATCCCCCTAACACTAAGGGTCAATTTATCATAGCCAATCAACCTAACCTGCACATCTTTATTTTTAGAATCATACAATGGTTACAGCACAGACGGAGGCCATTTGGTCCGTCGAGCCCATACCGGTTCTCTGCAAGAGCACTTCAGCTCGTTCCACTCCCCTGCCCTTTCCCCCCCATAACCCTGCAAAAAAAAATTTCCTTCAGGTACTTATCCAATTCCCTTGGCAATTTTAAACCATCTACAAGATGCACTGCAGCACCTCCCAAACCCACCTAGAAGGACCAGGGCAGCAGGCGCATGGGAAGAATCATCCCCTCCAAGTCACACACTATCCTGACTTGGAAATATATCGGCCGTTCCTTCATCGTCGCTGGGTCAAAATCCTGGAACTCCCTCCCTAACAGCACTGTGGAAGTACCTTCACCACACGGACTGCAGCGGTTCAAGAAGGCAGCTCACCATCACCTTCTCAAGGGCAATTAGGGATGGGCAATTAGGAAAAGAAAGAATTTTATTTGATAACGCTCCTGTGAAGTGCGTAAAAAATAAAAGACTTGCATTTATATAGCACCTTTCATGACCACCAGACATCCCAAAGTGCTTAACAGCCAATGTGTACTTTCTGAAGTGTAATTTGCGCACAACCAACTCTCACAAACAGCAATGTAATAATGACCAGACAAACTGTTAGTGGTGTTGATTGAGGGGTAAATATTGGCCAGGACACCAGGGGTAACTTCCCTGCTCTTCTTCGAAATAGTGCCTTGGGATCTTTTATGTCCACCTGAGAGGGCAGACGGGGCTTCAGTTTAACGTCTCATCCGAAAGACGGCACCTCCGACAGTGCAGCACTCCCTCAGCACTGCACTGGGAGTGTCAGCCTAGACTTTTGTGCTCAAGTCTCTGAAGTGGGACTGTGAACCCACAAACTTTCTGACTCAGAGGTGAGGGCGCTACCCACTAAGCCAAGGCTGACTATTAGGGATGGGGCAATAAATGCCAGCAAAGCCCACATCCCAGGGATGAATTTTTAAAAATGGCTTTATTAACCTGTGTGTCTGCTTTTCCGTGATTTTGGGGGGTATCTGTACCCAACTGTTCCTTTAGCCTATCCCAGCTTTTGAGCTCACAAGCACACACACACAACTTGATTCCAAGTGGCAGTTGTGGCTCAGTTGGTAGCACCCTCGCCTCGGAGTCAGAAGGTTGTGTGTTCTAGTCCCACTCCAGGGACTTGAGCACAAAAATCCAGCCTGACAGTGCAGTGCTGATCATCCAAATTCAGTACCCTGTCCCTACCTTCTCCCCATATCCCTTTAGCCTTAAGAAATATATCCAACTCCTTCTTGAATATATTTAATGAATTGGCCTCAACTGCCTTCTGTGGTAAAGAATTTCACAGGTTCACCACTCTCTGGGTGAAGAAATTCCTCCGCATCTCTGGCTTACCCCTTATCCTTAGACTGTGACCCCTGGTTCTGGACTCCCCCGCCATCGGGAACATCCTTCCTCTGTCTAGTCCTGTTAGAATTTTATAAGTTTCAATGAGATACCCTGTCATTCTTCTAAACTCCAGCGAGTATAAGCCTAATCGACCCAATCTCTCCTCATACATCATTCCTGCCATCCCAGGTATCAGTCTGGTGAATCTTCGCTGCACTCCCTCCATGGCAAGAACATCCTTCCTCAAATAAAGCGACCAAAACTGCACACAATACTCAAGGTGTGGTCTCACCAAGGCCCTGTACAACTGCAGCAAGACATCCTTGCTCCTGTACTCGAATCCTCTCGCTATGAAAGCTAACATACCATTTGCCTTCTTAACCGCCTGCTGCACCTGCATGCTTACCTTCAGCGACAGGTGCACAAGGACACCCACGTCTCGTTGCAATTCCCCTTCTCCCAATTTATTGCCATTCAGATAATAATCTGCCTTCCTGTTTTTGCCACCAAAGTGGATAACCTCGCATTTATCCACATTATACTGCATCTGCCCAATCACCCAACCTGTCCAAATCATACTGCAGTTTCTCGGCATCCTCCTCACAGCACACACATTTCGAAGAAGAGCAGGGGAGTTATCCCTAGTGTCCTGGCCAATATTTATCCCTCAACCAAGATCACTAAAAAACACATTATCTGGTCATTATCACATTGCTGTTTGTGGGAGCTTTCTGTTTGCAAATTGGCTGCCGCGTTTCCCACATTACAACAGCGACACCACTGCAAAAAAAAAGTACTTCATTGTCTCTAAAGCGCTTTGAGACGTCCGGTGGTCATGAAAGGTTCTATAGAAATGCAAGTCTTTCTTTTTTCATACATATCTGATTGTTGGCCTGAGCAAGAACACTGACGTTGGTGCGCCTATCCTGCCAATGGATATGCAGGAAGCATTGGCAAGCTACCACCAACGCTGCCTCCGCAAGATCCTGCAAATCCATTGGCAGGATAGGTGCACCAACGTCAGTGTTCTCGCTCAGGCCAACATCCCCAGCATCGAAGCTCTGAGCACGCTCGATCAGCTCCGATGGACGGGTCACATTGTCCGCATGCCCGATACGAGGCTCCCAAATCAAGCGCTCTACTCGGAGCTCCGGCACGGCAAGAGAGCTCCAGGTGGGCAGAGGAAATGCTTCAAGGACACCCTCAAAGCCTCCTTGAAAAAATGCAACATCCCCACCGACACCTGGGAATCCCTGGCCCAAGATCGCATAAAGTGGAGGAGAAGCATCCGGGAAGGCGCCGAACACCTCGAGTCTCTTCGCCGGGAGCAAGCGGAAGCCAAGTGCAAACAGCGGAAGGAGTGAACGTCAACCCAAGCATCCCACCCACACGCCCGTTCAACCCAAGCACCCCACCCACCCGCCCGTTCAACCCAAGCACCCCAACCACCCACCCCTTCAACCTAAGCACCCCGCCCACCCCTTCAACCTAAGCGCCCCAACCACCCGCCCACCCCTTCAACCTAAGCACCCCAACCACCCGCCCCTTCAACCTAAGCACCCCAACCACCCGCCCGCCCCTTCAACCTAAGCACCCCACCCACCCCGCCCGCCCCTTCAACCACCATCTGCCCCACCTGTGACAGAGACTGTAGGTCCCGCATTGGACTCATCAGTTCACCTGCGAACTCATTTTTAATGTGGAAGCAAGTCATCCTCGGTTCCCAGGGACTGCCTAAGACAGACAGACAGATATCTGATGGTCAGCTGACCAGAGGCGGCGCTGTGTCTCAGTCTAGCTTGGGGGAATGATCACGTGCTCATCGGCCCCCCCCCTTTTTTTTGCAACACGGTCGCTGTGGCAACCGACGCACGCAGGGCGCGCGAGGGGCAAGGGCCCGCCCCCCTGTCCGGCGCCACGCCGGGCCGCGAGTGGCTGGCCGAGCTGTCAATCACTCACTGGGCTGGTGGGGCGAAAGTAGCGCATGTGCCGAGTGTAGCCACTTTTATTGCCGGAGTGACAAGATGCAGGGCCGGCTGCCAAGTCTGATTGTACCCAAAAAGCCAGAAACCGAGGTAATCATCGCGCCTCTAGCATGCATTATTATTATTTTTAAAAAACTGCAAATAATCTTTTACCCGCAAAAAAAAAATCAACGGTTAATAATCCATCATCCGAACCGTTAAATCCCAGAGAACAGCCAGATAGATTTTGGCTGGAAAAGCCTCCCTGGCCACTGAGGGTTGTGGAGCGATTGTTAATCTTGTTGGTGTTGTATTTTTTTAAACTTTATTTTAAAAGTTTGCAACCGAGAGCCCGCCCCCGAAGTTCAAATTTGGGTTTTCGTTTTCATCTTTCCGTCGAGATTGTGTGTGTGTGTGTGAAATTTAATTGCAGAGAAAAGGAAATCCGGATGCAAAGCCCGACCTTTGCTCAGGGCCTGGTGTGAACTTGCTCCCGCTTGGCTACACACACACACTGTGCAAGGCCGACTGGTGCAGTTATTTCTCCTGCCTGCATTGTTTCCTGGAGTGTGCAAACTGCTGCTACTGTGTGTGTATTTTTTTAAATCTTGTCTTTCACTGCAGTAATTTAGCTAATTTGATTTGGTTACTTCTGTGAGTTTTTTTAATCCCTCCCCTTCCATTCGAGCATGCTAAGTTGTACGTCTTTGGCGCTTCCTGTTTAAATAACACGCAGAGTGAAAGGGAGAGATTATTATAAAATAATTATAGTCCAGATAGCTCATTTTCATGTATCTCGCCAGAGAGATCTTCAACATCCAGCCCCTTTCCATATTGTATCATCTAGTTTTTAAAGGATTCCAGGGTTTTTGCTTCCCTGACTCTCTCTAGATTTACCTTTTTTATTAGTTTGAATCTGTATCCCCCCCCTAGTTTTACAGCTGCAAGTTAATTTAAAGTAATATGCTGGGTTAACTTTCTCTGTACCCTTACTTGCTTCTCTAAGATCACTTCTCAGGTGCCTCCTTGCTAAGCTGAAAAGTCCAACTCCACGAAATTGTTTCCAGAGATGAAGGGGTTGTCTTATGAAGAAAGGTTGAGCAAGTTGGGCCTATACTCATTGGAGTTTAGAAGAATGAGAGGGGATCTTATTAAAACATAAGATTCTGAAGGGGCTTGACAGGGTAGATGCAGAGAGGATGTTTCTCCTCGTGGGGGAATCTAGAACTAGGGGGCATAATTTCAGAATAACCCATTTAAAACTGAAATGAGGAGGAATTTCTTCTCTGAGGTTTGTGAATCTTTGGAATTCTCTTCCCCAGAGAGCTGTGGAGGCTGGGTCATTGAATATATTTAAGGTGGAGATAGAGACAGATTTTTGAAAGGTAAGGGAGTCGAGGGTTATGGGGAGCGGGCAGGGAAGTGGAGTTGAGGCCAAGATCAGATCAGCCATGATCTTATTGAATGGTGGAGCAGGCTCGAGGGGCCAAATGACCGACTCCTGCTCCTCCGTCTTATGTTCGCTCATAATTCAGGTTTCTGGGAGTTTTTTGCCACACTGCCTCCAGCGCTTGATTGTCTCCCTTGTTTCTTTCTGACGAGAGGTCTCTCTCCTCAGAGCAGAGACGGTAAGGGGGAAGTTAATTAAAAAAAGAGTTGCATTTATATAGCGCCTTTCACGACCTCGTGACATCCCGAAGCACTTTACAGCCAATGAAGTACTTTTTGAAGTGTAGCCACTATTGTGATGTAGGAAACGCGGCAGCCAATTTGCGCACAGCAAGAACCTACTTTCAGCAATGTGATAATGACCAGATAATCTATTTTAGTGATGTTGGCCAGGACACTGGGGAGAGCCCTGCCCTGCCCCCTGCTGTTTTTTGAAATTGTGCCATTGGATTTTTTTAATGCCCCCCGAGGCGGCAGACGTTTCATCTGAAAGACGGCATCTGAATGCAGCGCTCCCTCGGTACCGCACTGGAGTGCCAGACTAGATTATACACTCAGGTCTCTGGAGCGCGGACTTGAACCCACAACCGTCTGACTCGGAGGGGAGAGTGCTGCCCACTGAGTCATGGCCTTTTGAGGTGTTCAAAATTATGAGGTGTTTTGGTAGAGTCGGTATGGGGAGAAACTGTTTCCAGTGGCAGGAGGGTCAGTAACCAGAGGACACAGATTTAAGACAATTGGCAAACGAACCAGCCGGGGGAGATGAGGAGAATGTTTTTTTTAGCGCTGCGAACTGTTGTGATCTGGAATGCGCTGCCTCTAAGGACGGTGGAAGCAGATTAAATAGTAACTTTCAAAAAGGGAATTGGATATAGTCTTGAAAAGGAAACCTTTTCAGTGCTATGTGGAAAGGGCAGGAGAGTTGGACTAATTGGATATCTCTCTCTTCAAAGAGCCGGCACAGCTTTGAAAGAATGGCTGCCTTCTGAGCTGTATGATTCCGAGTCTGTAAGTGAATGCAGTATTCCAGATAGGGTTGACAACAATGTTCCCTCTAAGCTGCACGCGCGCGTGGCCGCGCCAGTAATCTGCAAGGTCCCGCGCAGGCTGCTCGCAGGCTTTTCCATCAGAAATACCGCGCGTGCACAGAAAGCTAAAGGAACCGCGCACAACAAAGACACCATCCCTCCCAAATTCTCCTGGGGTCTCCAGGAATTGAAGTATAATCTCCTGGACATGAGCAACCCAGCAGAAAAATCATCGGCCATTTACAAAAAAAACTTTTTTATTCAGTTTCTTTGAACACTTTTTGATTTATTCTAAAAATTAGTGGAGTGGAGGAAGGCTGATTGAGTAGGCAGGTGGTTGGAGGCTGGAGATCCTGTAATGAAACCTCCAGAAATATGTCCGACCAGAGTTGGGAACAATGTTCCCGTTGAGCTGCACTCTGGCAGCCGCTTGCGGGCTTCACATTTGGGGGGAAAAACTGTGAATGCGCATACATTTGAAGGGGCCACGCATCCAAAAAAAAATTAGGGGGAGCATTGGTTGGCAACCCTAATTCAAGATGCAGTCGGACAGGACTATAAAATTTGATCACTGTCGCTTCTAACTTGTATTGTACTGCTTCAATTATGTAGTTCAACATCTTGTTGTCTTGCTACTCTGCAGTGGTGGGACATGTTTAGCATCAAGTCCACTAAGATTCCGAGGGTCTTTGAGCTTCATCAGTAGGTATTTAAACACCACTTATGGGTACAGTACGCATGTCATCTATTTTTGCTTCCTATTTGTAGCACCGTCCACTTGTCTGTATTAAATTTCAGCAGCGATTGTTCAGCCCACTTGCACATCTTGTCCAATTCTATAACGAGGGGGCCATAGATACAAGATTAAATGTAAGAGATTTAGAACAGTGAGGAAGAGAAACTGCTTTAAGCAGAGATTTGTGAGAGTGTATCACCAGGCTTTGTGGTTGAAGCAGAAACTATTTCAACATCCAAGATTAGATTTGATAGGTGGATCTCGGGATACAGGAACAGGATGGATAAATGTGATTGGTACTGCTTGTTCACATGAAGGCTAAATTTCAGCACAGACTGGTTGGGCTGAATCAGATGTTTCTGTTTTTCTCTCCTGGCCCGCTCTTCACCCTCCATAAACGTGATCTCATCCAAAACTTGGCTGCCCGTGTCCTAACTCGCACCAACTTCCATTCGCCCATCTTCCCTTGTGCTCGCTGGCCTGCATTGGCCTCGATTTAAAAAAATAAAAAATAAAAATTCCTCAACCTTGTGTTCAAATCCCTCCATGGCCTCGGTGGCGATCCCTATCTCTGTAGCCTCCTCCAGCCCTACAACCCTCCGAGATCTCTGCGCTCCTCCCATCCTGGCCTTTTGAGCATCTTTGATTTTCATCGCCTCACCAATGGTGGCCGTGCCTTCAGCTGCCTAAGCCCCAAGATCTGGAATTGTCTACCTCTCTCTCCTCCTTAAGAGCTACCTCTCTGACCAGGCATTTGGTCACCTGTCCCAATATCTCCTTGTGTGTCTCAAATTTTCTTTGATAACGCTCCTTTGAACGTTTTACTGCGTTAAAGGCACTATATAAATGCAAGTTGTTGTTGTAACTTCTGTGCATTTCTATGTAACTTCTGAGCTATCTCCTCCGATTCCACTGCCCCTCCAAAACTCGGCTGCCCGTGTCTTGCCTCGCGCCAAGTCCCGTTCGCCCATCACCCCTGTGCTCGCTGACCTACATTGGCTCCTGGTTAAGCAACGCCTCGATTTTTAAAATTCTTATCCTTGTTTTCAAATCCCTCCATGGCCTTGTCCCTTCCTATTTCTGTAACCTCCTCCAGCCCCACAACCGCGCCCCCCCCCCCCCCCCCCTTTCCAGCCCCGGAGATACCTGCGCTCCTCCAATTCTGCCCCCTTGAGCATCCCTAATTATAATCGCTCAACCATTGGCGGCCGTGCCTTCTGTTGCCAAGGCCCTAAGCTCTGGAATTCCCTCCCTAAACCTCTCCGTCTCTTTCCTCCTTTAGAACGCTCCTTAAAACCTACCTCTTTCATCTGCCCTAATTTTTGCCTTATGTGGCTTGGTGTCAAATTTTGTCTTATAATACTCGGGACGTTTTACTACGTTAAAGGCGCTATATAAATACAAGTTATTGTTGTTGGTGTTATCTACAAATTTTAAACTCTTTGAATGCAGGTGATTTCTATAAATTAGGAGCAGGAGTGGTTTCAGCACTGGACCCCGAGGTACTGCCTATATAAACTTGTCCCATTAACTCTTCCAGATGTCGTTTTCATTTATAGATGTGGGAAAAGGAATCTGTAATGGTAAAAGTGTACAGAAGTAAGATTTTTAATATATAGACAAACCACAAAACCATTTGATGCAACAGTGGCCAGAAACAAGAAGAAAATAAAATGCCAAATGTTGCTAGGTTAACGTGCGGATAGTAACCTGCAGTGTCACGAATTTTGTTCTGGCCATTGATCATCTTCTTCTTCTTAGGCAGTCCCTCGGAACCGAGGATGACTTGCTTCCACATTAAAAATGAGTTCTCGGGTGACTGATGAGTCCAATGCGGGACCTACAGTCTCTGTCACAGGTGGGGCAGACGGTGGGTGGGTGGGGTGCTTGGGTTGACGTGCGCTCCTTGCGCTTGGCTCCCGCTTGCTCCCGGCGAAGAGACTCGAGGTGTTCGGCGCCTTCCCGGATGCTTCTCCTCCACTTTGCGCGGTCTTGGGCCAGGGATTCCCAGGTGTCGGTGGGGATGTTGCACTTTTTCAAGAAGGCTTTGAGGGTGTCCTTGAAGCGTTTCCTCTGCCCACCTGGGGCTCTCTTGCCGTGCCAGAGCTACGAGTAGAGCGCTTGTTTTGGGAGTCTCGTATCGGGCATGCGGACAATGTGACCCGTCCATCGGAGCTGATCGAGCGTGGTCAAAGCTTCGATGCTGGGGATGTTGGCCTGAGCAAGAACACTGACAGTGCGCCTATCCTGCCAATGAATTGGCAGGATCTTGCGGAGAAGCGTTGGTGGTACCTCTCCAGTGCTTTGAGGTGCCTGCTGTACATGGTCCATGTCTCTGAGGCATACAGCAGGGCGGGTATCACATTGATACTTTTGATACAACAACAACAACTACTTGTATTTATACAGCGCCTTTAACATAGTAAAACGTTCCACGGCACTGCCAGGAGTATTTTAAGACAAGGAACTTGCCACTGAGCCGCATAAGAATAAATTAGGGCAGGTGACCAAAAGCTTGGTCAAAGAGGTAGGTATTAAGGAGCAACTTAAAGGAGGAAAGAGTGGTAGCGAGGCAGGGAATTCCAGAGCTTTTGGCCCAGGCAACAGAAGGCACGGCCACCGATGGTTGAGCGATTTTATAATCAGGGATGCTCAAGAGGGCAGAATTAGAGGAGCGCAGATATCGCAGAGCGACGGAGAAAAAGTAAAACCACAAGCCAGCGACTAGCAAAGCTAAAAACCGGTAGAACGAGTCACCGGACAGCATGTCATAGAGTCATAACAGCACAGAAGGAGGCCATTCGGCCCATCGAGTCCGTGCCGACTCTCTGTAGAGCAATCCAGTCAGTCCCATTCCCCCGCTCTATTCCCGTAGCCCTGCAAGTTTATTTCCCTCAAGTGCCTATCCAGTCTCCCCTTGAAAACATTGAGTGTCTCCGCTTCCACCACTTCCGTCGGCAGCGAGTTCCAGGTCATCACCACTCGCTGCATAAAAAAGTTTTTCCTCACATCCCCCCTGTATCTCTTGCCCAAAACCTTAAATCTGTGTCCCCTAGTCCTTGTACCATCAACTAGTGGGAACAGCCTTTCCCCGTCTAGCCTATCCAAACCCGTCATAATCTTGTACACCGCTATCAAATCACCCCTCAACCTCCTTTGCTCTAATGAAAACAAATCCAGCTTCTCCAACCTGTCCTTTGTAGCTAAGATCCCCCATCCCTGGAACCATTCTGGTAAATCTCCTTTGCACCCTCTCGAGGGCCTTCTCATCCTTCCTAAAGTGTGGTGACCAGAACTGGACACAAGCTGGTATCAGTTATGGTGACCATGAAACTAGTGGATTGTCGTAAAAACCCATCTGGTTCACTAATGTCCTTTAGGGAAGGAAATCTGCTGTCCTTACCGGTTTGGCCTATATGTGACTCCAGACCCACAGCAATGTGGTTGACTCTTAACTGCCCTCTGAAATGGCCTAGCAAGTTGCTCAGTTGTAACTAACCGCTACGAAACATAATGAGAATGAAACCAGACGGACCACCCGGCATCGACTTCGGCACCGGCTACGGACACGGCAACGGCGCGCCCAGCCCAGTCGACCCTGCAAAGTCCTCCTCACCAACATCTGGGGACTTGTGCCAAAATTGGGAGAGCTGTCCCACAGACTAGTCAAGCAACAGCCTGACATAGTCATACTCACAGAATCATATCTTTCAGCCAATGTCCCAAACTCCTCCATCACCATCCCTGGGTATGTCCTGTCCCACCGGCAGGTCAGACCCACCAGGGGTGGCGGCACAGTGGTATACAGTTGAGAAGGAGTGGCCCTGGGAGTCCTCAACATTGACTCCGGACCCCATGAATTCTCATGGCTTCAGGTCAAGTATGGGCAAGGAAACTTCCTGCTGATTACCATCTACCACCCTCCCTCAGCTGATGAATCAGTACTCCTCCATGTTGAACACCACTTGGTAGACACACTGAGAGTAGCAAGGGCACACAATGTACTCTGGGTGGGGGACTTCAATGCCCATCACCCAGAGTGGTTCGGTAGCACCACTACTGACTGAGCTGGCCGAGTCCTAAAGGACAAAACTGCCAGTGTGGGCCTGCGACAGGTGGTGAGAGAACCAACACGAGGGAAAAACCTACTTGACCTCGTCCTCACCAACCTACCTGTCGCAGATGCATCTGTCCATGACCGCATTGGTAGCAGTGACCACCGCACAGTCCTTGTGGAGACGAAGTCCCGTCTTCACACTGAGAACATCCTCCACCGTGTTGTGTGGCACTACCACCGTGCTAAATGGGATAGATTCAGAACAGATCTAGCAGCTCAAAACTGGGCATCCATGAGGTGCTGTGGGCCATCAGCAGCAGCAGAATTGTATTCCACCACAATCTGTAACCTCATGGCCTGGCATATCCATTACCACCAAGCCAGGGGACGAACCCTGGTTCAATAAGGAGTGTAGAAGAGCGTGCCAGGAGCAGCACCAGGCGTACCTAAAAATGAGGTGCCAACCTGGGGAGGCTGCAACACAGGACTACATGCATGCTAAAAAGCGGAAACAGCATGCTATAGACAGAGCTAAGCGATCCCACAATCAGCGGATCAGATCAAAGCTCTGCAGCCCTGCCACATCCAGTCGTGAAAGGTGGTGGACCATTAAACAACTAACGGGAGGAGGAGGCTCTATGAATATCCCCATCCTCAATGATGGTGGAGCCCAACACGTGAGTGCAGAAGGCAAGGCTGAAGCGTTTGCAACCATCTTCAGTCAGAAGTGCCGAGTGGATGATCCATATCGGCCTCCTCCTGAGGTCCCCGCCATCACAGAAGCCAGTCTTCAGCCAATTCCATTTACTCCATGTGATATCAAGAAATGGCTGAGTGCATTGGATACAGCAAAGACTGTGGGCCCTGACAACATCCCGGCTATCGTGCTGAAGACTTGTGCTCTGTAACTAGCCACGCCTCCAGCCAAGCTGTTCCAGTAGAGCTACAACACTGGCATCTATCCGTCAATGTGGAAAACTGCCCAGGAATGTCCTGTCCACAAGAAGCAGGACAAGTCCAATCCGGCCAATTACCGCCCCCTCAGTCTACTCTCAATCATCAGCAAAGTGATGGAAGGTGTCGTCAACAGTGCTATCAAGCGGCACTTACTCACCAATAACCTGCTCACTGATGCCCAGTTTGGGTTCCGCCAAGACCACTCATCTCCCGACCTCATTACAGCCTTGGTCCAAACCTGGACAAAGGAGCTGAATTCCAGAGGTGAGGTGAGAGTGACTGCCCTTGACATCAAGGCAGCATTTGACTGAGTGTGGCATCAAGGAGCCCCAGTAAAACTGAAGTCAGTGGGAATCGGGGGGGAAAACTCTCCACTGGCTGGAGGCACAAAGGAAGATGGCTGTGGTTGTTGAAGGTCAATCATCACAGCCCTAGGACATTGCTGCAGGAGTTCCTCAGGGCAGTGTCCTAGACCCAACCATCTTAAGCTGCTTCATCAATGACCTTCCCTCCAACATAAGGTCAGAAATGGGGATGTTCGCTGATGACTGCACAGTGTTCAGTGCCATTCACAACTTCTCAGATAATGAAGCAGTCCATGCCCGCATGCAATAAGACCTGGATGACGTTCAGGCTTGGGCTGATAAGTGGCAGGTAACATTCGCACCACAGAAGTGCCAGGCAATGACTATCTCCAACAAGCGAGAGTCTAACCACCTCCTCTTGACATTCAACGGCAGTACCATCGCCGAATCCCCCACCATCAACATCCTGGGGGGTCACCATTGACCTGAAACTTAACTGGATCAGCCACACACACATACTGTGGCAACAAGAGCAGGTCAGAGGCTAGGTATTCTGTGGCGAGTGTCTCGCCTCCTGACACCCCAAAGCCTTTCCACCATCTACAAGGCACAAGTAAGGAGTGTGATGGAATACTCTCCACTTGCCTGCATAAGTGCAGCTCCAACAACACTCCTGAAGCTTGACACCATCCAGGACAAAGCAGCCCGTTGGATTGGCACCCCATCCACCACCTTAAACATTCACTCCCTCCACCACCGGCGCACTGTGGCTGCAGTGTGTACTACCTTAAGGCTAAAGGGATCAAAGGATATGGGGAGAAAGCAGGGACAGGGTACTGAATTTGGATGATCAGCCATGATCTCATTAAATGGCGGAGCAGGCTCGAGGGGCTGAATGGCCGCCTCCTGCTCCTATCTTCTATGTTTCTATATCTACAAGATGCACTGCAGCAACTCGCCAAGGCTTCTTCGGCAGCACCTCCCAAACCCGTGGCCTCTTCCACCTAGAAGGACAAGGGCAGAAGGCGCATGGGAACACCACCACCTCCAAGTCACACATCGTCCTGACTTAAAAGTAGAGGAAACTCTTGTTTAAACGGTGTGGTAAACCACTGTTAACCTGTACATGCCTGTGTGGTAAACCACTGTTAACCCTGTACAAGTCCAGGCATGTCTCAGCCCCTGGCTCCAGCCCTAAGCCCGGGTATAAAGGTGACTCACCACCCTTCCCCCGGGAGCTCTTAGGATGGATTCACTAGCAGAGGCATGCTCTAGTTCTTAGTCAATAAAAGCCTACTTCATATAAGTCCATTTCGTAGTCTTTGGTATTGTTGATAGCGCATAAACGGCACCTAATTATCCGGAATTCTCTAATAACCAGCAAAATTCAGGAGTAGGTTTTGAGGCTTCCGTATACTGTATATTTGTGGCTGTGTAACCGGAGTTCTCGTACATTTTGCCGTGTAACCATGGCTCCTGCACTTCTGGTTGTGTAACCGGGTCCCTTGGACCTGTGGCCGTGTAACCGGGGCTCCAGCACTTGTGGCCGTGTGATCGGGGCTCCAGCACTTGTGGCCGTGTGATCGGGGCTCCAGCACATCTGGCTGTGTGATTGGGGCTCTCGTACGCTGGGCCATTGTCACTCCATGTCCCTTCTTCGTTATCCGGAATTTTTAATCAACCGGCCCCATCCTGGTCCCGTAGGTGCCGGATACCAAAGAGTTTCCTGTATATCGCCGATCCTTCATCGTCACTGGGTCAAAATCCTGGAACTCCCTCCCTAACAGCACTGTGGGAGCACCTTCACCCCACGGACTGCAGCGGTTCAAGAAGGCGGCTCACCGCCATCTTCTCGAGGGCAATTAGGGATGGGCAATAAATGCCAGCGATGCCCAGATCCCATAAGCAAATTAAAAAAAAAAAACCCAGCTGTGGCCTAACCAGCGCTTTATAAAGGTTCAGTATAACTTCTCTACTTTTGTACTCAATACCTCTATTTATGAAGCCCAAGATCCCATATGCTTTGCTAACCACTCTCTCAATATGTCCCGCCACCTTCAGGGACCAATGCATATTAACTCCCAGGTCCCTCTGTCCCTGCACACTCTTTATAACTGTGCCATTAAGTCTATATTGCCTCTCCTTGTTCCTCCTGCCAAAATGCATCACCTCACACTTCTCTGTATTAAATTCCATCTGCCACTTGTCTGCCCATTCTACTAGTCTTTCTATGTCCTGTTGCAGTAGATTGGTATCATCCTTACTGTTTGCCACATCCCCAAGTTTGATGTCATCGGCAAATTTAGAAATTCTACTCTATTCCAATATCTAGATCATTTTTATATATATATTTTTTTTAAAAAGCAGTGGCCCCAGCACTGACCCTTGGGGAACACCACTGTCGACCATCCTCCAGTCTGGAAAAAGTCATTTACCACAACTCACTGTTTTCTGTCCTTAAGCCAATTCCTTATCCAAACTGCCACTGACCCACCCATTCCATGAGCCTCAGTTTTGTTAACCAGCCTGCTATGTGGTACTTTGTCAAGCGCCTTCCGAAAATCGATGTAGACAATATCCATTGCATTCCCTTTATCGGTCCTCTCTGTTACTTCATCAGTGGAGTAAAGGCTGCAGAGCGGAGCTGAAAATCCAGTCGAACCAGTTCAGCAGAGACACATTCGTAAGCTTAAAGGTAAACTGTAGCAGCAGCGATGGAGTCAGAGCAGGTAAGTCTAATGGTGTAATCCAGTGCAGAAACATAGTCTAGATGTCCAGAGAAGTCCAGGAGATCGAAAACCAATTTGACAAAAGAATTGATACAAAAAGAAAATACTGCAGATGCTGGAAATCTGAAATAAAAACAGAAAATGCCGGAGAAACTGCGCAAAAAGTGCCGAGTTTCTCCAGCATTTTCTGTTTTCATAACAAAAGAATTGCGCAGCTTAAGACTTGAAGCGACTGAAAAGCAGAGCCGCGCCAAGGCCGCGGAGTCAAACCGTGTTGTCGGCAAAGCCCTGCCCGCGAGGGATCCAGTCATTAGAGGTCAAGTTTCAGCAGAGTTCCGGCAATTGAAAGAGCTCGGTGAGAAAGAGAGACGCCGGCAGACGGACAGTGGACTCTGCAGGGGGTACCTTTAAACTTGTAGTTTGGGCTGAAATGCCTTCACTATCAGAGGCAGGGTATCTTAAGCAATTGAAGAAAGGAGATTTGGGGGAAAGAAAGGGCAAAAGATGGCAATGGATGACCACGGACACAGTTGAAGAGAAGAGCAGCTCAGAAGGGCTGCCGGCCCAGCAGCCATTTTGGAATTCCGTATCTATAGAGCTTGTACGCAACTGCTGTTAAAATTGTGCAATTTATAGAGGGGGAGATGAGAGTTTTTTTCACTTCCCAAGTTGTCGGGTTCTGGAGCGCTCTACCTGAAAAGGTGGTGGAAGCTGATTCCATGAATAATTTTAAAAGGGAGTCGGACGAGTTCTGGAGGACGAGGAACTGACCGGGGTTCCGGACAGAAAGCGGGGGGTGCGGAGGGACTAAGCACGACTGCTCTTTCAAAGAGCCAGCGTGGGCACGATGGGCCGAATGGCCTCCTTCTGTGCTGTAATTTTCTATGATTCCATAGTGCTGGGCAGGTTCAGCATCAAGAAGGAGAAAAGAGCCAAACAAAAAGGGCACATCTGCCTCAGACCCAGTGCTTGTTGCTTTAAAAACTCTTTGTAGAATAATTTGTCTGTGACTGCACAAACCGCTCCGGGTACAGGTATATTGTGTATCAGTAAAACAGGTTTATTATGTGCAGTTTTGGTTGAATGTGTGCAGTTTTGGTCGCCTTATCTGAGGAGGGATGTTCTTGCCATGGAGAGAGTGCAGCGAAGATTCACCAGACTGATACCTGGGATGGCAGGAATGACGTATGAGGAGAGATTGGGTCGATTAGGCTTATATTCGCTGGAGTTTAGAAAAATGAGAGGGGATCGCATTGAAACTTATAAAATTCTAACAGGACTGGACAGACTAGATGCAGGAAGGATGTTCCCGATGGTCAGGGAGTCCAGAACCAGGGGTCACAGTCTAAGGATAAGGGGTAAGCCATTTAGGACTGAGATGAGGAAGAATTTCTTCACCCAGAGAGTGGTGAACCTGTGGAATTCTCTACCACAGAAGGCAGTTGAGGCCAATTCATTAAATATATTCAAGAAGGAGTTGGATATATTTCTTGAGGCTAAAGGGATCAAGGGATATGGGGAGAAAGCAGGGACAGGGTACTGAGTTTGGATGATCAGCAATGATCGCATTGAATGGCGGGGCAGGCTCGAGGGGCCGAATGGCCTACTCCTGCTCCTATCTTCTATGTTTCTATGGCCTCCTTCTGTGCTGTAAGTCTCCATGATTCTACAGTGCTGGGCAGTTTCAGCATCAAGAAGGAGAAAAGAGCCAAACAAAAAGGGCACATCTGCCTCAGACCCGGTGCTTGTTGCTTTAAAAGCTCTTTGTAGAATAATTTGTCTGTGATTACACAAACCACTCTGGGTACAGGTATATTGTGTATCAGTAAAACAGGTTTATTAAGCATTAAATATCCAGTACAAAGAAGTAATACTTAACAAGAAGATAGTCGCAGTCTGTTCATCGAACCCCAGCGCTCCTTCCGAGTGACTGCGGTGCGGTCTCTTTATTCTCTTGCTGTGTTCTGTTGACTGAAGCTGCTTCTTCCTGTGGCTTCGCGCTGCTTTCGGTGTTCAATAGCTGTATTTCTATCCCCTTTTTTCTCCCTTTTGCCTACGTGGCAGTCAGTAAGCAAGCTATCCTTATCTGAGAACAACCTTCACACTGAGTTCTCACAGATGTTTTTTTTGCTTTTTAATTACAGGAAACTTTGGTTTATCCGGAGGTTAACTGTCCGGAATGCTCGAGCCACCGGCAAAAATCAGGAGCCGTTGCGTTAGGTTTTTTTTCTTTTCGTTGCTTTTTTTTTTCACCAGTCAGGCTCTGCGAGGTCTCGCTGAAGCTGTTGCTAAGCTACAGAGATGCTTGCAAGGTACGCCCGACTGTTTAGAAGCTGTTGCTAAACAACAGGGTTTGTTGCCAGATACGGAGCTCAAAATCTCCGTATGTTTCAACATTAGCGCTGGTTTGTCCGGCAGTTTTGATGGGACGGCAACAGGTCGGTGCCGGATAGCACAAAGTTTCTTGCAGCTCATTGTTTGGCCGGTTCTGCGTTTTTGAGAAGACAGGGATGTGGTGACTGTCTCCAGCCCCCTGTCTTCTTTTTGCAATGTTGCTGAATTTCTTGTTCCCCACGATCTCCTTGTTTACTTAACAGACCATTTTACAGAATTACAATCAAGTTGGCATAGTTTCCCCATCCTGCTTTACTTCTCAGCCGCTCGCCATTTTATACAGGCTTTTTAGGTTTTTAACATACAATTTCACACATTACAGTTATTTAACAATGGTTACAAAATCTTAACAATGTTTACTAAATCCTACAGGTGGTACTCTATCCTACATGCTTTCCATATTGGAACCAAAATGGTTTAACATATACTTTTCATTAATGAGGCAGCCCTTGTTAACTCTTGTGGTTGGTGGGGTGAAGTTGTGTTTTTTCTCTTGTGTGTTTAGTGTGCTGTGCTGTCACGTGACATACAGGCGACCTTGTGATCTGTAAGAATTTTTTTGTCCCTCTTTTTGCCCCTCGCCCCGTAACCCACAGAGTTCAACTTCAGCCACGCTTGATGTCTTGTTGACTGTTGTAGAGTTGCCTTTGTCGAGCAGATTACCGGGCAGGTCCTGTATAATGTTCCTCATGTATTAACAGGTGCCTGTTTAGGTGACCAATATTAGTGGAAGGGTACTAGATGCCTCCCTCCTGTCAGTGTGCTCGCATTAACGGATCTCCTGTGACGTTGAGAATTTAAAGGGTACAATTATAGGCAAGATTTGATGAGAGGATGGGGGTGGTGGTGGGCAAAGTGGAAGAAAATTGGATGCCCCAATATGTAGTGATTCTAATATTGCTGTGTTGTTGCATTGTTTTCTTGCAGGTTCTTATGTCTCCAGTTGCCGCAGATGAGATACTGCAGAACAATAGTCTTATCCAGCACCTGACGATCGCTGCGAAAGATGCAGCTCTTCTTCGTGGAGTCCTCATGAGGACCAAGGAGGAACCGAATAGCACCGAGGTTAGTTCTGTGAGCATATCTCTTTTTTGAATGCACACTTCCTCCAATGTAACAATTTTCATTCACAGCCAAACTTAGGATAGTTAGCCCCCGAACTTATTCTTGTTATTTGCCCCTCGTTGTCCTGTCCTGTCCGTCCGACCCGATCCTGTTCCTCCCACTGTTGTCTCTGAACTCCCAACTCGCCCTCAAGAAAGAACTTGCATTTGTATAGCGCCTTTCACAAACTCGGGACATCCCAAAGTGCTTTGCAGCCAATGGAAGTATTTTTTTTTGACACGTAGTCACTGTTGTGATGTAAGAATGCAGCAGACAATTTGCGCACAGCAAGCTCGCGCAAACAGCAATGTGATGACAACCAGATAATCTGTTTTTTTTAGTGAAGTTGGTTGAGGGATTGTCCAGGACACCAGGGGGAACTCCCCTGCTCTTCTTCGAAATAGTGCTAGGGTCGATAGAGAGAGTGTTTCCACTCATGGGAAGAGCATAACTAGAGGCCATCAATATAAGGTAGTCACCGAGAAATCCAATAGGGAATTCAGAAGAAACTTCTTTACCCAAAGAATGGTGAGAATGTGGAACTCGCTACCACAGGGAGTGGTTGAAGCAAATAGCATCGAGACATTTAAGGGGAAGCTGGATAAGCACATGAGGGAGAAGGGAATAGAGTGTTATGCTGCTAGAGTTAGATGAGGAAAGACAGGAGGAGGCTCGAGTGGAGCATAAACGCCGGCATGGACTGGTTGGGCCGAATGGCTTGTTTCTGTGCCGTATATCCTATAATTGTACGTCGTGGGTTCAAGCCCGTTCTGAAGACGTGAAAGGCTCTCTATAAATGAAAGTTGTTTGTTCTTGACTGTTGAGATGGGCCAAGCTGCAGGTTTTTTTTTGCACTGCTTTTCAATTGGGCCAGGATGCAGGTCCCTGACACTTCAACTTTGATGAGAGAAGAGAGAAATTTATCCCGCTAAATCAGAAAATCATTCCACTTTTAGGCTGGCACTTAGCGCAGTACTGAGGGAACGCTGCCCTGTCTGAGGTGTGACATCTTTCAGATGAGATGCTAAACTGAGCCCCCACATCTGCCCTCGCTGTGCCACAAGGGGGGTCTGTCCTTCATTGCAGCATACGGGGAGGCAACATATCATTTGGGACTCTGGTCACGACTACAAGTTTATATCGTAGAAGAATGATTCAGCACATTCACAATGGGCTGAATGGTCTCCTTCTATGCTGTATATCCCGCGGCCAATGTTGATCCCGCCGCCAAAGTGACACCCACCAGAGGATTCAGGAAGAACGCCTTCGCTGCTTTTACCAACCACCTTTACTGGTTTATTTAACGACCAGCTTTACCGGTTTATTTTCCAAGTGGTTATGTTACTCGGCTAGTAATCCAGAGGCCGGGACTGATAATTGAACGTGAATTCAATTCCCACCGCAGCAATTTGGGGATTTGAATTCAGTTGGACCGTGAAGCTGTCGAATTGTCGTTTACAAACCCAACTGGTTCACAAGTGTCCTTTTTTAGGGAAGGAAACTTGCCGTCCTTGCCCGGTCTGGCCTAGATTTTCGACTCCAGTCCCACACCAACGTGATTGACTCTAAACTGCTCTTTGAACTGGCCGAGCAAGACACAGCGTTGTATCAGAACTGCTACGAACCCCACACACTGCAGCGGTTTAAGAACGCGGCCCACCACCATCTCCAGGATGGGCAATAAATGCCGGCCTTGTCAATGATGCCCATGTCAAGAGAATGAATTTTTTTTTTTAAATGCTTGAATATGTTAATTTATGTAAATTTTAGGATAATAGGTTAATAATAGCAGTTAAGAAGGCAAATGGTATGTTGGCTTTCATTGCAAGGGGATTTGAGTACAGGAGCAAGGATGTCTTACTACAGTTATACAGGGCCTCGGTGAGACCACACCTGGAGTACTGTGTGCAGCTTTGGTCTCCTCACCCAAGAGAGGATATACAGGAAACTTTGTGATATACGGGACCGACCTGTTGCCGTCCCATCAAAACTGCCGGACAAACCAGCACTAATGTTAAAGCATACGGAAGCTTTTGAGCTCCGTATCTAGCAACAAACCCTGTGCTTCTAAACAGTCGGCCGTAGCTTGCAAGCATCTCTGTAGCTAAGCAACAGCTTTAGCTAGACCTTGCAGAACCTGACTGGTGGAAAAAAAAGCAACGAAAAGAAAAAAAACTTACTGAACCGACTCCTGAATTTTGCCGGTGGCTTGAGCATTCCGGACAGTTAACCTCCGGATAAACCAAAGTTTCCTGTACTTGCCATAGTGGGTGTGCAGCGAAGGTTCACCAAACTGATTCCTGGGATGGCAGGACTGTTGTATGAGGAGAGATTGGGTCGACTAGGGCTGTATTCACGAGAGTTTAGAAGAATGAGAGGGGATCTCATTGAAACGTATAAAATTCTGACAGGGCTAGACAGACTGGATGCAGGGAGGATGTTTCCCCTGGCTGGGGGGCCTAGAACGAGGGGTCACAGTCTCAGGATATGGGGTAGGACATTTAGGACTGAGATGAGGAGAAATTTCTTCACTCAGAGGTTGGTGAGCCTGTGGAATTCTCTACCACAGAAGGCTGTGGAGGCCTTCACTGAATATATTTAAGAAGGAGATAGATTTCTAGACACAAGGCATCAAGGGGTATGGGGAGAGAGCGGGAATATGATATTGAGATAGAGGATCAGCCATGGTCATATTGATTGGCGGAGCAGGCTCGAAGGGCCGAATGGCCGACTCCTGCTCCTATTTCTCTGTTTCTATGAGGCAGTTAATATTTACCCTTGTAAGAAGTGAGACCACTCTTTGAGTTAGCATCCCCGAACACTTTGATTTTGAAATTCTCCTCTATCACCCCCAGCACCCCTTCCTCTTTGCCTGGCACCTTCCCGTGCAAGTGCAGGAGATGCAACACCTGCCCTTATACCTTCCCACTGTCCAGGGCCCCAAACACCCCTTCCAGGTGAAACAGCGATTTACTTGTACTTCTTGCAATCTAGTATACTGTATTCGCTGCTCACGATGTGGTCTCCTCTACACTGGGGAGACCAAACGCAGATTGGGTGACCGCTTTGCGGAACACCTCTGTTCCGTCCGTAAGGGTGACCCCAACTTCCGGTCGCCTGTCATTTTAATTCACCGCCCCATTCCCACTCAGACCTCACCGTACTCGGGCTCTTGCATTGTTCCACGGAAACCCAGCGTAAGCTCGAGGAACAGCACCTCATTTTCCGATTAGGTACTTTACAGCCTTCTGGACTCGATATTGAGTTCAACAATTTCAGATCATAACCTCGGCCCCTATTACATTTTTATATATATTTTTTATCCACACCTTTGTTTTGTGCCCTTCCCCCTTTTTTTCTCTCCCACATGGCAGCTGTCTCCCATTCTGCCAGTGCATTTCACACCTAATCTAGAGCCATCTTTTGTCTCCACTAGTCCTATCACCATCTCGTCTGGTTTTGAATACCTCTTAATGTCTCTTCACTTCTCTTTTGTGTTCTCATCCCCATTTCCCAGCCCCCAGACTGGCCTTTTAATCTGTTTCATTTCCTGTGCTTTTTCAGTCCTGACGAAGGGTTTGACCCGAAACGTTGACTCTATTTTCTCTCCACGGATGTTGTCTGGCCTGCTGAGTTTTTCCAGCATTTTCTGTTATTTTGGATTTCCAGCATCCGCAGTATTTTGCTATCGCATTGAGTGTTGGCTCTGGCATGACATTCTGTCTGCTTACAGTGAGGGAGAATAATATGTTCTCCCACAGTTAAAGCATATTGTGTTACATGCCATGCTGACAATTACGCAACAGCCGGATTATTTTCATGAGACTAGCGACAGCTGTATTTATGATTGTTTGTTTGTAAGGGAGCCTTCACTCACAGACTGCTCTCCTTTTGTGGGGAGGGGCTTGACTCGTCTGCCATTTTTTGGATCAGTAACACTCTGATTCGGTAAGATCTAAAAACAGAGTAACACACAACAGGTCTGTAAAGAGAGAAGACATATTAATATGTTGATACTAGATCCAGTTCTAACAGGTTCTTTACCCAAAAGTATAAAAAATAAAGGCTGTTCCCGCCACCACCACATGCTTGCTGACCTACATTGCCTCCCGTCCCCGAACGCTTTGATTTTGAAATTCTCATCCTCGTGTTCAAATCCCTCCATGGCCTCCCCCCTCCCTATTTTTCTCCTCCCCCAGCTCCTACAAGCCTCCAAGAACTCTGTTTCCCCCAATTCCGGCCTCTTGCTCATCCACCGTTTCTTTCGCCCCACCATTGGCGGCCGTGACTTCAGCCGTCTGGGCCCTAAGCTCTGGAATTCCCTCCCTAAACCTCTCCACCTCAAAACCTATCTCTCTCTCTCTCTCTTTGACCAAGCATTTGGTCACTTTTCCAAATGTCGTCTCCTCAGGCTCAGTGTCAATTTAAAAAAAAAAAAAAAAAAAATCCGATTACGCGCCTGTGAAGCGCCTTGGAGGCGTTTTACTACAGTTAAGGCGCTATATAAATGCAAGTTGTTAACATTTAGGTATAGACCACGTTACCCCTAAGCCGCGCAGCGGTCTGGAGGTCCCGCGCAAGCTGCTCACCGCCTTTAAAACTGGAGAAACCGCGCATGCGCGAAATTTGAATGGGCCGAGCAGCCAGTTACAGGGACCGTGCCCGGAAAAGAAATTAGAGGGAACATTGGGTACTGACCCTCCGTCAGAACGGAGTCTACACCCAGTGCATTAACCTATCACAGATATTGATGTGTGTTTCCAGCATTTTCAATTATTTGTTTCCAATTTCCAGCATTTGTAGTGTTTCTTTTCTTTTTGATACTGATTCGGTATGCTTTATTTGGTAATGTCTCTTTAATGCTGACAATTTCTATGCTTCACCTAGTGACTGGAATCGATCTTTTACCTTTTTAGACGACCAGCTATGCACCGTTTAGTCTGTTCCCGTCGCCGGTACCGAAGGAACTGTTTACACAGGCGTTTGAGGTGCAGCAAGACTTCAACATACTGGTTGACAGAATAAGCCAAGACTCCAAATTTCTAACCCAAGCACTCGCCAGGTAAGACGCCTCGGGGTGGGACGTGCAATTGCACAAAGAACATGGTCTGTCGTTATTACTTGGGACAGGCTGCTCTTTTTGGAGCGAGGATGACTGTTTTTGGGCTGGCAAGTGTTAATTGGTTCTGTGTGCCTGTGTTTGTTTTTTTTCTCTCTTTTTTGATTCACCTCCTTCTCCTGCAGGCAAATTTTAGCACCTGTGGGCATCACGCAGTGTTGCAGGTGCAAAAACGATCTCGGGAAGTGCTGGGTGATTCTGAGCTGCCACCTGAAACTGCCGAGCACGTTCCAAACGGCAACATTTTCTGACCAAACCGCATCGCACCCCTAGAAAGGATAGATCGGCCTTTGCCAGTTCACTTGGCAACCAACCCTTGCCGGTTCACTTGGCAACCAACCCATGCCGGTTCACTTGGCAACCAACCCTTGCCGGTTCACCTGGCAACCACTTTTACTGGTTTATTTTCCAAGTGGCTATGTTACTGGGCTAGTAATTGAGCGCGAGTTCAATTCCCACCATAGCAGTTTGGGAATTATGAGGCGAGATTACATAAACTAGGCCTGTGTTCCCTTGGAATATAGAAAGTTAAGGGATGATTTTGATTTGAGGTTTTTAGGATTTTTGAAAGGAATTGATGAGGACAGATGGAGAGAAACTTTGATGAGGGAGTCGAGGGCAACCTTAAAATCAGAGCCAGGCCATTCAGGGGAGAAGTTAGAAAACACTTCTTCACACAAAGGATGGTAGAAGTGTGGAACTCTCTCCCACAGAAAATAGTAGATGCTAGCTCAATTAATAATTATAAATCTGAGATCAATAGATAATTGCTCGCCAAGGGTGTTGAGGGATATGAAGTCCAGGCCGGTGGATGGAGTTAGGTCGTGGATCAGCCATGATTTCATTGAATGTCGGAACAAAGTCGAGGGGCTGAATGGCCTCCTCCTGTTCCTAATTAAACTCTGAATAACCTCAGGCTGGGTTTACTTAGCGCAATCAGTCTTTCGGGCCTTAAAGGGACAGGCCAGCTTAAGCAACGCTCCGTCTTAACAGTAGAATAATAATACACTGTAATGAATGGCATAATATTTATATCATTTTAAAACAGTGCATAAGTAAGTGAGCAACACTATGGGAGATTAGACATTGTTGTGAGAAATGTACATGTTAAAAATAAATTTAAAATCTGTAAATTCCTTCAGTGTTTTGATACAATAAATTATGTCGGTATGTCTCTTCCAGCAAGCTACAGTCTTGAGACCATGGCAGCACCTCTCCAAATCATATATGGCAGCCCTGATGGTTCAGCTGCTGAAGACTGTGTTTGATTTAAGCCAGGAAAGTCCCAGATTAGATTATCAGTCTGTGCTGAGCTGGCTGGTCTCGGCCTTTGTGGCAGTCGGGTTGCAACAGTTGGTCTCGACACCACTGGGCGAGGGAGGGAGGGAGAAATCGTCTGTGGGTTCCTGTTCTTGATCGCTGCCCAGTGACTTGTGCTGAGGTGATCGGTCCTGAGGTGCGGTGCCCAAAACTGAACGCGGGACTCCAGATGGTTCGTGCATGGTATAACGTACCGTACTGTCCTTTTTTATAAAAGCTTGCATCCTCTAGCTTGCCGTGAGCAGCATGTTGGGAGATTTGCTAGAGTATGTATGAATTCAGGCCTGTAGGTTAGTGTGTGAAAATATGTCGAAAGCGTTCTGCTGGTGCAGCCTAACCTTTGGCAGAGTGCAGTGCAAGTTCTGCCTTCTTTCAATTGCAGAGTATTAATGTGGCAGCGTTCCCATTGTGCAGCGAGGAACCTTAATGCTTTGCTGCTGCCTTGTCAAATACGACTTCTCTGCTATCTCTTGCAGCACCGTAGAAGTCGATGAATTTACAGCTCGCCTCTTCCAGATCTACAAGCAGGTGCTTGCAGAAGGTATTAGCCAGGTAGTGTATCTTGTTTTATCCTATTGAAGGGAGGGGGGGGAAATGGAGCCTTTTTAAAAGTAAGGGATCGTTCTGTTCACCAGGATTTCTGATTTTAAAAGAAAATGTATCGGCGAGTGTGTGAGAGTGTACGGTCCTCTTTTCTTTAAATTCGTTCATGGGATGTGGGCGTCGCTGGCAAGACAACCATTTATTGCCCACCCCTAATGCCCTTGAGAAGGTGGTGGTGAGCCACCTTCTTAAATTGCTGCAGTCCGTGTGGTGAAGGTGCTCCCACAGTGCTGTTAGGGAGCGAGTTCCAGGATTTTGACCCAGCGACGATGAAGGATCGGCGATTTACTTCCAAGTCAGGATGGTGTGTGACTTGGAGGGGAACTTGGAGGTGGTGGTGTTACCATGCGCCTGCTGCCCTTGTCCTTCTAGGTGGAAGAGGTCGCGGGTTTGGGAGGTGCTGCCGAAGAAGCCTTGACGAGTTGCTGCAGTGCATCTTGTAGATGGTACACACTGCAGCCACGGTACACCGGTGGTGGAGGGAGTGAATGTTTAAGGTGGTGGATGGGGTGCCAATCAAGCAGGCTGCTTTGTCCTGGATGGTGTCGAGCTTCTTGAGTGTTGTTGGAGCTGCACTCATCCAGGCAAGTGGAGAGTATTCCATCACACTCCTTACTTGTGCCTTGTAGATGGCAGAAAGGCTTTGGGGAGTCAGGAGGTGAGACACTCGCCACAGAATACCTAGCCTCCTGACCTGCTCTTGTTGCCACAGTATTTATGTGGCTGGTCCAGTTAAGTTTCTTGTCAATGGTGACCCCCCCACAGGATGTTGATGGTGGGGGATTCGGCAATGGTAATTTCGTTGAATGTCAAGGGGCGGTGGTTAGACTCTCGCTTGTCTGAGATAGTCATTGTCTGGCACTTGTGTGGCGCGAATGTTACCTGCCACTTATCAGCCCACGCCTGAACGTCGTCCAAGTCTTGTTGCATGTGGACATGGACTGCTTCATTATCTGAGGAGTTGCGAATGACACTGAACACTGCAGTCGTCAGCGAACATCCCCACTTCTGACCTTATGTTGGAGGGAAGGTCATTGATGAAGCAGCTAAAGATGGTTGGGCCTAAGACACTGCCTTGAACTGTGGGAAACTTTCAGCAATGTAGTTTATAGAATCTGACCTACGTGTGGGTTGTGTGTGGAGAGGATTTTGAGCTGTACAACATCACCATCACTGGCAGTATTGGGAACAGTTTAAGTGAGGAATTTTAAGTGTGACCTGGCAGACTGGTCACGAAGTTAAAAGCCCATGGGATCCAGGGCAAAGTGTCAAGTTGGATTCAAAACTGGCTCGGAGACAGGAAGCAGAGGGTAATGGTTGATGGGTGTTTTTGTGACTGGAAGGCTGTTTCCAGTGGGGTTCCACGGGGCTCAGTACTCGGTCCCTTGCTTTTTGTGGTACAGGAAACTTTGGTTTATCCGGAGGTTGTATGTCTGGAAACCTCGATCTACCGGCAGAAATCAGGAGCCGTTTTGTTAGGTTTTTTTTCTTCTCGTGGCTTTGTTTTCAACAGTCAGGCTCTGGAAAGTCTCTCTGAAGCTGTTGCTAAGCTACAGAGACGCTTCCAAGGTACAGGCCGACTGTTTGAAGCTGTTGCTAAGCAACAGTGTTTGTTGTTAGATACGGAGATGAAAACCTCTGTATGCTTCAACATTAACGCTGGTTTGTCCGGCACTTTTGATAGATCGGCAACAGCTCGGTCCCGTCGGTGCCGGATACAACAAAGTTTCCTGTATATATCAACGATCTTGACTTGAATATAGGGGGTATGATTAAGAAGTTTGCAGATGATACTAAAATCGGCTGTGTGGCTGATACTGAAGAAGGAAGCTGTAGACTGCAGGAAGATATCAGTAAATTGGTCAGGTGGGCAGAACAGTGGCAAATGGAATTCAATCCGGAGAAGTGTGAGGTAATGCATTTGGGGAGGGCTAACAAGGAAAGGGAATACACATTAAATGGTAGGACACTGAGTAGTGTAGAGGAAAAAAGGAACCTTGGAGTGCATGTCCACAGATCCCTGAAGGTAGCAGGCCAAGTAGATAAGGTGGTTAAGAAGGCATATGGAATGCTTGCCTTTATTAGCCGTGGCATAGAATACAAGAGCAGGGGGGGGTTATGCTTCAACTGTATAAAACACTAGTTAGGCCTCAGCTAGAGTACTGCGTGCAGTTCTGGTCACCACATTACAGGAAAGATGTGATTGCACTAGAGAGGGTACAGAGGAGATTTACAAGGATGTTGCCGGGAGTAGAGAATCTTAGCTATGAGGAAAGACTGGATAGGCTGGGTCTGTTTTCCTTGGAACAGAGGAGGCTGAGGGGAGACCTTATTGAGGTGTATAAAATTATGAGGGGCATAGATAAAGTGGATAGAAAGGACCTATTTCCCTTAGCAGAGGGGTCAAAAACCAGGGGGTACAGATTTAAAGTAATTGGGGGAAGGTTTAGAGGGGATTTGAGGGGAAATGTCTTCACCCAGATGGCTGTGGGGGTCTGGAACTCACTGCCTGAAAGGGTGGTAGAGGCAGGAACCCTAACCACATTTAAAAAGTACTTGGATGTGCACTTGGGATGCTCTAACTTGCAGGGCTACGGACCAAGAGCTGGGAAGTGGGATTAGGCTGGATAGCTCTTTGTTGGCCGGTGTGGACATGATGGGCCGAAATGGCCTCCTTCCGTGCTGTAACTTTCTATGATCCTGTTGGTACTGCATTAAACAAGTCCTGAAGCTGCTGTGTACTTTTGCTAGTGGGATTTTTTTTCTCCCTTTCCCTGCCACCTCCACATTTGTCTTCCTAAACTGATAATACGGGACATTCCAACCCTTCGCCACGATGTCCTGCAATGCTACTTGTTGGTCAACCTTGACCCCGGCTGTTGACTTGAACAGTGTGGGAAGATATCAGTGACCGAGTCTGTTTTATCGCGCTCCTTGATACGCTGACATAGGAAGGAACGTAGGAACAGGAGTAAGCCATTTAATTAGGTCATGGCTGATCTGTATCTTAACTCCATTTACCTGCCTTGGTTCCATATCCCTGAATACCCTTGCCTGACAAAAATCTATCAATCTCAGTTTTGAAATTTTCAATTGACCGCCCCGGCCCCAATCCCCCAAAGCCTCAACAGCTTTCTGCGGGAGAGAGTTCCAGATTTCCACTACCCTTTGTGTGAAGAAGCGCTTCCTGACATCACCCCTGAACGGCCTGGCTCTAATTTTAAGGTTACGCCCCCTTGTTCTGGACTTCCCCTCCCAACCAGAGGAAATAGTTTCCCTCTATCTACCCCATCAACTCCTTTAATCATCTTAAACACCTCAATTGGATCACCCCTAAATCTTATATACTCGAGGGAATACAAGCCCAGTCTGTGCAAACTGTCCTCATAATTTAACCCTTTTAGTCCCGATATCATTCTGGTGAATCTGCACTGCTCCCTCTCCAAGGCCAATATATCCTTGCTGAGGTGCGGGGCCCAGAACTGAACACAGTCACTCCAGATAGGGTCTGACCAGAGCTTTATACAACTGTAGCATAAGTTCCAGCCCTCTTGAGACAAAGGTTGACATTCCATGAGCCTTTTCCATTATTTTTTGTACCTGTCCACTAGCTTTTAGTGATTTCTGTGCTTGGATCCCTAACTCTCTCGGCTCCTCCACAGTTCCTAGCTTCTCGCCATTTAGAAAATACTCTGATCTAGCTTTTTCGTGGCTCCAAAGTGACCACAGATGCCCTGAGTCCTCCCAAGACGGGGCCATTTAATGAGTGTCAACAGGCTGTCCTGACGAGGAGGGCCTCCCCACCCCGCTTTAGCCCGGGGGGGGGGGGGGGACATTGAGACCAATAGTAGTAGCCTAACTGCTGCCCTAGCTGCCATCACCTGGTTCAGCACAGGCCAGGAGCTGAACTTGGGGGCCACCTGGTCTGTATGGCTTAGGCAAGTGTTGCACCATTATCCACTCGCCCATGGAGGAAACTCTTCCAGCCTTTCCCCCCTCCCCTCCCACGTAATTTGTTACACTCCCTCGCTTAACTTCCTCACTTGGGTGCAGTGCCCTAAACTGAGTGGTTCAGCTCGGGCAGGCAAATGCCCTCGCCTTGAATGTGGGGCTCACTAATTACTTTTGTGCTTAGTCCAAATGAGTTACAATGGAGCATAAACGTAAGCAGCTCTTTACAATCTGACATTGCTGCTCCCTGCCCCCATCATGCAGATTATCCGATTTGCATTGGACGACATCACAGTTTTTGGACTTCTCACCACTAATGCTCCAGGGCAGCGTTGTCCAATAAAAATTGCCGACTAGTCACATTTTTGGCAGCAGCAACACCGTTTTAGCCATGTGCACTCATTTTAATAGAAAGCACCTTGTTTAAGGCTTCTTCGGCAGCACCTCCCAAACCCGCGACCTAGAAGGACAAGGGCAGCAGGCACATGGCAAAAACCACCACCTCCAAGTCACACACCATCCTGACTTGGAAATATATCGGCCGTTCCTTCATCGTCGCTGGGTCAAAATCCTGGAACTCCCTCCCTAACAGCACTGTGGGATGTACCTTCACCACACGGACTGCAGCGGTTCAAGGCAGCAGCTCATCACCACCTTCTCGAGGGCAACGAGGGATGGGCAATAAATGCTGGCCTTGCCAATGACACCCACATCCCAGGAACAAATAAATTTAATAAAAGCACTCTTCTCAATACAAGCAAATGTATTTCATGTGTATATTTACTTTACAACTATCTATCACTATTCAGTAACCAGGAAAATAAAGCACTCAATCAAAAAACACTCTGATTTCTATCTTGCCCTTTTACCAACAAACACACAGAAAGGATAAAGCACACGTGCATATGGCGTGCAAACGAACCTTTAATCGAGGTATTTAAAATGGGGGATAGCAAAATACTGCGGATGTTGGAAATCCGAAATAACAACAGAAAATGCTGGAAAAACTCAGCAGGTCAGGCAACATCCGTGGACAGAAATTTGAGTTGACGTTTCGGGTCGAACCCTTGAAGAAGGGTTCGACCCGAAACGTCAACTCAAATTTCTGTCCACGGATGTTGCCTGACCTGCTGAGTTTTTCCAGCATTTTCTGTTGTTATTTAAAATGGGGTAGGGATTTGATTGGGTAGATACAGAGAAACTGTTTGTTTCCTCTGGTGGGGGGAAATCCAGAGCAAGAGGGCACAGCGTTAAAATTGGAGTGAGGTCATTTAGGAATTAAATCAGGAAGCACTCTTTCACACAAAGGGTAGTGGAAATCTGGAACTCGCTCCCCTCCAAAGTGCTGCTGGGGGGTCAATTGAAATTGCCAAGACTGATCTAAATAGAATTTTGTTAGATAAGGATATCGAGCAATATGGATCAAAGGCACGGATAAATGGGAGTTGAGGTACAGATCAGCCATGATCTGATTGCGTGGCGGGACAGGCTCGAGGGGCCGAATGGCCTCCTACATATAGTTAATTTTTCCCCTTTATCTCTTCTGAAAATGTCGACTCCTTGCTTGGGGACTGTGTACTCTCTCTAGTACTTTACCCAAGTGACCATTGTTCAATTGGGAGTCTTGCTGCAGGGATGGCGTTGGAGGAAAAAGTGCCTGCAAGATATTTGAGCATGAGAGGAATCATATGTTGTCCTCGCCTAATAGGGACTTTCTAGCAGGGGTAAGATTTAAAAAATTAAAAAAAAGTTCAATTAAAAGGTTCTCCCTGGCAGTTCCGATGGTTGATGCACTCGCTGAATCACTGAGACGGTTTTACTGCATTAATGGCGCTATATAAAAACAAGTTGTCGTCGAGATCGTTCAGGTTTGATGCCAGCCTGTGTTGAGATAGCTGAGTTAAGCAGCGGCGAAGGTGCTGAAATTGTCCTCGATGCTTCTGGATTAGAGCGGGTAAAACAGCCAGTTTCCACTCCTAATCGCTACCCAGTGAGTGACCTCTGTGGGAGGGGAGA
This sequence comes from Somniosus microcephalus, assembly GCF_052327205.1. Classification (NCBI taxonomy): domain Eukaryota; kingdom Metazoa; phylum Chordata; class Chondrichthyes; order Squaliformes; family Somniosidae; genus Somniosus; species Somniosus microcephalus. The sequence goes on along the minus strand of NC_140999.1, from coordinate 184,651,631 downwards.
AGATTGGTGAGGCCTTGGGGAACAAAATGTAGAACTTCGTCAAATTCTTAAAATTTATACATGCGGAAGTTAAATGGGGAAGCATTTTGTGTTGAAAGTGCCCCGCCTCTTCTGTTCTTTGAGTCAACCAAGTTGGTAATTTTTTTCTTTTCTCTTTCCTTCTTCAGCCTATTACTTTGGGTATAAACCGATCTGACTACATGTTTGACAAAAGACATGATCACAGCACTTCCCTGAAACAAATAGAAATTAACACCATTGCTGCTAGTTACGCAGGACTGGCTGACCGGGTCCCAGATGTACATCGGTAAGAGCTGAACTCAAAATTTAAATTGATCTTTCATTTGTGTACAGACACAAGTAGTCTCCTGCAATCTGCGGTGGTCGGAGGCTCGTGTGGAGCATTAATACCGGCGTGGACCAGTTATGCTGAATTGCCTGTTTCTGTGCTGTACAGGAAACACTTTTTTTTATCCGGCACCGACGGGACCGGCGTGGTGCCGGTTTATCAAAAAGTCCGGATTACAGAGAGGTATACTTACCAAGGTACGAGAGCCCCGTACACGGCCACAGATCCAGGCGTCCCTGTTGCATAGCAACAAGTGCAGGAACCCCGGCCACAGATCCAGGCGTCCCTGTTGCATAGCGACAGGTGCAGGAACCCCAGTTACATGGCCACAGATCCAGGAACGGCCACTAATCTGAAGTAAAACTTACCTGAACCTACTCCTGCATTTTGCCGGTTAACAGAGATTTCCGGTTATTTAGGTGCCGGTAAATCGAGAGTTTCCTGTATTTATATCTATCTTTCTCTGTCTGTGTCTCTCTATATGTCCAGCTCTCTGTCTGTCTGTCTAGCTCCATAATCTATATCTGCAGCCTCATCCAACTTGGATCCTAAAAGTATTATAGTTGGCTCTCCAATGGCTCAGATGTAAAGTCTCCGGGTCAGAGCTGTGCAGGCCAGAATGACCCAGTCTATCCTGTGTGCGCCTCAGTGCCCTTGGATTGCGTAAAGTAAACTTGGCCAGGGTTGCCGCCCCTAATGGTCATTCAGCAGCAGCCCGTACCAGAAGCACGTGGGTGTCAAGCGAGGAGAGGATCGGGCTCAGCTGCTGTCCAATAGTCTGCCAGCGCTCGCTGAATACTTGGTGAAATATTCCATGTACTCTTATGTACATGAACATGAATCTTATGATCCATGAAGAAAGACTCATGAAATAACACTGGACGGCCAGCTGATGGCGCCGTCCAAGGAGTATAAATACTCGGGCGTGGGCCCAGCTTGCCCAGGACATTGTGTAAACAGGAACTAGTGAAAGATAACTAGACCTCCATGTTTTGAAACAAGTTGATTAAAGCCTTGCTTTATACTCGAACCAAGTGCGTAGTGAGTTTTATTACATCACTCTTAATTAAGTTTCTTCTCTTCTTCTGAAGGCAGTGCCTCTTTTATGCTCGTTTATGTCTTGCAAAGGTACCGGCTGGCCTCTGGGGGGAGGGGGCTGGTGGTTGGGCAAAACGTCACTGGATAGTGCTCAGCAGCAGAAACCCAGAGCAGTTTCTCCCCTCTTTCTCATTCCCCGTCTCCGGGACAGGGAGGCAACTTGTGGCTGATCCAAGCGCAGACCAGGGATTGAACCTGGGGGACTTTCCTGTTGGCAGGCTTGTTGCCACCATGAGTATCTGTATGGCACATTTATCCCCAAGAGAGTCCTTTACCCATAATTCTAAATCAGAATAGGACATGTTCCAGTAAAACTCCTGTTCGGACAGGCAGTGCTTCAACCATTAATGGACCGATCTGTGAGAATGCTGTACAGGAATGGCAGATAATTATATTAAATGATGTTGATTTTTTCTTTCTGATGAGGACCTGGCAAATTGCAAACTTCACTCGCCAGACGGCCATTAAACTCTGGCCTCAGGATCCGGCAATTTGCGGGAATTCAAAATTGTGGCCTTAAATAGGTACATGTTAAGTACAGCTGAGTATTAGACGCATTGCACAGTGTGATCCTCCTGTCTTTATAAAACCGGGCATTAGTTAACATGCTATGATCAATATCACAGAAGGTCTGTTAGTACATGCAAGAATCTCGTCTAGCTTGCTACCGCCGCAACTCAAAGGGTTAGGTTTGAGAATGCCACACTTTGGCACGCATGCCAAGTTTGTACTTGCACCTGGTGTAAATATGTTGATATTTATTGCCTAAGTTAATAATCTCAAATGTCATTTGTTAAGATGCAAAATAAATCATAGCCTAACTATCTTTTACTTTTTAAATAGAAAAAGTAAAAAGAGCAAGTCAATTTTCTGCTGGTGTGGCAGAGCCACCAAGGAACTCTTATACGAATGTATATAATTGCCTTTAAATCTGTATTCTTTCGCTGTATGTAAATAGCGCGGTCTCTAAAGGGTTAAGACCGAACGCGATGATGTCATCATTTGGGTCACGTGACATTCCCAACGGCGGGAAACGTGATGACGTCGGACTGAGGGGCCTCCCCTTCTCAGTCCTCGTGGAGCCAGCATTAAGCAAGCACCTGTTGATTTGTTCTCCTGCGTTTTTGTTTGTTACTTCCACCAGTTTGCATTAAACATCGTTTTGGTTAGCTGATTGACTCGCTCTCAGTATTTTCGTCAGGAATTTACCAATTCCTACAGTGGTGACCCCAAATCTTCGCGGACGATCTTCGCGGAGGAAGCGAGACGCAGTGACATGATGGAAGCAAACGCAGTGGCTTTGAAGCTCCCTCAGTTTTGGGAACAACAGGCGGCCTCCTGGCTCGTGCAAGCAGAGGCTCAGTTCGAACTTCGGAACGTAGTGCAGGATCAGACCCGTTACCTCTACGTGGTCTCCGCACTCGACAGCTCCACGGCTTCGAGGATTATCAGCCTGCTGGAAAAAACCCCGGCGGACAGCAAGTACGACACCCTTAAGGCGCGGCTTATCCAGGTATTCGGCCTCACAAAGTCAGAACGCGCACGGCGGTTACTCACGCTGCCCGGGTTAGGCGACTCCAAGCCGTCGGAGTTAATGAGCCAGATGCTCACGCTCCTTGGTTCAGAACCGCAGTGTTTCCTCTTTCGGGAATTGTTCCTGAGCCAATTGCCCGAGCAGGTGCAAGCGGCCCTCGCGAGGTCGGAAACTGCTGATTGTGTGGCGCTGGCTGCCGAGGCCGACACAATTTATGCCGTCATGTAACAACACTGCGCCGCCATGAGGCATCCCGCCCAGAAGGGCCCCGCCCTGACGCCTCCACCATCCGGTTGGTGTTATTACCACGCCCGTTTCGGCCCGATGCTGCCGCCCTCCCTGCAGGTTCAAGCCTAAAGCAACGAAGAAACACCAGCACCAACCGCACGACGGGAACACCGAACCTGAAGTAGGCCCCACGGCCACGATGGCGATTGGCGATTCCGTGAAGCCATTATATATCACCGATTCCATCTCAGGCCGGCGGTTCTTATGCGACACGGGAGCGCAGTGTAGTATCCTTCCCGCCTCGGTCCTCGACATCCGGGCTGGGAGGCGCGGTTGTCCCCTCCAAGCTGCCAACGGCGGTGCTATTTGTACATTCGGGAAACGATGGGCCCAGGTGTGTTTCGGGGGTCAGCTCTTCCAATGGGAGTTTATCACCGCCAAAATTTCGCAAGCGATCCTCGGTGCCGATTTTTTAATGCGCCAACAGCTTGTCGGTCGATTTAAAAAATCATCGGCTGATCAATGCCACCACGTCCAACTCCATCCCGTGCTTTCGAGGTTCAGTCGCGTCGCACACAGTCTCCTGCGCTTCGCCAGCGCCCAACTAATTCACCCGCCTTCTCGGTGAATTTCCAGAGTTAACCAGGCCCACCTTTTCTGCCACGACCGCCAAGCATAGGGTGGAGCACCACATTACAACGACCGGCTCCACAGTCTATGCACGGGCTCGGCGACTAGAACCCAGCAAACTCGCGGCCGCTAAGGCGGAGTTCGCCACAATGGAGCGGTTGGGGATTATTCGCCGGTCGAATAGTCCCTGGTCCTCGCCGCTCCACATCGTCCCTAAACCCGGCGGTGGATGGCGGCCCTGCGGGGACTACCGACGGCTTAATGATGTCACAACTCTGGGTAGGTACCCCATACCACACATCCAGGATTTCTCTGCGCATTTGGCAGGGAATTCGATCTTTTCCAAGGTTGACCTCGTCCGTGGGTACCATCAAGTGCCTGTACACCCCCAGGACATCCCAAAGACGGCGGTTATTACCTCCTTCGGCCTATTTGAGTTCCTCCGAATGCCATTTGGGCTCAAAAATGCAGCTCAGGCGTTCCAGCGCCTTATGGATTAGGTGCTGCGGGACCGTAAATTTTTATTTGTGTATCTCGATGATATCCTGATCGCCAGCGCCACTAAAGAAGAACACCTCAGTCATCTGCACACCCTCTTTCGCCGCCTCCATCAGCATGGCCTGATAATCAACCCGGCCAAATGCCAGTTCGGGCTGCAGCAGATGGACTTTTTGGGCCACCGCATCACTTCGGAGGGGGCGACGCCACTCCAGTCAAAGGTGGAGACGATCGCAGCATTTCCGCGGCCACAGTCCGTCAAGGCCCTCCAGGAGTTCCTGGGTATGGTAAATTTTTACCACCGTTTTGTTCCCAGGGCCGCGCAACTGATGCAACCGCTCTGAGGCCCTCAGAGGTAAACCGGGAAAGGAACCCGTGGTTTGGACACCTGAGATGGATTGTGCTTTCAGAGACACAAAGGCTGCTCTCGCAAACGCAACGATGTTGGCACACCCACTGCCTGGAGCCACCATCGCTCTTACAACCGACGCTTCTGATTACGCCATCGGAGCCGTGCAGGAGCAGTGGGTCAATGGCGCGTGGCAGCCACTGGTGTTTTTTAGTCGCCAACTGCGCAGTAATGAGTGCAAGTACAGCGCGTTCGACAGGGAGTTGTTGGCGCTGTTTCTGGCTATCCGCCATTTTCGTTTTCTTTTGGCAGGGTGTCACTTCACCGCGTTTGTGGACCACAAACCGCTGACTTTTGCTATGGCCAAGACTACCGAACCGTGGTCGGCTCGGCAGCAGCGACAACTCACCTTTATTTCAGAGTTTACCACCGACACCCGTCACGTGGCCGGCAAGATTGCCTCTCGTGGGCGTCCGTCCAGGCCGTCCAGCTGGGAATAGATTATTCACACATGGCTGCCGACCAGGAAACTCAGGCATTTCGTACCGACTCCTGCCTCCAGCCAACAGATGTGCATTTCCACGCGGCGGGTACCTCTTTGCTCTGCGACATCTCCTTGGGGGATCCCCGCCTGATCGTTCCGGTTTCCTGGCGTCGGAAAGTCTTTGACGCCATACACGGACTTTCACATCCCGGCGTGAAGGCGTCTCAAAAGTTACTGACATCCAAATTCGTCTGGAGAGGGATGCGCAAGGACGTCCGCGACTGGGCGAACACCTGCGTTGTTTGCCAAAGTGCAACGTCATGTTAAAGCCCCCTTGGCCACCTTCGAAGTACCGGAACACCGTTTCGACCACGTCAACGTCGACCTCGTTGGGCCACTTCCGCCATCACAAGGTTTCACTCACCTCCTGACCATGGTCGACCGCACCACAAGATGGCCAGAGGCGGTTCCTCTAACGTCCACTACCTCCGCGGATGTCGCCAGGGCTTTTATTTCCTCGTGGGTGGCACGGTTCGGCGTCCCATCAGATATTTCGTCTGACCGCGGTCCACAATTCTCGTCCGAACTTTGGAACACTGTAGCCTTAGGTTTGTTTGGGCACCAAGCTCCATCGCACCACGGCCTACCACCCACAGGCCAACGGGTTATGTGAGCGCTTTCATCGGTCGTTGAAGGCGTCGCTGAGAGCCAACCTCCAGGGCACTGCATGGGTAGACAGGCTGCCTTGGGTCATGCTTGGTTTGCGTACGGCACCAAAGGAAGACCTGCAGTCATCTGCCGCGGAACTGGTGTATGGCCAGCCACTTCGGGTGCCAGGCGAGTTCCTGCCGTCACCAACGAAGCCGTGGTCCGCAGCCGACCAATTGGAAGCTCACCGGGAAGCAGCCCAAGTGTTCCAGCCAATTCCAACGTCACATCACGGTTTTCCAGCCTCCCACATCCCAATGGAGCTAATGCGGGCCAAGTTCGTTTTTGTCCGTCACGATGCCCATCGCAGTCCGCTCAGGCCTCCTTATACGGGCCCTTTCCGAGTATTGCAGGCGGGTGACGAGCTTTTTTGGTCGACATCGGTGGCAAGCCCGACCACATTTCAATCGACCGCCTCAAGCCCGCGCACCTGGACCTCGAACAACCAGTCGAAACTGCACAGCCACCGCGTCGTGGTCGACCGCCCGCTGCTACCACACCTGACCGGATCGCTCCACCCACCCGTTCATCAACTGCCCAGCAAATTCCTCTCCGGGAATATAGGAGTCGTTCGAACAGGCTTGTCCGACCTCCTCTTCGTTTGACTTTTGTTATTAAAGACAATTCTGGGGGGGCGCATGTGGCAGAGCCACCAAGGAACTCTTATATGAATGTATATAATTGCCTTTAAATCTGTATTCTTTCGCTGTATGTAAATAGTACGGTCTCTAAAGGGTTAAGACCGAACGCGATGACGTCATCGCGTGGGTCACGTGACGTTCCCAATGGCGGGAAACGTGATGACGTCGGACTGAGGGGCCTCCCCTTCTCGGTCCTCGTGGAGCCAGCATTAAGCAAGGACCTGTTGATTTGTTCTCCTGCATTTTTGTTTGTTACTTTCACCAGTTTGCATTAAACATCGTTTTGGTTAGCTGATTGACTCGCTCTCGGTATTTTCGTCAGGAATTTACCAATTCCTACACTGGCATTGTTCTGACCTTGATAATCTGGCCTCTCTCCAGTGGCAGCGGTTAGGGATTTACAAGTAGGCGCCAACCTACAGAAAATTTCCTTAGCAGCTAGCTTGTAATTGGCCTTGGGATGTGCCAACTTGATGATTTCCTCACAGAGTAGTTGGCCGAAAAGGGGCAGACCAGGTTAGACTCGCGGCTTAAAAAAATTCTCGTTTCTCCCCTGGTTCTTTTGGCAATTATCTTAAATCTGTGTCCTCTGCTGACCGACACTCCTTTCCAGTGGGAACTGTTTCTCCCTCATTTTAAACCTAAATTAAATCTCCCCTTAACCTCTTTGCTTTAAGGATAACAATCCTAGCTTCTCTAATCTCTCCATGTAACTGAAATCCATCATCCCTGGTAACATTCTAGTAAATTTCCTCTGCACCCTCTCCATGGCCTTGACATCAATGTTCCAGTTAAGCTGCGCAGCCACACAGTGGTCTGGAGGTTCCGCGCAGGCCGGTCACCGGCATAAGCAATAGGAGCAGGAGTAGGCCATTTGGCTCCGTCAATAAGATCATGGCTGATCTTCTACCTCATCTCCAATTTCCTACACTATCCCCATAGCCCTTGATTCCCTTAATATTCAAAAATCTATCGTTCTCCAACTTGAATATGCTCAACGACTGAGCCGCCACAGCGCTCTCGGGTACAGAATTCCAAAGATTCACCAACCTCCGAGTGAAGAAATTTTTCCTCATCTCAGTCCTAAATGGCCAACCCCTTATTCGGAGATTGTGACCCCTGGTTCTAGACTCCCCAGCCAGGGGAAATATCTGCCCTGTCAAGCCCTGTAAGAATGTTGTATGTTTCAATGAGATCACCTCTCATTCTTCTAAACTCCAGAGAATATAGGCCTAGTCTACTCAGTCTCTCCTCATAGGACAATCCCCCCATTCCAGGAACCAGTCTGGTGAACCTTCGTTGCACTCTTCTTCTTCTTCTTAGGCAGTCCCTCGGAACCGAGGATGACTTGCTTCCACATTAAAAATGAGTTCGCAGGTGACTAATGAGTCCAATGCGAGACCTACAGTCTCTGCCACAGGTGGGACAGACAGTGGTTGAAGGGGCGGGTGGGTGGGGTGCTTGGGTTGACGTGCGCTCCTTGCGCTGCCTGCGCTTGGCTTCCACTTGCTCCCGGCGAAGAGACTTGAGGTGTTCGGCGCCTTCCCGGATGCTTCTCCTCCACTTTGTGCGGTCTTGGGGCAGGGATTCCCAGGTGTCGGTGGGGATGTTGCACTTTTTCAAGGAGACTTTGAAGGTGTCCTTGAAGGGTTTCCTCTATGGCAAGTATATCTTTCCTTGGGTAAGGAGACCAAAACTACACAATACTCCAGGTGTGGTCTCACCAATGCCCTATATAATTGCAGTAAGACGTCTTTACTCTTATACTCAAATCCTCTTGTAATAAAGGCCAACATACCATTTGCTTTCCTAATTGCTTGCTGTACCTGCATGTTAACTTTCAGTGATTCGTGTACAAGGACACCCAGGTCCCTCTGAACACCAACATGTCCCAATCTCACCATTTAAAAATACTCTCCTTTTTTATTTTTCCTACCAAAGTGGATAACTTCACATTTCTCCACATTATATTCCATTTGCCATGTTATTGCCCACTCACTTAGCTTGTCTATATCCCCTTGAAGCCTCCTCACAACTTACATTCCCACCCAGCTTTGTATCATCAGCAAACTTGGATATATTACATTTGGTCCCCTCATCCAAATCATTGATGTAGATTGTGAATAGCTGAGGCCCAAGCACTGATCCTTGCGGTACCCCACTAGCTACAGCTTGCCAGCCCGAAAATGACCCGTTTATTCCTACTCTCTGTTTTCTGTCCGTTAACCAATCCTCAATCCATGCTGGTATATTACCCCCAATCCCATGAGCCCTAATTTTGTTTAATAACCTCTTGTGTGGCATCTTATCGAATGCCTTCTGAAAATCCAAATACACCACATCCATTGTTTCCCCCTTATCTATTCTGGTAGTTACAACCTCAAAAAACTCGAACAAATTTGTCAAACATGATTTCCCTTTCATAAATCCGTGTTGACTCTGCCCAATCCTATTATTATTTTCTAAGTGCACTGTTACCACATCCTTAATAATAGATTCTAGCATTTTCCCCTACTACTGATGTCAGGCTAACTGGTCTGTAGTTCCCCGTTTTCACTCTTTCCCCCCTCCCTTTCTTAAATAGTGGGGTTACATTTGCTACCTTCCAATCCGCGGGAACCATTCTAGAATCTATGGAATTTTGAAAAATGACAACCAATGCGTCCACTATCTCTATAGCCACCTCTTTTAAAACCCTAGAATTTATTGGCTTTCAGTCCCATTCATTTCTCCAGTACTATTTTTTTTTTTACTAATATTAATTTCTTTCAGTTCCTCATTCTCGCTGGAGCCTTGGTTCTCCAATATTTCCGGAAAGTTTTTTGCATCTTCTTCCGTGAAGACAGGCGCAAAGCATTTGTTTAATTTCTCTGCCATTTCCTTATTTCCGTTATAATTTCTCCTGTCTCAGCCTGTAAGGGGCCCACATTTACTTTTGCTAATCTTTTCCTTTTCACATACCTATAAAAGCTTTTATAGTCTGTTTTTATGTCTTTCACTATTTCACTCTCATTCTATTTTCCCTTTCTTTATCAATTTCTTGGTCCTCCTTTGCTGAATCCTAAAATCCTCCCAATCCTTAGGCTTACTACTCTTTTTGGCAACAATATAAGTCCCTTCCTTTGATCTAATGCTGTCTTTAACTTCTCTTGTTAGCCACAGTTGGACCACTTTTCCTGTGGGGTTTTGTGCCTTAAAGGAATGCATATTTGTTGTCAATTATGTATTAATTCTTTAAATGCTAGCCATTGCTTCTCTACCATCATACCTTTTAATGTAGTTTCCCAATCTACCATAGCCAACTCGCCCCTCATAACTACGTAGTTTGCTTTGTTTAGATCGAAGACCCTAGTTTTGGATTTAACTAAATCACTTTCAAACTCAATATAAAATTCTATCATATTATGGTCATTCGTCGCTAAAGGCCCCTTTACTACAAGGTTATTAATTAACCCTTTCTCATTGCACAATACTAGATCTAAAATAGCTGTTCCTAGTTGGATCCTCAACATACTGATCTAGAAAACTATCTTGTATACATTCCATGAATTTACCCTCCACACTATTACTGCAAATTTGGTTTGCCCAGTCTATATGTAGATTAAGGTCCCCCATGATTACTGTATTACCCTTGTTACATGCGGATCTAATTTCCTCATTTATACTCTGTCTTACATTACAACTACTGTTTGGGGGCCTGTAAACAAATCTCACCAATGTTTTCTGCCCCTTGCTGTTTCTTAGCTCCACCCAAACTGATTCTACCTCTTGATTTTCGGAGCTAAGATCCTTTCTCTCCACTGTCTTTATCCCATCCTTTATTATCAGGGCTACCCCTCCTCCTTTTCCATTTTGCCTATCTCTTCTAAAAGCTAATTATCCTGGAATATTTAGTTCCCAGCCTTGGTCACTCTGCAACCATGTCTCCATTATGGCTATTAGATCAAACCTTTTCATTTCTATCTGCGCTATTAATTCATCTATTTTGTTGCGAATGCTTCGTGCATTCAGGTATAGTGCCTTTAGCTTTGACATTTCTATTTCCCTGATGTCACCTCAGTCACTGATGCCTTATTACCTTTGTTACTCTCTGTCCCTTCCTGACCCACTCTGCTTATTTTTACCCAAAACTCTGCTCTGCTCTAGAGCCTTGACATTTCTCTCGCTGCTTTTAAATTTACTCTTTCCTGAATCCTCTTTCCCCCCCCCCCCCCACCTTCGCTAGTTTAAAGCCCTGTCTACTGCCCTAGTTACTCGGTTCACCAGGACACTGGTCCCAGTCTGCTTTAAGTGGAGACCATCCCAACGGAACAGCTCCCTCTTTCCCCAGTACTGGTGCCAGTGCCCCATGAACTGAAACCCCTTCCTCCCACAACACGACCCGAATCCGGTCTCGGGCGACTGTCTGTGTGGAGTTTGCACATTCTCCCTGTGTTTGCGTGGGTTTCCTCCGGGTGCTCCGGTTTCCTCCCACAGTCCAAAGATGTGCGGGTTAGGTTGATTGGCTATGATAAATTGACCCTTAGTGTTAGGGTGATTAAATACGTGGAGTTACGGGGATAGGGTGGGATATGTGTTGGTGTAGGGGTTACGGGGATCGGGTGGGATATGTGTCGGTGCAGGCTCGATCTGAAATGGACTCTATCTGCACTGTGGGGTTTCTGTGATTCTGTGGAACACACTCTGAGCCACACGTTTAAACCTCTAATCTGTTTGTCCCTATGCCAATTTGCGCGTGGCTCAGGTAACAATCTGGAGATTATTACTTTTGAAGTTTTGCTTTTTAATTTTGGATCCTAGCTCCTCAAACTCACTCAGCAGAACCTCATTCCTAGTTCTACCTATGTTGTTGGTCCCTACATGGACCATGACAACTGGATCTTCCCCCTCCCACTCCAAGTTCTTCTCCATCCGCGAGGGGATGTCTTTAACCCTGGCACCGGGCAGGCAACACGACCTTCGGAACTCTCGGTCGCGGCTGCAGAGAACAGTATCTATCCCTCTGACTATACTGTCCCCTACCACAACTACATTCCCTTTCACTCCCCCCCACTTGAATGGCCTCCTGCACCATGGTGTCATGGTCAGCTTGCTCATCCATCCTGCAGGCTTTTCCCTCATCCACACAAGCAGCAAGAACCTCATACCTGTTGGACAAGAGCAAAGGCTGAGGCTACTCCAGCACTGCACCTGGGGTCCCCTTACCTGCCTGAGTTGCAGTCACAACCTCCTGTCCCTGACCACTAACCAGACCTGTGCCACTACCTAACCTAAGGGGTGTGACTGCCTCCTGAATCAAAGTGTCCAGGTAACTCTCCCCATCCCTGATGCCTCGCAATGTCTGCACCTCAGACTCCAACTCAAAAACATTAAGCTGAAGTTCCTCAAGATGCAGGCACTTGCTGCAAACGTGGTTGTCCGGGATCACAATGCTCTCCACAAACTCCCACATGCTGCAGTTGCAGCACACCACCTGCACCGTCATCCCTATATGACCTTGTTTTATTTAATTAAATTTGTAATTAGGTAACTTAGTTTACAGTGTAGTTTCTTGACTACTTACTTGATCTAGCTTAAGTTAAGGGTACTGAAATTAAATAGCTACCTGTCACACAAAGCCCGACAAGTAGTGTAGGCAAAAGCAACAACTCCTTCCCCCTCTTCTCCAAATTCCCACTCTCTCCAAATAAAACACTCTGTTCAAGTCCACTCGGTTTAATCCCGCTCTGCGCAGACCACTCTGAGCATTTGAATGGAAAAACCACAGAAATTTTGAAAACCCATTAAAGGGACCATGCACCCAAAAAGAAATTAGAGGGAACATTGCTTGACATCCTTTCTTAGTGTGGTGCCCATAATTGGGCACAATACCCCAGCTGAGGCCTAACCAGTGATTTATAAAGATTTATTGTCGCCTCTTTGCTTTCGTACTCCATGTCTCTCTCTTTATAAAGTGCAGGATTTCGTATGCTTTTTAACAGCCTTAGCAACTTGTCCTTCAAAGATTTGTGTATATGATCCCCCCAAGGTCTTGAACCCCGTTTAAAATTATATCATTTAAGTGTTACCTAGTTTTTAACGTCTTGACGAAGCAGTGGACATTGATGTGACCTTTGCTCTTGTGTTTCACGCAGGCACGTACTGAACCTCTGGGGGAAACCTGATGAAGCAGCTAAGATCCTGACTAACAACGCGTCGCAAGGCATTGCTGAAGGAATTGCCAAAGCCTGGCACATGTATGGGTCGCCGCAGTAAGTAGCATTCAAACTCGAGGACAGTCTGGTAACCAGTTACAAGTGTGGGACGGGTGGAGGAGGAAGAACCTCAAGTCTGGAAGCAGTAAATTTAGTCACCTGATAGTCGGCAAATTTTGTGTGGATTTTTTCAAAAAGTATGTTTCTAATTTCCTCCCCAAAGCATCGCCTCTTGCTTGAGGATGGCACCATGTGCGTTGCCGGCCTTTGTGACCTTGCCTAGTAGCCAATAAGTGTCGGCAGGCCATTCAGCCATGGGAGCCGTTGCCACCGAGCCTGATTTTAGGATTACCTGATGTCTGGTATGACCTGATGGCGCAGGTGTCAACCAGTGGCTCAGCGCGTAGCACTCTCGCCTCTGAGTCAACAGGTTGTGGGTTCAAGTCCCACTTACAGTGACTTGAGCCGTGCAGTACTGAGGGAGTGCTGCACTGTCGGAGGCGCCGTCTTTCGGCTGAGAGGTTAACCCGAGGCCCCCGTCTGCTCTCTCGGGTGGACGTAAAAAGATCCCATGGCCACTATTTTGAAGAAGAGCAGGGGGAGTCCAGGCTAATATTTATCCCTCCACCAGTATCACTAAAATAGATTACAGGAAACTCTTTTTTATCCGGCACCGACGGGACCAGCGTGGTGCCGGTTTATCAAAAAGTCCGGATTACAGAGTTATAGTTAAAAGGTACGAGAGCTCCGTACACAGCCACAAATCCAGGCTTCCCTGTTGCTTAGCAACAGGTGCAAGATGCCCGGCCACAGACCAAGCATCCCTGTTGCTTAGGAACAAGTGCAGAAACCCCTGATTACACAGCCAAGAATCAAGAAACGGCCACTAATATGTAGAAAAACTTAACTGAACCTACTCCTGAATTTTGCCGGTTAACCGAGATTTCCGGTTGTTTGGATGCCGGCATTATCACATTGCTCTTTGTGGGAGCTTGCTGTGCACAAATTGGCGGCCATGTTTCCTACAGCAATGACTACACTTCAGTTGGCTGCAAAGCGCTTTGGGGCGTCTTGAGGTCATGAAAGGCGTTATAGAAATGCAAGCCTTTATGTTCTTTCTTTCAATACAGTTACATTTCCAACAATATCAGGAGTGGGAACTGTGGCTGAAATTGTTTTTCTCTTTCCCCCGCCCCCCCCCCCCCCACCGCCCCTGGTATTGGAGGCCGAGGTCAAATTTAGCACCCTAAACTCTGACTGAGATCAGCAAACACAGCAAGAATCAGACCTGCGACTTGCTGGTCTGAATCGCTCATTACACCAACTTGGGCAATTGAGAGAGCAAAAAGTGTAAAGTATTTATCTTCCGTTTATCATTCGCATGTTATCCATTTGTCCAATTTCAACATGAAGGAAACATCAGTCAACACCACGAACTGTTGTTCGTGAATATTTAAAACTTTTTCCTTCACTTTTAAATATCTTTTGGGGGTGGATCAACATTCCCTTTACAAAAGCCAAATACTGCGGAAGCTGGAAATCTGAAATAAAAACAGAAAATGCTGGAAGTGCTCAGCAGGTCAGGCAGCATCTGTGGAGAGCGAGAAACAGAGTTAACGTTTCAGGTCGATGACCCTTCGTCAGAACTGGAAAAAGTTGGAGGTGCAAAAGGCTTTTAAACAAGTGCAGGGGCACTTCTCCCTCTTTCCTCTCTCCTTGCCCTAACATTCCCTCTAAGCTGAGTGGCTTTTCCGATGGTAAATTCCGCGCATGCGCGAGACTGTGAATGGGCCGCACGGCCCCTTAAAGGCACCACGCACACACAAAAAAAATTAGGGGGAAACGTTGGGGTGGATGATATATTTACTAAACTACGGCATAATGGATGGAATCCCGGAACGGGAACCCCACAAGGCGGTTCGAATCCAGCTGGAATTCATTCCCATTCCCATAATTCGGTGGCTCTCATAAGAATTAGGAGCAGGAGTCGGCCATGCGGCTCCTCGAGCCTGCTCTGCCATTCAAGAAGCTCATGGCCGATCTTCGACCTCAACTCCACCTATCCCCATATCCCTTTGATTAGCAGAAGGAGGCCATTCGGCCCATCGAGTCCGTGCGGCTCTCTGTAGGGCGATCCCAGTCAGTCCCGTTACCCACGCTCTACCCCCGTAGCACTGCAAGTTTATTTTCCAAGTGCCTGTCCAGTCTCCCCTTGAAAACATTGAGGGTCTCCACTTCCACCACTCCCATCTTAACAGCAGCTACTTTGTATATTCCAGGTACAGCCACTGGGTATTCATTTTTATGCAAAGAAAAAGAGACAAAATTACAGATGAAGATCTCCAAAGCACTGGCAAAAAACCTTTGCATCCCCTCAAATAAAAACTGAATTTGACTTAATTTGCTTAATGTTACCCAGTATATTTGGCCTGGAGTGCTGCTTCGGTGGTCTCTCACTCTCACTCTCACTCTCACTCTCACTCACACTCACTCACACTCACACTCACACTCACACTCACACTCACACTCTCTCTCTCTCTCTCTCTCTCTCTCTCGACCACAGTCCTGCTGTTGATCAAGAACTCTAAGTGGATTGATTGCTATGCGTTGTGTAACACTAACCTGCACTGTGCTATTCTGTGTGTCTTATCCAGGGCAGTGGTTCTCTTCCTGATTGAAAAAGTCACAAGGAATATCTTTGACCAACGCTGTTTGGAAATGGAGCTGTGGAATAAGTATGTGTCGACTGGGGTAGGTTAGCGAGGCACGGGTTTAGTTTAATTGGATATCTGACCACACTTGCAAGTTAAAGCACATGGGATTGGGGGTAAGGTACTGACTTGGATAGAAAACTGGTTGGCAGACAGGAAGCAAAGAGTTGGAATAAACGGGTCTTTTTCCGAGTGGCAGGCAGAGACTAGTGGGGTACCGCAGGGATCGGTGCTAGGACCCTAGCTATTCACAATATATATTGATGATCTAGACGAGGGAACTAGATGTAATATCTCCAAGTTTGCAGACGACACAAAGCTGGGTGGGCGTGTGTGCTGTGAGGAGGATGCAGAGAAACTCCAGTATGATTTGGACAGGTTGGGTGATTGGGCAGATACATGGCAGATGCAGTAACATGTGGATAAATGCGAGGTTATCCACTTTGGTGGCAAAAACAAGAAGACAGATTATTATCTGAACGGCAATAGATTGGGAAAAGGGGAAGTGCAACGAGACCTGGGTGTCCTTGTGCACCAGTCGCTGAAGGTAAGCATGCAGGTGCAGCAGGCGGTTAAGAAGGCAAATGGCATGTTGGCCTTCATAGCGAGAGGATTCGAGTACAGGAACAAGGATGTCTTGCTGCAGTTGTACAGGGCCTTGGTGAGACCACACCTTGAGTATTGTGTGCAGTTTTAGTCGCCTTATCTGAGGAAGGATGTTCTTGTCATGGAGGGAGTGCAACGAAGATTCACCAGACTGATGCCTGGGATGGCAGAAATGACGTATGAAGAGGGATTAAGTCGATTAGGCTTATATTCGCTAGAGTTCAGAAGAATGAGAGGGGATCTCATTGAAACGTATAAAATTTTAACAGGACTAGACAGACTAGATGCAGGAAGGATGTTCCCGATGGCCGGGGAGTCCAGAACCAGGGGTCACAGTCTAAGGATAAGGGGTAAGCCATTTAGGACAGAGATGAGGAGGAATTTCTTCACCCAGAGAGTGGTAAACCTGTGGAATTCTTTACCACAGAAGGCAGTTGAGGCCAACTTATTAAATATATTCAAGAAGGAGTTAGATATATTTCTTGAGGCTAAAGGGATCAAAGGCTATGGGGAGAAAGCAGGGACAGGGTACTGAATTTGGATGATCAGCCATGATCTCATTAAATGGCGGAGCGGGCTCGAGGGGCCAAATGGCCTACTCCTGCTCCTATCTTCTATGTTTATAACTGGAGAGCTTCACAGGGTGTTGCGGGGGGGGGGGGGGGGGCAGATTTAGCAGCAGGGAGGCTTCCGTTGTTCAATAATTTTAGCGAGATCACAAATGCACTTTTTCAAAAAATCCTTTTTCGGTTTCTCTAGAAATGTTGAACAGGGGAGCGCGTAGCGATATCTTCCCACCCCCTTCCCCAGCAGAGCAGTCTGCTGGCAAGTCAAAGGATCATCATTTAAGGCTGCAAAGTTTGGACAGAGCCACAGAGTGGGGCTCAAGTTCTAAAGATTTACTTTGCCAACAGTGAAAATTCATTTTTTTTTAAAAAGTGAATACCCTCTTAAGTATTATTGCTTCCAGATCTCGCGTAATGGTGAGCACTCTGGACTTTGAATACCAGTGATCTGAATTCAAATCTCGATGAAACCTGAATTCTGACACCGAGTGAGTGCTTCCACTTATGGGGAAGAGCAGAAACTAGAGGCCATCAATATAAGATAGTCAACAAGAAATCCAATGGGGAATTCAGAAGAAACTTCTTTACCCAGAGAGTGGTGAGAATGTGGAACTCGCTACCACAGGGAGTGGTTGAGGCGAATAGTATCGATGCATTTAAGGGGAGGCTGGATAAACACATGAGGGAGAAAGGAACAGAGGGTTATGCTGACAGATTTAGATGAGGAAAGACGGGAGGAGGCTCGAGTGGAGCATAAACGCCGGCATGGACTGGTTGGGCCGAATGGCCTGTTTCTGTGCCGTATATCCTATGTAGCTTGTCAAAGAAAATGGGTTTTCGTTTTCAGTCCCAGATTTTTATGTCCTGTTTACGTCTTGGGGAATTTGCAGACAGCCCATTCTAAACCTAGACCGTCTAGTTCATAACTGGATGGTTGGTGGGGCTGCTGTCCTAGTTAATGGATTTATTGTCGATACCCTTCCCTCTCTCTCTCACTCATCTACCCCTTAATTCTGGTGTCGGCTTAGCTCGGCTGTTGACACTGTCACCTCCGGTCATGGGTTTAAGCCCCACTCCGGACCAGAGTATCATCATCCAGGTGGGAACTTCAGCGCAGTATTGAGGGAGTGCTGCCTTGTTGGAGCTGCCAGCTTTTGGATGAAGCATTGAAGCAAGATCTTAATTCTCGCTGGGTCAAAGTCCTGGAACTCCTTACCTAAGCATTGTTGTGGGGTACCTTCACCACACGGACTGCAGCTGTTGAAGAAGAATGGCCACCGCCGCTACCTTCTCGAGGGCAATAGAATACAAGGGGGCAGAAGTTATGCTGCAGCTATACAAAAACCTGGTTAGACCACACCTGGAGCACTGGGAGCAGTTCTGGGCACCACTCCTTAGGGAGGATATAATGGCCTTGGAGGGAGTGCAGCGTAGGTTTAACAGAATGATACCTGGACTTCAAGGGTTAAGTTACGAGGAGAGATTACACAAACTAGGGTTGTATTCCCTGGAATTTAGAAGGTTATGGGGTGATCTGATCAAAGTTTTCAAGCTATTAAGCGGAACAGATAGGGTAGATAGAGAGAAACTATTTCCGCTGGTTGGGGATTCTAGGACTAGGGGGCAGAGTCTAAAAAATTAGAGCCAGACCTTTCAAGAGTGAAATTAGGAAACACTTCTACACACAAAGGGTGGTAGAAGTTTGGGACTCTCTTCCGCAAACGGCAATTGATGCTAGATCAGTTGTTGATTTTAAATCTGAGATTGATAGATTTTTGTTAACCAAAGGTATTAAGGGATATGGGCCAAAGGCGGGTATATGGAGTTAGGTCACAGATCAGCCACGATCTCATTGAATGGCGGAACAGGCTCGAGGGGCTGAACGGCCTCCTCCTGTTCTTATGTTCCTAGGGCGACTAGGGATGGACAATAAAAGCTGGCCTTGCCAGTGACGTCCACATCCCCAGAATTTTTTTAAATCTGCCTGTTTTAAGTGGATGCAGGATGCCATGGCACTGTTCCAAGAGTAACGGGTAGTTCTGCTACTGATCCGGCCAACGGTCCACATTTATCAGAACCATTAAAAAATAAAGTTTAACTGTCCATTCATCTCATTTGTTGTTTGTGGAACATTGATGTGTGCAATTGGTTGCCATGTTGGCCTACATCTCAGCAGTGTCTACACTTCAAAGCTAATCAATTGGTTGTGAAACACTTTTGAGACATCATGAAGACATGATGAGGATAATGCGAGCTTGGTTTCTTTATTGGTACGTGTAACTTTGGCGCCACCGACAGAATCACCATGTAATGCATTTAAGGGGAAGCTAGATAAACACATGAAGGGGAAAGGAATATAAGGATAAGTTGATGGGGTGAGATGAAGAAGGGTGGGAGGAGGTTCGTGTGGAGCATAAACACCGGCACGGACCTGTTGGGCCGAGTGGCCTGTTTCTGTACTGTACAATTTTATGTACAGTAATGCAGTTTTACTGCATATAATTTTTTTTTATATCGTGGCTCAGTGGGTAGCACACTTGCCTCTGAGTCAGAAGGTTGTGGGTTCAAGTCCCACTCCAGAGACTTGAGCACAAAAATCTAGGCTGACACTCCCAGGGGAGTGCTGCACTGTCGGAGGTGCCGTCTTTCAGGATGAGACGTTAAACCGAGGCCCCGTCTGCTCTCTCGGGTGGATGTAAAAGATCCCACGGCCACTATTTCGAAGAAGAGCAGGGCAGTTATATCTGGTGTCCTGGCCAATATTTATCCTTCAACCAACATTACTTAAAAACCTGATTATCACATTGCTGTTTATGGGATCTTGCTGTGCGCAAATTGGCTGCCGTGTTTCCCACATTACAACAGTGACAACACTTCAAAAAGTACTTCATTGGCTGTAAAGCACTTTGGGACGTCCGGTGGTCGTGAAAGGTGCCAAGTCTTTATCTATTTATAAATGGAGTAGGCATTCCTGTTGCTCCATTCTGCCATTTTGTCGACCGCCCTAATCGGCAGAGTGCTCTTGGGACTTTCTACGCGCCTGCGGCCACGTCTGCCAGGAATCATTGATTTCTGACTGAGGGAAGCAGGGCCGACTGTGTGTTGGTGCGTTAAGCACTGCAGGTTGGAGCATTTGACGTGTGTGCTGCCTTCCCCTGTTGATTTTGTGATGCCTTCGTGTGGATCTGGCAATGTAGAAATCTACTTGCAATATAAGCCGGACAGTTTCTGCAATACCGGGAGTTGCAGAGCCAGTTCCCATAGTATTTTTTGCAATTTAAATGTACCAAGAGTGTGTTTCAAATTTGAGTTGCTAAGGCATTCTCAATTTCCACGTAGGATTAGTGATAAACTGCCCTTTAATCCCTTTCAGGTTTTTGCATTATATGCTACTTGATTTAACAAAAAAAAATAACGAGTCTCTGGGTATAACCCATTTTATACAGTGCATTAACACTCCCCCCACAATCAGCTAACAGTGCATTGAGGCATGAGGGGGCACCACATGCCCATTCTGTACACTAAGGAATGGCAAAAGGAGAGAGACGGGCAAACAGGCACAGAAATACGTGGAAAATTATCATGGAAATTTACGGCACAGAAGGAGGCCATTCGGCCCATCGTGTCTGTGCCGGCCGAAAAAGAGCTACCCAGCCTAATCCCGCTTAGAATCAGAGTCATAATGGCACAGAAGGAGGCCATTCAGCCCATCGAGTCCGTGCCGGCTCTCTGTAGAGCAATCCAGTCAGTCCCATTCCCCCGCTCTATCCCCGTAGCCCTGCAAGTTTATTTCCCTCGAGTGCCTATCCAGTCTCCCCTTGAAAACATTGAGTGTCTCCGCTTCCACCACTTCCGTCAGCAGCGAGTTCCAGGTCATCACCACTCGCTGCGTTTATAAAAAAAAAAAAAAAAAAATGTCCTCACAGCCCCCCTGTATCTCTTGCCCAAAACCTTAAATCTGTGTCCCCTAGTCCTTGTACCATCAACTAGTGGGAACAGCCTTTCTCCGTCTAGCCTATCCAAACCGTCATAATCTTGTACACCGCTATCAAATCATCCCCTCAACCTCCTTTGCTCTAATGAAAACAAATCCAGCTTCCCAGCTCTTGGTCCGTAGCCCCGCAGGTTACGCCACTTCAAGTGCATGTCCAAGTACTTTTTAAATGTGATTGAGGGTTTCTGCCTCTACCTCCTTTTCAGGCAGTGAGTTCCAGACCCCCACCACCCTCTGGGTGAAAAAAGTTCTCCTCAACTCCCCTCTAATCCTTTTACCAATTACTTTAAATCTATGCCCCCTGGTTATTGACCCTCTCTGCTAAGGGAGGGGGAATGTGGGGGAAAGAAGAGAATGCAAAGTTAGCCTTTTACATTATGAATCCTTCTCGTTTCCCTTTTTGATATTTGACGTTTTTTAAAGTTGATAAATTGCTTCATTCATTTCGCTTTACCTTGTACAGAAATATTCGTGTAGTACGGAGACAGACTCTGGACATAAACGAGAGGGGGACTTTGGATGACCAGAAAAGACTTTTCGTGTGAGTGTTTTTCTTGGCGTTTCCTGGCTGTGATAGAAAGGATTCGGTCTAGTGGACTCGAGCCACCTGTTCTGGGCAAGCAGTAACTTGGCCAAATACTCGACTTTACTTTTAACCCCTATTTAATGCGCCGTGGTTAGAGTTCTATAGTGAACAAATACTCATTTTAAAAGTTTTGTTAGTTTTCTCTCTGCGTGAAACATGGGCCACTTGGCTGGATTTGGTTCATTACAATTTAATGGACTATATACAATTTCCAGAAAGTGCAGTTGACAGTTTCAACACACGAGGGAGAAAGGTATAGAAGGCTATGCTGATAGGGTGAGATGAAGAGGGGAGGGAGGAGGCTCGTGTGGAGCATAAACACCGGCACGGACCAGTTGGCCGAATGGCCTGATTCTGTGCTGTAAATTCTAACTCATACAGTTTTTGCTGTATATAATTTGTTTTATAAATGGAGTAGGCATTCCTGTTACTCCATTCTGCCAGTTTGTATACAGCCATAATCATCAGAGTGCTCTTGTGAATTTCTACTCGCCTGCAGTGACAGTAATCAACCCTGAGCTGACTTGAAAATTAAAGTTTGAAATAGTTTTGTAACAATAACGGACGTCTGTGTTGTGTTAATGTTTAGAGATGGCTATGAAGTTGCAGTCGCTTACTTTCGTACTGGGTACAGTCCAGAGGATTACTACTGCGAAGAGGTTGGTGCGCGGTTCTTTTTTAAACTTTCTGACGAATCTTCCTCCTCTTGCTCACTGGCAAGGCCAATAGTAACACCTCGGTTAAGGTCAACTAACTCTAACACAGACGTGGGACTTTCTTGGTTTATGTGGCACAGATGTTCACTGGATAAACACACCGCCATTGGTGGGGTGGAGCAGCCTTTTTAGACTTATTTTAATTGTGTACGTGTGTGTGTGTTTATAAGAACATAAGAATTAGGAGCAGGAGTCGGCCATTCGGCCCCTCGAGCCTGCTCCGCCGTTCAATAAGATCGTGGCTGATCTTCCACCTCAACTCTACTTCCCCGTCCGACCCCCACATCCCTCGATTCCCCCTAGAGTCCAAAAATCTCTCTCAGCCTTGAATATACTCGAATGATTCAGCATCCACTGCCCTCTGGGCCAAGAATTCCAAAGATTCACAACCCTGAGTGAAGAAATTCCTCCTCATCTCAGCCTTAAATGGCCGACCTCTTATCCTGAGACTGTGACCCCTAGTTCTAGACACTCCAGCCAGGGGACAACATCCTCTCAGCATCTATCCTGTCAATCCCCCTCAGAATCTTACATGTTTTAATGAGATCACCTCTCATTCTTCTAAACTCCAGAGAGTACAGGCCCAATCTACTCAATCTCTCCTCATAGGACAACCCTCTCATCCCAGGAATCAAATGAATTAGACTTTTGTCAAAATGTCACATTCGTCGGGCTGCGCTGGTAATTTTTAACATAAGAGTGCAAAAAAAAAATGGCCACTCGGAGAGTTACTGCTGTTTGGAGGCCTGGAAGCAGGATGCTCGCTTGCCTGCCCTTTTGGCTGGAAAATGATATCAGAGAATGATAACAGCACAGATGGAGGCCATTTGACCCATCGTGCCTGTGCCGGCTCTTTGAAAGAGCTCTCCAATTCGTCCCACTCCCCTGCCCTTTCCCCATCTCCCCTTCCAAGTATTTACTCAATTCCCTTTTGAAAGTTACTATTGGATCTGCTTCCACCGCCCTTTCAGGCAGAGCGTTCCCGATCACAACAACTCGTTGCGTTAAAAAAAAACTCTCCTCATCTGTGGTTCTTTTGCCAATTACCTTTAAAATATGGAGTGCAATGGGGAGCCCGAAGGAGAGATGGCGAAGCTTATGCAATAAAATAACTTCAAAAGTTATCTTTGACTCGAGAAAATTGAGGCAGCTGTACTCTGCTGATTTCATCTAAAATGATTGTGTTAAAGCAGCGCTGCACTCGTTTAGACTTCTGGGTTGAGGACGTGTTGTATGAAGAGCTGGACCCTGTCAGATAGGTGTCAGCCAGTGGCTCAGTGGGTACCACCCTCCTCTGAGTCAGAAGGATGTGGGTTCAAGTCCCCAATACGGAGACTTGAGCACAAAAATGCAGGCTGACGCTCCCAGTGCAGTGCTGAGGGAGTGCGGCACTGTCGAAGGTGCCGTCCTTCGGGTGAGACGTTCAACCGAGGCCCCGTCTGCTCTCTCGGGTGGACGTAAAAGATCCCACAGCCACTATTCAAGGAAGAGCAGGGGGAGTTCTCCCCGGTGTCCTGGCCAATATTTATCCCTCAACCAACATCACTAAAACTGATTATCTGGTCGTTCTCACAGTGCTGTTTGTGCGACCTTGAATATTGGCTGCCCCGTTTCCTATGTTGCAACATCAGAAATACTTCATTGACTGTAAATGGATGTCCTGAGGTTGCGGAAGGTGCAATATACCCCCTCCAACATAGTCAACAGGTCCGCAAACCCCTTCACCAATCTAATGTCCTTCAATATTCGCCCCTCTCCAATACTTCTCTCCAATGCTTTTAGAAACATGGAAGATAGGAGCAGGAGTAGGCCATTCGGCCCATTCAATGCGATCATGGCTGATCATCCAAATTCAGTACCCGCTTTCTCCCCATACCCCTTTAGCCTTAAGAAATCTAACTCCTTCTTGAATATATTTAATGAATTGGCCTCAACTGCCTTGTGTGGTAGAGAATTCCACAGGTTCACCACTCTCTGGGTGAAGAAATTCCTCCTCATCTCTGTCGTAAATGGCTTACCCCTTATCCTTAGACTGTGACCCCTGGTTCTGGACTCCCCGACCATCGGGAACATCCTTCCTGCATCTAGTTTGTCTAGTCCTGTTAGAATTTTATAAGTTTCAATGAGATCCCCTCTCATTCTTCTAAACTCTAGCGAACATAAGCCCAATCGACCCAATCTCTCCTCGTACGTCATTCCTGCCATCCCAGGTATCAGTCTGGTGAATCTTCGCTGAACTCTTTCCGTGGCAAGAACATCCTTCCTCAGATAAGGATTTATATAAATAAGGAAATTTTGTGCAATTTCTTTCTGCAAAACTAATTCTCCATCCCCTTCCTAACATCTTCCACATCCTGTAATGGGCATTTTGAAATTGCTACGGTCAAATATATACAAGGTGGCAACAAAGTTGGGAGGGAGACAAACGGACACCAGCATCTGCAGACCCATTAGTCTTGCTTCAGTTCCGTTAAAATAATGGAATAGACTTATCGGGAATAAACTTGAGGCTGATCTGTTTAGCAAAAATCTAGTTAACAGTAGCTTTGGGTGAGAAAGATCATAGAATCGTAGAAATTTACGGCACAGAAGGAGGCCGTTCGACCCATCGTGTCTGTGCCGGCCGAAAAAGAGTGATCCAGCCTAATCCCACTTTCCAGCTCTTGGTCCGTAGCCCTGTAGGTTCTGGCACTTCAAGTGCATATCCAAGGACTTTTTAAATGTGATGAGGGTTTCTGCCTCTACCACCCTTTTGAGGCAGAGAGTGCCAGACTCCCGCCACCCTCGGTGAAAAAGGTTCTCCAAATCCCCTCTAATCCTTCTACCAATTGCTTTAAATCTCTGCCCCCTGGTTATTGACCTCTCTGCTAAGGGGAAATAGGTCCTTCCTATCCACTCTATCAAGGCCCCTCATAATTTTATACACCTCAATTATGTCCCCCCTCAGCCTCCTCTGTTCCAAAGAAAACAGCCCGTCTTTCCTCATAGCTAAAATTCCTCAGTCCTGGCAACATCCTACCTCACCAAACTCCTTGATTCCTTTTAAAAGTGGTAGCCCTAGTTGGCTGTTGTAAACCCCACAGTGTGGAATTAGACTTTCAAAAGAAATTTGATAAAGTTCCACAGGAAAGTTGCTAGTGATGCTCCAAGCTGTAGGGGGCTCAGAGCAAAACTTGGGAATGGATAAGAACTTGGCTGAAGGGTAGAAAACTGGTTAGAGGGGTGAAGTTGGTGATAGAGGGAGCCAGCTTTACACCCTGTCCGGTGTTCTTTCCCCATTGAAGTAAAACGGGCTGCCGATATGTTATCGCTCATTTATGCGCTACAGCCAAAGACTTGAGTTCACCCGCGTAATGTCAGGGTGTGTAGGGAAGTGCTGAGTGTGGGGGGAGCCCCAGTGCTCAGAACTGGGACCACTGCAATTTTAAATTTACGTTAATGACTTGGATTTTTAAACTCCATGCACACTGGTTAAGTTTGTAGGTGGTAACAAAACTCGAAGGGGCAGTGGAGTCGAAGGAGGCAGCCTAGAAATGACTGAATGAGCCAAGCGAAATATGTGAATGGGCTGAACAATGGCAGGTGAAATTCAGTACAGGCAAGTGTAGCGTATTGCACATCGGAAACAAAATGAGGGCCATGCGCACTTCATGATGTGGAAATAGCTATGGCTGAAGATAAAGGGACCTGGGAGTCTTGGTGGATTCCATGCTCAACATGTCAAACCAAGGCAAATCAGCAAAGGCAAAACAGTAGATTATATCATCAACAACCACTTGTATTTATATAGTGCTTTTAACATAAGTAAAACATCCCAAGGCACTTCACAGGAGCTTTATCAGACAAGATTTGGCACCAAGTCACACCAGGAGAAATTAGGACAGGTGACTAAAAGCTCGGTGGAAGAGGCAGGTTTTAAGGAACGTCTTAAAGGAGGAGAGAGAGGCGGAGAGGTTTAGGGAGTGAATTCCAGAGCTCGGGGCCCAGGCGGCTGAAGGCACGGCCGCCAATGGTGGAGCGATGGAAATCTGAGATGCGCAAGAGGCCAGACTTGCAGAAGCGCAGAGATCTCGGAGGGTTGTAGGGCTGGCGATGGTTATGCGGAGGGGGAGGGTGGGGGGAGGCCTTGAAGGGATTTCAAAATAAGTCAGAGGAAATAGTGATCAAACTGTATAGTGCTCTGGTACAGCACGAGTACTGTGTCCAAATTGGAACTAGACTATTTACTTAGGAGGGAAATCGGGAATTTTATTCACACAAAGGGGAGCAGAAATCTGGAATTCTCTTCCCCCTAAAAGGCTGTGGATGCTGTGGTGACCATTGGAGCTTTCAAGATTGAGATGGATGGAAAAATTTAGAAGATAGTAAATGGTTAATCTGGAATCCTACCTGAATTAAACAGTGGGAGTGGGACAAGGGGACATGGGTTCAGACGAGTGAATGGGTAAATTTAGGTCTGATAATCAGGAGGCTCTACTTCATGCAGAGAGTAATCAAAACTTGCAGTAGGTTTCCACGCAGAATGGTGGAAGCAAAACCCTGGAATCATTTAAGGAGCAACTAAGCGCAGTTCTGAGAGGAGTGTAGGGTTTCTTTTGGATGTATGAATTAAGACGGACCAAGTGGTCGACCTCAACCTTGGGTAGATTGTGATGTTGTGGAAAAAGTAGTCAACGGAGCCACCTAGTGGCCAGAGCCTGCATTTTTCATCGTTTGGGTTATTGCAACAAAATTGAAATGGAAATGTTGAGCTAAACATTTCTGATGGTAAACGTCGACAGAAAAACGTGACCAGATATTGTGACAACGGGATGCAAGGTCTGTTAACAGCAAGCACATACCTTGCGCTGTGGCTCAGTTGGTAGTGCTTCTCGCATCTTGGGTCAGCAGGCCGTGGGTTTCAAGCCCCACTCCAGAGATTTGAACACAAAAAATCTAGGCTGACGCTCTCCAGCGCAGTACAGAGGGACTGATACCTGGGATGGCAGGAATGACGTATGAGGGGGCATTGGGTCGATTGGGCTTGTACTCGCTAGAGTTTAGAAGAATGAGGGGATCTCATTGAACTTATAAAATTCTAACGGGACTCGACAGACTAGATACACGAAGGATGTTCCCGATGGCGGGGGGAGTCCAGAACCAGGGGTCACAGTCTAAGGATAAGGGGTAGGCCATTTAGGACTGAGATGAGGAGGAATTTCTTCACCCAGAGAGTGGAGAACCTGTGGAATTCTCTACCACAGAAGGCGGTTGAGGCCAATTCATTAAATATATTCAAGAAGGAGTTAGATATATTTCTTAAGGCTAAAGGGATCAAGGGATATGGGGAGAAAGCAGGGACCGGGTACTGAATTTGGATGATCAGCCATGATCTCATTAAATGGCGGAGCAGGCTCGAGGGGCCGAATAGCCTACTCCTGCTCCTATCTTCTGTGTTTCTATGAGACGTTTAAACAGAGGCCAAGTCTGCGCGCGCTCTCGGAATCCCGTGGCACTATTCCGAAGAAGAGCGGGGGAGTTATCCTCAGTGTCCTGGGCCAATATTTAAATCCCTCAATCAACATCACTAAAGAAACAGATGATCTGGTCATTTATCGCATTGCTGTCTGTGGGAGCTTGCTGTGCACAAATTGGCTGTCGTGTTTCCTACATCACAACACTTCAAAAAAATGTACTTCATTGGCTGTAAAGCGCTTTGGGACGTCCCAAGGTTTGTGAAAGGCGCTATATAAATGCAAGACTTTTTTTTACACAGGACTCTTAATGTCAATTTGTCCTTTAACACGGTGTAATGTACCCTTTTTTTCTCTCTTTTCCGTCTTTGTCTTAGTGTTGGGATGCGCGATTGTTGATTGAACGTTCCAAGGCAATTAAATGCCCGGATATTGCCACCCACCTGGTGGGAACCAAGAAAGTGCAACAGGAATTGACGCGCGCTGGAGTCGTGGAGAAGTTCTTGCCCGATTGCCCCGAATCTGCTGAGCGAATCCGCGCTACCTTCGTGGGCCTGTACAGCATTGATAAGGTAAAGAAAGACGCTCTTTACCACTGCCACGCATTCTAAATGCCTGCTCTTTCTGGGAGTGGGCAGGGGGAAGTTACATAGAAACCTAGAAGATAGGAGCAGGAGTAGGCCATTCGGCCCCTCGAGCCTGCTCCGCCATTTAATGAGATCATGGCTGATCATCCAAATTCAGTACCCTGTCCCTGCCTTCTCCCCATATCCCTTGATCCCTTTAGCCTTAAGAAATATATCCAACTCCTTCTTGAATATATTAATGAATTGGCCTCAACTGCCTTCTGTGGTAGAGAATTCCACAGGTTCACCACTCTCTGGGTGAAGAAATTCCTCCTCATCTCAATCCTAAATGGCTTACCCCTTTATCCTTAGACTGTGACCCCTGGTTCTGGACTCCCCGACCATCAGGAACATCCTTCCTGCATCTAGTCTGTCTAGTCCTGTTAGAATTTTATAAGTTTCAATGAGATCCCCTCTCATTCTTCTAAACTCCAGCGAATATAAGCCCAATCGACCCAATCTCTCCTCATACGTCATTCCTGCCACCCCAGGCATCAGTCTGGTGAATCTTCGCTGCACTCCCTCCATGGCAAGAACATCCTTCCTCAGATAAGGCGACCAAAACTGCACACAGTGCTCAAGGTGTGGTCTCACCAAGGCCCTGTACAACTGCAGCAAGACATCCTTGCTCCTGTACTCAAATCCTCTCGCTATGAAGGCCAACATACCATTTGTCTTCTTAACCGCCTGCTGCACCTACATGCTTACCTGTGACCGGTTGCGCAAATGACTAGACGCCGCGTTGATGTGTTTAAAGAAAGTTGCGTTGCAGTCGGGGGGTGGGTTTGCGATGCAAAGATAGGCACCTAGAGTGAAACGCGAACCATTGACCCCTCCGCTTTTTGCGTTCACTGCTCCCACTCTGTCGATAATCGAGCTTTCCCCTCCCGTTCAAACTGTGACACTGAAATATTCCTGTCAATCTCACGGGTGGAAATGTAAAATTTTATCCTGAGTGCATTGTCAGGGAGGTCATATTAAAATAGAGTAGGAAATGGTGCAGGAGACTTATTTACATTTGCATTTTACGGTTGATTCCTGAGATGAAGGGGTTGTCTTATGAAGAAAGGTTGAGCAGGTTGGGCCTATACTCATTGGAGTTTAGAAGAATGAGAGGGGATCTTATTGAAACATATAAGATTCTGAAGGGGCTTGACAGGGTAGATGCAGAGAGGATGTTTCCCCTCGTGGGGGAATCTAGAACTAGGGGGCATAATTTCAGAATAAGGGGGCACCCTTTTAAATCGGAAATGAGGAGGAATTTCTTCTGAGGGTCGTGAATCTGTGGAATTCTCTTCCCCAGCGAGCTGTGGAGGCTGGGACATTGAATATATTTAAGGTGGAGATAGACAGACTTTTGAATGATAAGGGAGTCGAGGGTTACGGGGAGCGGGCAGGGAAGTGGAGTTGAGGCCAAGATCAGATCAGCCATGATCTTATTGAATGGGGGAGCAGGCTCGAGGGGCCAAATGACCAACTCCTGCTCCTATGTCTTATGTTCTTACAGTGCTGGCTCCGCTGGTTAAGGCATTGACTAGCTGGTCCATGCATAGGAACAGGAGTCGGCCATTCAGCCCCGCCAGCCTGTTCCGCCATACAAGAACGGTAGTACAGGAAACTTTGGTTTATCCGGAGGTTGCATGTCCGGAAACCTCGATCTAACGGCAGAAATCAGTAGCCGTTTTGTTAGGTTTTTTTTTGTTTAAAAAAATGCTAGGAGAAGAAAAAAAGTCAGTCTCTGGAAAGCCTCTCTGAAGCTGTTGCTAAGCTACAGAGACGCTTCCAAGGTACGGGCCGACTGTTTACAAGCTGTTGCTAAGCAACAGTGTTTGTTGTCAGATACGGAGATGAAAACCTCCGTATCCTTCAACATTAGCGCTGGTCTGTCCGGAAGTTTTCATAGATCGGCATCACGCCGGTCCCGTCGGTGCCGGATATCGCGAAGTTTCCTGTATAGTGATTATGTTACTGGACTAGTATCCGTAATGGTGACCACGATACAAATATAGGCACGTAGAATGAAACGGTCGTAAAAACCCACCTGGTTCACTGATGTCCTTTTAGGAAAGGAAATCTGCTGCCCTTACCCGGTCTGGCCGATATGTGACTCCAGACCCACAGCAATGTGGTTGACTCTTAACTGCCCTCTGAAATGGCCCAACAAGCCACTCAGTTGTGACAAACCGCTACAAAAAAAAAAGAATCACCGCCACATTCTCGAGGGCAATAAATGCCGGCCAGCGACGCCCACATCCTATGAACGAATATTTTTTTAAATCACAGCTGATCTGTATCTTGACTCCAGCTATTCGCCTTGGTTCCGTAATAACAAAAATCTGTCAATCTCAATTTTGACATTGTGAATTGTCTTCCCCCAACAGCTTTTTGGGGGAGAGAGTTCCAGATTCCCACCACCCTTTGTGTGAGGAAGTGCTTCCTGACATCACCCCTGAACAGTCTAGCACTAATTTTAAGGTTATGCCCCCTTGTTCCAGACTCTCCCACCAGCGAAAATGGTTTCTCTTTCTCTCTCTCCCCTATCAATTCCTTTAATCACCTTAAACACCTCAATTAGATCGCCCCTTAATCCTCTATACTTGAGGGAATAAAAGCCTCGCCTATGCAGACCAAGGAAGTCCAAGCTTCAACCGCCCCCCCCCCCCCCCCCCCCAACACACACACACACACACACACACACACACTCTGTGCTGAGGCATCGAATCTCAATTGAGCAACAGTAGGGATGCTCCTATTGGCTTTGCGCGCCACCGACGAGTGTGCTCTTCCAAGTGAATGCCAGAACGGACTCAATAGTGATGCCCCTTGGGGGTCAGAGAGCTTGTCCACGCAGTGCGTAAACTTATGTATAAATGGCTACTTGGGTAAGGTACCAGAGGATACCCATGACCCTCAAAAGAGGAGTTGATGCCTCGTGGCAGAATGGGGGTGGGGGGGTAGAGGAGACATTCATGAGTGAGGGTACTGAAGGTCTGTCTGTACACAGGAAACTCGACTCCAACCTGACTGAGTGCTTCAGGAGAGGAAGGAGTGGAGAAGAAAATTAGAGGATGGGGAGAGGGGAAACTTTGAGCAGCAAGCGGGTATACTAATAATAATAATAATCAACTTTATTGTCACTGTTAGTGCACAAGTGCAGTACAACGAAATGTAGGCTTGCGGCTCCCGAGAGTGTACATTTAGATTAAGACATTTAAACATTCAACATTCATTTGGCTTGTAATACATTAACATAAACATAACCATAATAAAGTGCATTGGCAGATGTGCAGGCTTTAGAGTTTATTTGTGGAGTTCAGTAGGATGACAGCCCTGGGAAAGAAGCTGTTCCTAAATCTGGTCAGTGTGAAGATAAAACCGGTTTCTTACATTAGCAAATGGAAGAAAATTAACCCACAAGTCCATACTCACCATGCACCTCCAAAAACAATTAATAATTTCACTCGAACTTTCTCTATGGTGACAGGGTCCCGAGGGCGATGAAATGATAACTCGAGCAATGGAAGACCCAGAAAGCTTTGTCCTGAAACCACAGAGGGAGGGAGGAGGTAAGATGATGTCGCACTCTCTTATTTTAAATCGGAGGCCAACTTTTCCTTTTGCCCTGGGTGCCGCGCAGAGAGGAAAATCGGACAAGGAGGATCATCCGCACCTAACCGATCCTGTCCGATTTTACACACCGCCCTGTGGGTGGGAGGCGACAGAAAAGATTCGTTCCTTTTGAGTGCTAGATTTCAGCTCAGTGGGTCGCACTCTCGCCTCTTGAGGCAGAAGGTTGTGGGTTCGTAGGTTTGGACATCCCAAGAGGCTTCACGGAGGAGAAAAATAACAGACAGCAAGTGGCAGTGGAAGTATTGGCAGTGGGTGACTAAAGCCCTTTGAAGGACGGCAAAGTGGTCGCAAGGATGAGGGCTTTGGAATGAGTGTTGTGGGGCTAAGAGCTTCGAGGCTCTGTAGCTGAAGGTGGGATGGAGGATGCGACGGGATAGCAGGATTGGGAGAAACAAAGAACGGGTGTGGGAACATAGCGCTGATTGAGGCTACAGAGGGTTGAGGCCATGGAGAGATTTTTTACATAAGGACGAGAAGTTTAAAAATCGGTGCATGGAGAGATAGGAAGCCCTTGAAGGTTGGTGAGCACTGGAGGAATGGGATTTTGTGCAGGGTAGGTAGCTAGGATATGGGGCTTGAAGCTCCGCTCAGGGTCCACACTGAGGTTGCAAATTATTGGTCTGAGGGAGCTGTCCGGGAGGCAGGTGTTACGGTGCAAAGCTTTTGCCCAGAGGCGAACAAAGGTGGCTTTAGTCTTGCCGATGTTGTGTTGAA
The DNA here is from genome assembly GCF_052327205.1 of Somniosus microcephalus. Taxonomy (NCBI): domain Eukaryota; kingdom Metazoa; phylum Chordata; class Chondrichthyes; order Squaliformes; family Somniosidae; genus Somniosus; species Somniosus microcephalus. The sequence continues at coordinate 184,619,316 of NC_140999.1, read as the reverse complement.
AGGAAATCCTTGTTGATCCAGGACTTAATACTGGCTGACATGAATCAACTGAGCGGCCTGCGAGTGGCGCTGTCCAGGGAGAGTATAAATACTCGGGCACGGGCCCAGCTTGCACAGGACATTCTTAACAGGAACTAGTGAAGGACACAACTAGACCTCCATGTTGTAAAACAGTTGATTAAAGCTTTTTTTAACGCTTAGACCAAGTGCCTAGAAGTTTTCGTACGTCACTGGCTAAGCAGTAGGATAAACATAGTGGCGATGGGGGAGTGAAGTTGGGTTTGGGAAGCGTGTAGATAAGCAATAGGAGGAGACCAAGAATGAATTTTTGGACTACACCCAATATGACCATATTGGGAGCAGAGGCCATTACAGGAGATGTGCCGGCTGCATTAGGCCAGGCAAGAGTGGCAGCAAGCTAGGGCACTGGATCCGAGGTCGATCGCACTCCGAACCTACCTCTTCAACCATGTCTTCAGTTACCACCCCTAATTCTTCTCAATTCATTCTTCACCTACCTCTGTCAAACGTGCTGGGGTTGTTTACTACACGTCAAAATGCATGTTGTCCTTTTCAAAGATGAAACCATTGGTTGGTGAAAGTAGATGTTTTTTTTTTTCCTGACCGAAATATTGTGTGTTTAATTCTCGCTCTTCACGTTGTCGTCAGGAAACAACATTTTTGGAGAAGAGCTCAAGCAGCTTCTGGGGAACATTAAAGACGGGCCAACGAGATCAGCCTATATCCTGATGGACAGGATCCGGCCACAGGCAGTGAAGAATTACTTGCTGCATCCAGGATCGGCTTTGAAAATGTCAGAGTGTGTGGTTGAGTTGGGAGTGTTTGGCGTCTACATCCGGTAAGGAGAGGTTCTTGATCTGTCGTTAATTACGCTCTGTCCTTTCTCGCTCCCCGCCCTCACTCCCATTTTCTGCTGAAGTGCTGACTCAGTTGGTTGCACTGTCGCCTCCTGTGGGTCCAAGCACCATTCCCAAGACCAGGAGCCCCAGGTCAACCCTGCAGTGGAGCACCGAGTGCGGCATTGCAAAAGGCACCAACCTTCAGATAAGATCTGTTCCAGTGTGTCGGGTATTTGAAGTCAAGCAGGGAGCTCTCCCAGTGTCACGGCCAACATTGCTATGATCTAGTAATCTACTGATACCAATATTACTAGGATTGACAGAGTAGATGCTGAGAGACCGCTTCCATCTAGCAGGACAAGGGCAGCAGGCGCATGGGAACACCACCACCTCCACGTTCCCCTCCAAGTCGCACACCATCCTGACTTGGAAATATAGCGCCGATCCTTCATCGTCGCTGGGTCAAAATCCTGGAACTCCCTCCCGAACAGCACTGTGGGAGTACCTTCACCACACGGACTGCAGCGGTTCAAGAAGGCGGCTCACCACCACCTTCTCAAGGGCAATTAGGGATAGGCAATAAATGCTGGCCTTGCCAGCGACGCCCTGATCCCATAAAACGAATTTTAAAAAAGATTGTTTCCCCTGGTTAGAGAGTCTAGAACCAGGGGGGCACAGTCTCAGGATAAGGGGTCGGTCATTTAGGACTGAGATGAGGAATTTCTTCACCCAGAGGGTTGAGAGTCTTTGGAATTCTCTACCCCAAGGGCTGTGGATGCTCCGTCGTTGAGTATATTCAAGGCTGAGAGAGAGATTTTTGGACTCTAGGTGAATCGAGAGATATGAAAATAGTGCAGGAAAGTGCAGTTGAGGTTGAAGATCAGCCATGATCTTATTGAATGGCGGAGCAGGCTCGAGGGGCCGAATGGCCTCCTCCTGCTCCTAATTCTTGTGTTCTTATCATTCATTGCAGTGCTGTTGTGGGATCTTGCTGCATGAAATATAGTGGCCAGTTTGCCTATATAACACTCTCTCTGCTTTTCCAAATAATTATTTGTTTGTGAAGTGCTTTAAAATGTTCCCGAGAGACGAGATCCCGCTATTTAATTAAAAGTTTCTTTCTTGGGCTCGCACTGTGGCATGGCTTCACAGGGATGAGCAGACCCCCGGAGCCTCGCCTGAATGGCAGTGCTTTGAGTATAGACAGGCTTTTCAACCACGTACAGCCCATTCTGATCCTGTCTCACCAAGGACAAAGAATTCTTCCATTAACTATATGTTGGTGGCATCATTATCAGCGGGTTTTCTGTTTCAGAATTTCTAGCAAAATCGTAAAGAAAATGTTCTAAAAGGAATGGTAGCATAGTGGTTGATGTTAGTGGAGTAGTACAGGAAACTTTCTGGTATCCGGCACCGACGGGACCGAGCTGGTGCCGTTAGATCAAAACTGCCGTAGAAACCAGCGCTAATGTTAAAACATACGGAGCTCAGAGCTCCGTGTGAAGCAACAAACCCTGTTGCTTAGCAACAGCTTCAAAACAGTCGGCGCAGCTTGCAAGCGTCTAGCTGAAGCTGTTGCTTAGCTACAGAGCTAGGACTGGAGAAAAGAAGCAACGAAAAGAAAAAAAAATAATCTGAACCGACTCCTGAATTTTGCCGGTAGATAGAGCTTTCCGGACATTTAACCTCCGGATAAACGAAAGTTTCCTGTAATTGTTTCTGGAGTGGAGCTAATTTACAGAACAAATGGGAAACTGTTCAACCTCCGTCGCCTCCAGTCCCGATCCAAGGTCGTCCCATCCTCTGTCGTCGAATTACTATATGCAGACGACGCTTGCGTCTGCGCTCACTCGGTCGAACTCCAAACCATCGTCAACACCTTCACCGAAGCATACGAGAGCATAGGCCTTACACTAAACATCCGTAAGACAAAGGTCCTCTGCCAACCTGCCCCCGCCACACAGTACTGCCCCCCCGATTATCAAAATCCACGACAAGGCCTTGGACAACGTGAACCACTTTCCAGACCTTGGGAGCCTACTGTCAACAAGGGCAGATGTCGATGACGAAGTCCAACACCGCCTTCGGTCGCCTGAGGGAGAGAGTGTTTGAAGACCAGGACAAAGCTCATGGTCTACAGAGCAGCAGTGATACCCGCCCTGCTGCATGCCTCAGAGACATGGACCATGTACAGCAGGCACCTCAAAGCACTGGAGAGGTACCACCAATGCTGCCTCCGCAAGATCCTGCAAATCCATTGGCAGGATAGGCGCACCAACGCCAGTGTTCTCGCTCAGGCCAACATCCCCAGCATCGAAGCTCTGACCACGCTCGATCAGCTCTGATGGACGGGTCACATCGTCCGCATGCCCGATACGAGACTCCCAAAACAAGCGCTCTACTCGGAGCTCCGACACGGCAAGAGAGCCCCAGGTGGGCGGAGGAGACGCTTCAAGGACACCTTCAAAGCCTCCTTGAAAAAGTGCAACATCCCCACCGACACCTGGGAATCCCTGGCCCAAGACCGCACAAAGTGGAGGAGAAGCATCCGGGAAGGCGCCGAACACCTCGAGTCTCTTCGCCGGAAGCAAGCGGAATCCAAGCGCAGGCAGCGCAAGGAGCGTACGTCAACCCAAGCACCCCACCCACCCACCCCTTCGACCACCATCTGCCCCACCTGTGACAGAGACTGTAGGTCCCGCATTGGACTCATCAGTCACCTGAGAACTCATTTTTAATGTGGAAGCAAGTCATCCTCGGTTCCGAGGGACTGCCTAAGAAGGAGAAGAATCCAGAGGCCTGCGCTAAATGATCTGGAGATAAGGGTGGTAGAAGTTTGGAACACTCTAACGCAAACAGCAATTGGTGCTAGATCAATTCTTAATTTTAAATCTGAGATTGATAGCTTTTTGTTAACTAAAGGTATTAAGGGATATGGGCCAAAGGCGGGTATATGGAGTTAGGTCGTAGATCAGCCATGATCTCAGTTGAATGGCAGAACAGGCACAAGGGGCTCAATGGCGGCCTCCTGTTCCTATGAGTTCAAATCCCACCACTGCAGCAGAGGAATTTAAATTCAGGTAATTAAATATTTCTGGAATAAAAAGCTAGTATCAGTAATGGTGACCATGAAACTATCGGATTGTTTTAAAAACCCATCTGGTTCACTAATGTCCTTTAGGGAAGGGAATCTGCCGCCCTTACCCGGTCTGGCCTATATGTGACTCCAGACCCACAGCAATGTGGTTGACTCTTAATTGCCCTCTAAAATGGCCGAGCAAGCCACCATTGTACCAAACCGTAACAACACGGACAGCAGCGGTTCAAGAACACCACCTTCTCGAGGGCAATTAGGGATGGGCAATAACTTGCCGGCAACTCCCACATCCCGTGAACAAATTTTTTTTTTTAATCCAGTGGATTTCCCCACCCCTCCCCCCAAAATGTCTGCATTTCTATCAGGCATTTTTTTTTCCAGAATCTGAAGGAGTCCTTGTCATTCTGTATTCGCTGCTCACGATGCGGTCTCCTCTACATTGGGGAGACCAAACGCAGATTGGGTGACCGCTTTGCGGAACACCTCCATTCAGTCCGTAAGGGTGACCCCGAGCTTCCGGTCGCCTGTCATTTTAATTCACCGCTCCATTCCCACTCAGACCTCACCGTCCTTGGCCTCTTGCATTGTTCCACAGAAGCTCAGCGTAAGCTCGAGGAACAGCACCTCATCTTCCGATTAGGCACTTTACAGCCTTCCGGACTCAATATCGAGTTCAACAATTTCCGATCATAACCTCGGTCCCTATTATATTTTTATATATTTTTTATCCACACTTTTGGTTTGTGCCTTTTCCTTTACCTTTCTCCCACATGGCAACTGTCTCTCACTCTGCCAGCGTATTTCACACTTCATCTAGAGCCATCCTTTGTCTCTTTACCTGTCCTATTACCATCTCGTCTCGCCTTGAATATCTCTTAATGTCTCTTCACCTCTCAGACCTTCCCTTTTGTTCTTTCATCCCCTCCCCTATTTTCCAGCCCCCAAACTTGCCTTTTAATCTGTTTCATTTCCTGCTTTTTTTTCTCAGTTCTGAAGAAGGGTTTCAACCTGAAACATTAACTCTGTTTCTCTCTCCACGGATATTGCCTGGCCTGCTGAGTATTTCCAGTGTTTTCTGTTGTCATTTCTTGCTCTCCGCCAACATCACATGTGGGTGTTCCAGCAGCAGTGGGAGCTTTGGCTGTTGCTTAACCCTGGCGTGTTGACGCCTATTGTCGTGCCCTCATAGAATCATAGAAATTTACAGCACAGAAGGAGGCCAAAGAGCTCTCCACCCTAATCCCACTTTCCATCACTTGGTCCGTAGCCCTGTAGGTTACGGCGCTTCAAGTGCATATCCAAGTACTTTTTAAATGTGATGAGAGTTTCTGCCTCTACCACCCTTTCAGGCCGTGAGTTCCAGACCCCCACCACCCTCTGGGTGAAAACATTTCTCCTCAAATCCCCTCTAAACCTCTGACCAAATACTGGTTATTAACCTCCCTGCTAAGGGAAATAGGTCCTTCCTATCCACTCTATCTAGTCCCCTCATAATTTTATACACCTCGATTCGGTCTCCCCTCAGCCTCCTCTGTTCCAAGGAAAACAACCCCAGCCTATCCGACCTTTCCTCATAGCCCGGTGGGATTTTTATTTTTAAACTTCGTGTACATTTTATTAACATAATAACAGTACCTGGATCACACCAAGAGGCTCAATGCAAGCATGTCAGCATGCTGACACAAAAGCAAAATACTGCGGATGCTGGAAATCTGAAATAAAAACAGAAAATGCTGTAAATACTCAGCAGGTCAGGCAGCATCTGTGGAGAGAGAAACCGAGTCAATGTTTCAGGTCGATGACCCTTCGTCAGAACTGGAAAAAGTTACAGATGTAACATTTTTAAGCAAGTGTAGTGACAGGGAAAGGGGGGAGGGGAGGAAAGAACAAAAGGGAAGGCCTATGATAGGATGGAAGGCAGGAGAGATTAAGAGACAAAAGTGATGATGGTGCAAGGCAAGAGGAGATGGTAATGGGACAAGTAAAGAAACAAAAAGTGGGTCTAGAGGAGGTGTAAATGGGAATGATCGACAGCTGCCATGTGAGAGCAAAAAAATAGGGGCCGAGGTTATGGTCTGAAATTGTTGAACTCGATGTTGAGTCCAGAAGGCTGTAAAGTGCCTAATCGAAAGATGAGGTGCTGTTCCTCGAGCTTACGTTGTGCTATATTGGATATATTTCTTAAGGCTAAAGGGATCAAGGCATATGGGGAGAAGGCAGGGACAGGGTACTGAGTTTGGATGATCAGCCATGACCTCATTGAATGGCGGAGCAGGCTCGAGGGGCCGAATGGCCTACGCCTGCTCCTATCTTCTATGTATCTATGTATGTGCTTCGTTGGAATAGTGTAAGAGGCTGAGGACAGAGAGGTCGGAGTGGAGCGGAGAATTGAAGTGACAGGCGACCGGAAGCTCGGGGTCCCCCTTACGGACTGAACGGAGGTGTTCCGCACAGCGGTCACCCAATCTGCGTTTGGTCTCCTCAATGTAGAGGAGACCGCATCGTGAGCAGCGAATACAGTATACTAAATTGCAAGAAGTACAAGTAAATCGCTGCTTCACCTGGAAGGAGTGTTTGGGGCCCTGGACAGTGGGAAGGGAGGAGGTAAAAGGGCAGGTGTTGCATCTCCTGCGCTTGCACGGGTAGCTGATGTGGGAAGGGGTGTTGGGGATGATGGAGCAGAGCAGGGTGTCGCGGAGGGAGAGGTCCCTTCGGAATGCTGAAAGGGGAGGAGAAGATGTGTTTAGTGGTGGGATCACGCCGGAGATGGTGGAGGATGATCTGTTGAATGGGGATGCTGGTGGGGTGAAAGGTGAGGACAAGGGGAACCCTGTCATGGTTCTGGGAGGGAGGGGAAGGGGTGCAAGCAGAAGTGCGGGGAAATAGAACGGACACGGTCAAGGGCCGTGTCAACCACGGTAGAGGGGAATCCTCGGTTGAGGAAAAAGGAAGACATATCAGAAGCACTGGTATGGAAGGTGGCATCGTCAGAGCAGACGCGGCGGAGACGGAGAAAGGAATAGAGTCCTTGCAGGAAGCGGGGTGGGAGGAAGTGTAGTCCAGGTAGTTGTGGGAGTCAGTGGGCTTGTAGTGAAGCGATTTACTTGTACTACTTGCACTGTTCCAACGAAGCTCAACGTAAGATCGAGGAACAGCACCTTGTCTTCCGATTAAGCACTTTACAGCCTTCCGGACTCAACATTGAGTTCAACAATTTCAGATCATATCCCCAGCCCCAATTCTTTTTTCTCTCACATGGCAGCTGTTGATTATTTTATCATTTACACCTCATCTAGAATCATCTTTTGTTTGTTTATCTGTCCCATTACCATCTCCTTTTGCCTCGCACCATCATCCCTTTTGTCTCTTAATCTCTCCTGCCTTCCGCCCTATCACAGACCTTCCCTTTTGTTCTTTCCTCCCCCCCTTTCCCTGTCACTACACTCGCTTAAAAATCTGTTACATCTTTAACATTTTCCAATTCTGACTAAAGGTCGTCGACCTGAAACGTTAACTCTGTTTCTCACTCCACAGATGCTGCCTGACCTGTTGAGTATTTCCAGCATTTTCTGTTTTTATGTCAGCATGCTGTTGGTCACTTTTTTTTAATCCATTCACGGGATGTGGGCGTCGCTGGCAAGGCCAGCATTTATTGCCCATCCCTAATTGCCCTCAAGAAGGTGGTGGTGAGCCGCCATCTTGAACCGCTGCAGTCCGTGTGGTGAAGGTACTCCCACAGTGCTGTTAGGGAGGGAGTTCCAGGATTTTGACCCAGCGACGATGAAGGAATGGCGACATGCTCAAAATGGATGGACAATGAGAATGACTTGGGAGAGAATCCTTGAACTAGCACAAGAGGAGGAAGAATTGATGAAGCTGCTTCTGATAAGAAAGATGGTGGACTCTGGGCACATTGTGCAGGAGTCGCAAGGAAAGTTGTTGGTTTGTCACTGTCTGTGAAAACGGTAACCAGGCAAAGAGCATGGCCCTGTGATGGAGTGGGCTAGTGTAATATGAGGGACTGATCACTTGTGCAAAGACTGGAATATATTGCATTCTCTTGGGGCCACCAACCTCCAGGGTGGAGAAGGCACGTACAGTCCCCTTCGGTTATAGCGGGCGCGTTCATGCAAATGCAATTTGTCCGCTATACGCGATGACGGGGTAGCGCTATAACAATGCTCTATCCTGTCGATCACTATTGAAGCCATGTTTGCTGCTGCAATCGTGACTTCAGTACAAACTCTAACCCCACACCCCATTTGCAGGCAATGTTCCCCTTTAAGCTGCGCAGTCGCAAAACTGCCTGGAGCTCCCACGCAGGCCGCTTGCCGGCTTTACACGTGGGAATTTGAATGGGCCGCGCAGTCCATTAAAGGGGCTGTGCGCCCGGGAAAAAAATGGAAGGGAACATTGCTTACAGGGGTTTAGAAGGGTTTTAAGTAATAATGCCCAATTACCTGTTGTGTAAAGAGGGGCTATTTTCTTGTTTCATTGTACTTCAACGTGGTGCCAACTAGTGAGTAAACACAGCTGTTGCTACACAAAATAAACGGAGCGTTTATGACGCTCTAACCACCGGCCAATTTGAAACAGCCGCTAATGCAAATGGTTGGTGGTTTTCGCGCTTTGGCCGATATAAGCGACTGTCCGTTTTTAAATGTGGATGTATATAGAGAAAGAGGGTTTCAAAGGGCTATTGTTGTGTCTTTTGGTGTGTGCTTGTGACAGTTCTGTGCTTCTAGTGACGGAGTTAGCCGGGTAAGGAACCACGGCAGTAATACGTGCTTTGTTTTTCAATCGAAATTTTATTTCTGCCAGTCTGGATGGAGCGTAAGTGAAAAGAGATCGAAACGCTCTGTCTGCTATTCATTCAAATGTTTAGCAAACCCTCTTAACCTTCAGGTCCTGATCAGTAAGGGAAGCGGAAATGCGACACTGCTTTGTTGAGGGTGGTACAAAAAGCATGGTGGGGGGGGCGGTGAGAGCGGTTTGTATGTTTTCTGGGTCGCAGTGGTACTCGGTACATCTCCGGAGAGCGGGGGGTCAGTTATGAAATATAAGGATTTTGTGATAACTATGAAATGAGTGGATTGTGAGTTTGAGACAGTTGAATCGGTGGCAGGGTCTAAAGAAAATGGGGGAAGAAATTGGGCTCTGTAGAATCCATTTTTTCGGCAATACGTGGCCTCCTACCAGTGGAAAATGATGTCCGCGATGCGCACAGACACTTCTGACAGGAAGCGCGCCGGACACCATCTTGGTAAAGGGGTTTGCATGCGCACACTTAACAACTGCCGGCATCATGCAGAGCAGGCAAAATATGGCGTCAATCAGTGTGCAACGCTGATTTGACGCCAGTGCTGCCACTTTCAAGCTTGAGCTCCAGCCTACACCTGTGTTCCTCGGCTGATCAGTCTGTGCGCCTGAATTCAGGGTGATGCATAAAAGGAATTGGGAAGAGGCAAATCGAACAAAGTAACTGCTCCGACAGCCCCTGCTGGAAGTGCGTGTGCGTGCGCTTCGGGCAAGTACAAAAACTGGGCTCCATAATTGGCAAGTCTGGTAACCAATGTTCCCCCCCCCCCCCCCCACTCCCCCCGTGAGCTGCGCTTCGTTCTGCGCGGCCTGTTTCTGTTAGTGCGCGGTCCCTTTAAATTTACGGGCACGTGCGGTATTTACGGTGGAGAAGCCAGCGAGCGGCCCCACGCAGGACCTTTCTGATTGCTTGGAGGGAAAATTGCTGGTTAATGCTCTTGTCGAGGCTCTCGCAAGTAGAATTGCCAATTAGGGCAAGAGTATATATGGCACTCTGCTTCAGCAAGGAGCCAACCCCCCTCAGCAGAGGAAAGGGGGGAAAATTGGAGGAGATAAAAAGGGAAAATGCAGTGCGTGATGGTGAGACTCTACTTCATGTGTCGTGTAGATTTGTGTATGATTTGTGCTTGTGTGGTTTTTTTTTCTATTAACTCCCTCTCCGTGTTTCTATCTTCCAGGAAGTGTCATAAAATTGTCATGAATGAAAGCCCTGGCCACCTGCTTCGCACAAAGAGCACGGAGTTTGCTGACGGCGGAGTGTCTGCTGGGGTGGCGGTTCTGGACACGCCCTATCTTATCTGAGCTACAGATCCCCCAACGTGTGTACAGAAGACAGCATTAAAATTGCAGAGGTTCAACAGAAATGTTTCACATTTCCCCCCCCCCCCCCCCCCTCGCTTGAGCTGGGTTGGGGGAACGGGGGGGGCGGGGCAGGGCAGGGGGTAGGCCGTTCCCCGACCAAAGATTTAGTGAAGGGTTCATCACCTTCCAGTTTTGGGACAAAAAAAAGGACCAAGAGAATCAAGGCAATCCAAAACCGGGAAATAAAGTAAAACATCTGTAGTTGTTTACGGGGTTGTCCACGTCGGATAAAAAGAAAATAATTGTTGGGGCAGCGTCCAGTGTTCCCTCTAAGCTGCGTGGGCCGTGCCATAATCTACAAGGTCCCGCGCAGGCCGCTCGCAAGCTTTTCCATTTGAAATAGCGCATGCGCAGAAGTTTAAAGGAACCACGCATTGAAATAAACAGGTCACGCACAACAAAGACAATTTAGAGGGAACATTGGCAGCCTTAACAATTCAAAAGTACATCTCATCTCTCCCCCCCCCCCCCCCCCCCCCCACCAAGTATATCGTAGGGCTTTCCACAATCCACTTGGGATGTCCCTTCTTCAAAGAGGGGCGTGCGGGGCAGGTGTCGGAGCTAAGATGCAAATTTGCAAGCGAGTGATTCATCATCAGTGTCTCTTTCCTCCGATCTCTCTTCTGTCCACTTTCTGTGGGAGAAATGATGGCTGGCTGTTGGTCGACCAGTGCCTCTTGTCGCCCAACCTGCTTTTGACTTGATCTCAAAACATTTCTCCTGCAGCGTCGAATCTGCCGGTGGCCAGGCTGCCCACTCGAGAAGATTCTGTCACGGAATTTTTTTTTGATATATTGAGTACACAGATAGGTCAGGCTGACACAGCTGCGTGATCTGTTATGTGACCTGCCATCAGAGACTCATTTATTTTTCAGTATGTCCCTAATCCTTGTGACAGATCATTCAAAGTGGGGTGAGGGGGGAGGGTTTGCACTTAAAAAATTTTTTGAAATTAGCCAATAACATAAATTGTGATTGAAAATAGCACATCAAAGTGGGAATGTATTGCTTAAAAAATGACTTATTGCATAACCTGAATTAAGGGTAGACTTTTTTTTAAATGTGGTGGTTTAAATTGAAGTAAATTGCTCTTGGGATTTGTATGCCTAGCCATAGATGTCGGTCCCCTGCACTCTAACACTGGTACGATTCAGTCCGCTGTGGGATGCTGAAGTTTCCATCATACGCGCCCACTATGCTGGGAGATACATAAAGTGTTGAACGTGCATAAAAAGAGCAAAGCTAGTGAAGGGAAGAACCAGAAAGGGAGATCAAGAGCAGTGAAAGGAAACAGGTCATAAGAATTGTTGGACGAAAGATAGATCAAGACCCATCTAGTAAGACTTCTACCATCCTGGTAAGTCGCCTGATGCAATAATAGGGAGATAAGTCTGTTTCTCTCACTTAAAAATGGTTCAGCAGCCACCTTGTTTATTAATTTTGTTAAGATGTGGTAATTACTCGGGTACCCCTGATTGGCTTGAGAGGTGGTTAGTTTTAGGTGTCTGCATGCACTTGTACCGCTGATTGATCATCTTTTGCCTCTGGCTTGCTATTCATCAGCATCAAAACTCGGAATGAAATGCAAAAGCGGCCACAGTGTGTAAACCACACAGTCTTGAAATTAATCTTGGCTGCAAAATATTAACGTATTTTAAGTATAGCCAATTCATAGCATTATACAGCACAGAAGGAAGCCATTCGACCCATCGTGCCTGTGACAGCTCTTTGCTGGATGCGATCCAATTCGTCCCACTCCTTGTGCTCTCTCCCCATAGCACTGCATTTGTTTCCCCTTCAAGTATTTATCCAATTCCCTTTTGAAAATACTATTGACTCTGCTTCCACCGCCCTTTCAGGCAGTGCATTCCAGATCACCATAACTCGCTGCGTAAAAAGAATTCTCCTCATCTCCCCTCTGGTTCTTTTGCCAATTACCTTAAATCCGTATCCTCTGGTTACCGACCCTCCTGGCAGAGATTTACTCTCTCAAAACCCCCTCATCATTTTGAACGCCTCTATTAAATCTCCCCTTAATCTTCTGTTTTCTAAAGAGAACAATCCCGGCTTCTCCAGTCCCTCCACGTAACTGAAGTCCCTCATTTCTGGTACCATTCTAGTGAATCTCGGCACCCTCTCCAAGGCCTTCACATCCTTCCTAAAGTTTGGTGCCCAGAATTGGACACAATACTCCAACTGAGGTCTAACCAGTGATTTGTAAAGGTTGAGCATCACTTCCTTGGTTTTGTACTCTCTGCCTCTGTTTATAAAGTCAAGGACCCAGTATACTTTCAACTTTCCCTGCCACCTTCAAAGATTTGTGTACGTAAACCCCCAGGTCCCTCTTTAAAATTGTTTATGGAAATAACTTTTCTCATGCAATTTACTCTTCTCCTCCTGAAGCCATTGACAGGCTGGGATTTGGTTCTCTGGGCATCAGATGCCCTCTGTCGCTTAACTCAAGTGGCCAGGCTATTCCACCATCTAGGACATGGTATTAAAACTAAGCCTAATCTCTCACGACATGTACACATACTTTCTAGCAGAGGTCACTGGGGTGAAAATTCTGGATGATGTCTTTTTTTTTTTAAACCTCGCTCCGGTCACTTCGCTCCCCAATGCTAGTTTAGCCAAGGTTAGCTAATCTAGCACATGCCAGCAGTCAAACCTGTGACCTTGCCTGCACTGACTGAGCTATGAAGAGAAACTGTCTGATTTCTTCAGTGTATCCCGATGTGTGGAGGAGGAATTGTATAATAGGCGTCTGGGTCATAAGACCTTTCTTGAGCTGTGGTCTGCTCATCTGGATTCCCTATTTCAGACCAAAGTCCTGTGTGCAATTTAGGTTTACCTACAAACATCAAGTGACATCGAGTCTACAGCACAGAAACAGGCCATTCAACCCAACTATGCCGGTGTTTATGCTTCATGTGAGCCTCCTCCCACCCCTCTTCATCTAACCGTATCGGCATATCCTTCTATTCCTTTCTCCCTCATGTACTTATCTTGTTTCCCCTTCAATGGATCTCTGCTATTTGCCTCAACCACTCCCTGTGGTAACGAGTTCCACATTCTAACCACTCTCTGAGTAAAGGAGTTTCTCCTGAATTCCCCATTGGGTTTAATGGTCACTATCTTGTATTTATATCCTCCCCCACAAGGTGGAAACATTTTCTCTCTGTCTACCCTATCAAGCCCCTTCATTCTCTATCAGGTCATTCTCTATCAGGTCATTCTCTATCAGGTCATTCTCTATCAGGTCATTCTCTATCAGGTCATCCTCTCAGCCTTCTCTTTTTCGAGCCAACTTCTGTAAGTGAAGCTGAAATCGGTTGATGCGACTGCAGTCAATATGGTTTCATTGCGATTTCACGACTGCACTGATTTAGTTCCCATGTGAATACTCCAAAAAGTTCCCAGAACGAGTGTGATGCTGAGTGGAATCGCCCATCTCCAGGCTTCACTTGTCTCCTCCACAGGATGGCAGCAGTTCTTAGCTTGACTGCATTTCGCGACTGAATACACTCTGGCTTCCCCTCTCACCTTGGAGATGGGGGGTGGGGTGGTAGTTGCGAGGGGGGACAGCATTGCCTATTAACCGCATTAAAAATAAAATATACGGCTCGGCAGATTTTAACGAAGTGAGTCCGTGAGCCGTAGACAGCAGGTCAGCATTGAGTGAGCTGATCTCAACTGGGGTGGCGATAGAATCGCTATTGTTGACCTCGGAGGGCAAAGTCGACCAGGATCTACACTGCTGATAGCTCTCCAGTAACCCCTGCTTGGAGGTACATGGTAATGGGTGTGAGGCTCCGCTATGCTGCCTGCAGCTGTTTAATAGCCTCCTGACACGCGGTCAAGGTTCACGTTTGAATAATGTCCATCGGGGTGAGAGATTGGAGGGCATCTGCCTGTGGCACCATACCTTTGCAACGATTCAATTCCCAGAGGTGGGTAGAAACTTGGACTGTGTGGCATTGGTTGCTGAAGAGTACACCTACCAAATTTCATCCGCGTGAAGGTTGTGGATTCGAGTCTCACTCTGATTTTTAGCACGGAGTCCAGCATCGCACTCAGTGCAGTGCTGAAGGAAGTGCTGCATTGTCAGGGGGTGCCGTCTTTTAGCTGAGAGGTTGGATGGAGACACCGTCTGCCTGTTGTGGACGTTAATGATCCCATGGCACTAGTGGAAGAAAGCGTGCGAGTTCCCCTTGTCCTGGTCAGCATTCCTCCCTCACCCAATACCACAGAAACAAACTAACTGGTCGTTCAGCTTGTGTGATCTTGCTGTGTGCAAAATATCTGCTGCATTTGCCAAGATAATAATGGTCACTGCACTTAACACTAAATCATTGTGAAGCACTTTGAGATGTTGCTGAGAAGCATAATGAGGTATGGGTTTAGATGAATTGTTACCATCAGCCATTGTGGGGCAGCTGTATACTTTCCATAGAGTCATCTTGGGTTACTGGTGAGCTTGATTGCCAATCACAGAACAGTAAAGCAGTTGCCTCTCAGCCAAGGTTGATCTGTAGTTAAGAGAGAGGAAGAAAATAGATAAAAGAGGGGAGTTTAAAAAGTGTTCCATACAATTCTGTCATTCCTAAACTCTTAAAGTTGATTCTTGTTTTTAATATGTTGTTTTAATGTAATATATCTTGCATTACAATAGTGACTATGCTTCAATAAGTACTTAATTGGCTGTAAAGCGCTTTGGGACGTCCTGCAGTAGTGAAAGGCGCTATAGAAATACAAGTTCGTTCTTCTTTCCGACATTATAACAGTGACTACCAATGTTCCCTTTAACCACGCAGCTGTCTGGAGCTTCTGCGCAGGCCGCTTGATGGCTTTACAATAGGGAAAAAACTGCACATGGGCGGGAATTTGAATGGGCCGCGTACCAGGGAGCATTGGTGACTACACTTCAGGAAGTACTTCATTGGCTATGGGGCGTCCTGAGGGAGTGAAAGGCGCTATATAAATGCAAGTTCTTTTTCTTCGCACTGTATACATGTGCTGGGTTCTGACTACTGTTTCCTGCTATGCACTGTACATCTGGGATGGGAAACTGGGGTTTGTGGATATTTGCTATAGCTTTCAATATTTATATTTACCATACGTTTCTCTGACTGCTACAAATATTTTACTGCTGCATTGCTGGTCTTCTACCAATAGTGGACATGAGTGAGGAATTAAAAATAGTACTGCTCCATTTTTTCCCCCCCATCTCTGTTCCTGGTTTCCCCCGCCCCCCTCCCACCAAAAAAAAACCCCAAGTCAGTGGGACAATATCTATGGAATTCTGCACTCGGTCCTTTTACATATAAAAGAAATAGCAATTTTGTGCAAACTTGCTGTCTGCTTGCCATATAAAGTTAGGTGCGAGTTAGACTCTGCTTCTGAGCACCCTGGCCGTGGCGAAACTGGCAAGCTATGCAGGGGCGGAGGGAGAGGGGGCGGGTGGGGCGGGGGCTGCACTGTTTCAAATTGTCTCAATCAAAAAATGTGTTGGATATTTTATGATATGAAAAATTGTTCTAGACCTATTAATAAATATACAATTGATTACAATCTTTGCCGTCCGTTTTGTGCTTTGTGACTGCTGAGAAACGGAAGTGCATTTAGTTCGTTATTTCTAATTCCTGATCAAGCACATTGTGTCACAGGAAAGCGGTATACAAGCCTCGCACAATGAAGCTCAACGCTAACCCTTTTTTAAAAGAATGAGTTTCCTATCTGGGTAAGTATTTGACAAATTGTGCTTACCTGAATAAGTGGACACTACCTCATTCCAGTTTTTATATTAAGGATAAACAAAACAGATGTTTACATCAACATTTTGGAAAGCAACATTCAGTTGGAGCTCCATATCGCAACTTTGCATCATATTATTCGACACTGATATATTTGGTTAATTCCAACATTTGAGATGAAGAAGAGGAGCTGATGCATAGGTGGGCTCAGTCTTGCCTTTACTAAGCTACAAAATTATTACCCATGTAATCTGCTAGCAACCACACCAGCAACATCCTGGGGTGTCACCATTGACCACAACTGGAGTAGTGCAAATAAATGCCATGGCTACTAGAACAGGTCAAAAGCTGGATATTCTGCAGAGCGTTGCTCACCTCCGAACTCTCCACTTGCCTAGATGGGTGCAGTGGCAACTGCACAAGCTCAACATCAGCCAGGACCAAGCAGTCTGACCGGTATTTATGAGGAGAGATTACACAAATGGGCTTGTATTACCTTCAATCTAGAAGGTTAAGGGGTGATTTGATTGAGGTTTTTAGGATGTTCAAAGGCATTGAGAAGGTGGAGAGATTTTTTTTTGTTGGTGGGTGAGTCTAGGACAAGTGGATTTTATCATAAAATCAGAGCCAGGCCATTCAGGAGAGAAGTTAGGTAACACTTCACACAAAGGGTGGTAGAAGTGTGGAACTCTTGTGCGCAAAAACCAGTAGATGCTAGCTCAATAATTTTAAATCTGAGATCAATACATTTTTACCAGACAAGGGTATAAAAGGATACAGAGGCAAGGCAGGTGGATGGAGTTGCGATACAGATTAGCCAAAATTATTGAATAGCGGAACAGACGCCAGGGGCTAAATGGCTGTTGCTATTTCATCTACGAACCTAAACATCCAACCCCACCACCCCCAGTGTAGTCTGCATTTTCTACTACCTGTAAGATGCACTGCAGCAAGTCGCCAAGGCTTCTTCGGCAGCACCTCGCGACCTCTACCACCGAGGACAAAGGCAACTGATTCATTGGGAACACCATTACCTCCAAATCACAAACCATCCTGACTTAGACAAACATTGCTGTGAAAATCCTTGAAACATAGGAGCAGGAGTAGGCCATTCGGCCCCTTGAGCCTGCTCCGCCATTCAATGCGATCATAGCTGATCATCGAAATTCAGTACCCTGTCCCTGCTTTCTCCCCATACCCCTTGATCCCTTTAGCCTTAAGAAATATATCCAACTCCTTCTTGAATATATTTAATGAACTGGCCTCCGCCGCCTTCTGTGGTAGAGAGTTCCACAGGTTCACCACTCTCTGGGTGAAGAAATTCCTCCTCATTTCTGTCCTAAATGGCCTACCCTTTATCCTTAGATTGTGTCCCCTGGTTCTGGACTCCCCGACCAGCGGGAACATCCTTCCTGCATCTAGTCTGTCCAGTCCTGTCAGAATTTTATCACCTCTCATTCTTCTAAACTCCAGCGAGTGCAAGCCTAATCGACCCAATTTCTCCTCATACGTCATTCCTGCCATCCCACCTATCAGCCTGGTGAATCTTCGCTGAACTCCTTCCATGGCAAGAACATCCTTCCGCAGATAAGGCGACCAAAACTGCACACAATACTCAAGGTGTGGTCTCACCAAGGCCCTGTCCAACTGCAGCAAGACATCCTTGTTCCTGTACTCAAACCCTCTTGCTACAAAGGCCAACATACCATTTGCCTTCTTAACCGCCTGCTGCACCTGTATGCTTACCTTCAGCGATTGGTGCACAAGGACACCCAGGTCTTGTTGCACTTCCCCTTCTTCCAAACTATTGCCATTTAGATAATAATCTGCCTTCCTGTTTTTGCCACCAAAGTGGACAACCTCACATTTATCCACGTTATATTGCATCTGCCATGTTTCTGCCCAGTCACCCAACATGTCCAAATCATCCTGGAGTTTCTCGACATCCTCCTCACAGCACACACGCCTACCCAGCTTTGTGTCGTCTGCAAATTTGGAGATATTACATTTAGTCCCCTCAGCCAAATCATTAATATATATTGTGAACAGCTGGGGTCCAAGGACCGATCCCTGCGGTACGCCACTAGTCACTGCCTGCCATTCGGAAAAGGACCCGTTTATTCCAACTCTTTGCTTTCTGTCTGCCAACCAGTTCTCTATCCAAATCAATCCCATGTGCCTTAACTTTACACGCTAATCTCTTATGCGGGACCTTATTGAAGGCCTTCTGAAAGTCCAGATACACCACATCCACTGGTTCTCCCTTATCTATTTTACCAGTTACATCCTCAAAAAATTCCAGTAGATTAGTCAAGCATAATTTACCTTTTGTGAATCCATGTTGACTTTGTCCGGTCCTGTCACTGTTTTTCAAGTGCTCTGCTATTACATCTTTTATAATGGACTCTAGCATTTTCCCCACTACCGATGTCAGGCTTACCGCTCTGTAATTCCCCGTTTTCTCTCTACCACCTTTTTTGAATAGTGGGGTAACATTAGCTACCCTCCAATCCATGGGTACTGTTCCAGATTCCATCGAATGTTGGAAGATGATCAGCAATGCATCTACTATTTCTAGGGCCACTTCCTTAAGTACCCTTGGATGTAGATTATCAGGCCCTGGGGATTTATCGGCCTTCAATCCCATCAATTTCCCTAACACCATTTCCCTACAAATACTGATTTCTTTCAGTTCCTCCCTTTCATCAGACCCTATGGTCCCCGGCATCTCTGGGAGGTTATTTGTGTCCTCCTTTGTGAAGACAACCAAAATATGTATTTAGTTGGGCTGCCATTTCTTTGTTCCCCATTATAAATTCCCCTGATTCTGACTGCAAGGGACCTACGCTTGACTTCACCAATCTTTTTCTCTTCACATATCTATAAAAGCTTTTACAGTCAGTTTTTATGTTCCCTGCAAGCTTACTCTCATTCTATTTTCCCCTTCTTAATTAATCCCTTTGTCCTCCTTTGTTGAATCCTAAATTGCTCCCAATCCTCAGGATTATTGCTTTTTCTGGCCAATTTATATGTGCTCTCCTTGGATCTTATGCTATCCCTAATTTCCCTTGTTAGCCACGGTTCAGTCACCTTTTTTGTTTTATTTTTGTGCCAAACTGGGATGAACATTTTCTGTAGTTCATCCATGCGGTCTTTGAATGTTTGCCATTGCCTATCCACCGTCAACCCTTTGAGTGACATTCCCCAATCAATCCTACCCAACTCCTGCCTCAGACCATCGTAGTTTCCTTTATTTAAATTTAGGACCCTAGTCTCTGAGTCAACTACTTCATTCTCCATCTTAATGAAGAATTCAATCATATTATGATCGCTCCGACCCAAGGGGCCTTGTACAACAAGATTGCTAATTAATTCTTTCTCGTTACATAATACCCAGCCTAAGATGGCCTGATCTCTGATTGGTTCCTCGACATATTGGTCCAGGAAACCATCCCGTAAACACTCCAGGAATTCCTCCTCCACAGTATTGTTACTAATTTGGTTAGCCCAATCTATATGTAGATTAAAGTCACCCATGATGACTGCTGTGCCCTTATTGCACACTTCTTTAATTTCCCTTTTAATGCCATCCCCAACCTCCGCTTTACTGTTTAGAGGTCTATATACCACTCACACTAACGTTTTCTGCCCCTTTGGTATTTCTCAATTCTACCCATACAGATTCCACATCATCAGAGCTAATATCCTTCCTTACAATTGTGTTAATCCCTTCTTTAACCAGTAATGCTACCCCACCTCCCTTTCCTTTTTGCCTATCTTTCCTGAATATCGAATACCCCTGGATGTTGAGTTCCCAGTCTTGGCCATCCTTGAGCCACGTTTCCGTAATCCCAACCAAATCATATTCGTTTACCTCTATTTGCGCAGCCAATTCATCCACCTTATTACAAATGCTCCTCGCATTAAGACACAAAGCCTTCAGGTTTATTTTTTTAACGCTCTTAGACCTATTAGAATTATTATTTACTGTGGCCATGTTTGATTTAAACCGTTGATTTCTCTGACTGCTACTTTTGTTTTTCTCCTTCCTTCCTTTTGCTTTTATCCTTGTTTCCCTTTCCTCTGTCCCCCTGCTCAGGTTCCCAACCCCCTGCCATCTTAGTTTAAACCCTCCCCCAGAGCACTAGCAAACACACCCCCTAGGGCCTCGGTTCCAGCCCTGCCCAGGTGCAAACCGTCCGGTTTGAACTGGTCCCACCTCCCCCAGAACCGGTTCCAATGTCCCAGGAACTTGAATCCCTCCCCCTGGCACCATTCCTCTAGCCACGTATTCATCTGAAATATCCTTCTATTTCTACTCTGACTAGCACATGGCACTGGTAGCAATCCTGAGATTACTACCTTTGAGGTCCTATTTTTTAATTTACCTCCTAACTCCCTATATTCAGCTTTTAGGACCTCATCCTGGTTTTTACCTATATCGTTGGTATCTATATGCACCATGACAACTGGCTGTTCACCCTCCCCTTCCAAAATGTTCTGCAGCCGCTCTGAGACATCCTTGACCCTTGCACCAGGGAGGCAACACACCATCCTGGAGTCTCGTTTGCGGCCGCAGAAACGCCTATCTATTCCCCTTACAATAGAATCCCCTATTACTATAGCTCTACCCCTTTTTTTCCTCCTGTCCTGTGCAGCAGAGCCACCCCTGGTGCCAGGAAGTTGGCTGCTGCTGCCTTCCTCTGATAAGCCATCCCCTGCAACAGTACTCGGAAAAAGTGGTGTATCTGTTTGAGAGGGAGATGTCCACAGGGGACCCCTGCACTACCTGCCTGCGCCTAGTACTCTGCCTGTTGGTCACCCATTCCCTTCCTGCCTGTCCAACCTCTACCAGCGGTGTGTCCAACTCACTAAACGTGCTATTCACGACGTCCTCAGCATCGTGAATGCTCCAGTATGCATCCAATCGCAGCTCCAGCGCCGCAATGCGGTCTGTCAGTAGCTGCAGCTGGATACACTTCCTGCACACGTAGTTGTCAGGGACACAGGAAGTGTCCCTGAGTTCCCACATCGCGCAGGAGGAGCATACCACATGGCCGGGCTGTCCTGCCATGACTTACCCTTTAATTAATTGAAATTAAATTAAATCAACCAATCCCACCAATTACACTACAGTTAAATAGTTTACCAACAGTCCCCATTACACCAGAACGACCTTAGTAACTATAAACCACAGAGTTAAAGTTTAAAAAGAGAGAAATACTCACCAACCAATCACCTACCTGCTTTCTGGTGACATCACACTTCAATTACTTTTTACTTCTCTTCCCTCCCTCTGAGCCTGGAGACTGGTACGCCTCACCTGGACTCTGGCGCTTTTATCCCGCCTTGGTCGCCTTGTTCCTCGCAGGTCTGCACTGCCGCCGCCTCCGCTGCTGCTGTGGGGCCTCACCTGGACTCTGGCGCTTTTATCCCGCCTCGGTCACCTCGTCCCTCGCAGGTCTGCACTGCCGCCGCCTCCGCTACTGCTGTGGGGCCTCACCTGGACTCTGGTGCTTTTATCTCGCCTCGGTCGCCTTGTTCCTCACAGGTCCGCACTGCTGCCGCCTCTGCTGCTGCTGTGGGGCCTCACCTGGACTCTGGCGCTTTTATCCCGCCTCGGTCGCCTCGTCCCTCACAGGTCCGCACTGCCACCGCCTCCGCTGCTGCTGTGGGGCCTCACCTGAACTCTAGCGCTTTTATCCCGCCTCGGTCGCCTCGTCCCTCGCAGGTCCGCACTGCAGCCGCCTCCGCTACCTAACAGCATAGTGGGAACACCTTCACCACATGGACAGCAGCGGTTCAAGAGGAAAGCTCACCATCACCTCAAGGCCAACTCTGAATAGACAATAAATGTTGGCCTTGCCTGTGACACCCACATCCCGAGAATGAAAGAAAAAACAAACTTTTAATTTGTTGTTTTTTCCGTGCTGCAAAGGGCCATTTATTTCCACTCAATTGTCGAGAAGGAACTGTGACCACTCGTATTAAAGAGGAAGATTTTTGATTTTTCCAATAGGACAGTTTTACCATTTAAAAACCTCCCCTAACCAGTGACTAGAGACCTGACGCTACAGACGTAATGTAGAGCAAGAATAGCTGAAGTCCAATACCTGGTCTGTACTGAGTTAGTTAATCTTGACTGAGGCAGCAGTAATTGACCTCAGCTAGGGATCCAATTTTCAGTTGCCATCCATTTGAGTAACCCTTGCTAGAAAAGGTGTGGACAAGGGGTAAGGAAGGGATCGCTCTTAGTTGTAATACTCCTTGCAATGGAACAGCCAGTTGCTTCTGCTAGGCTCATGCCTGAAGAATGGACACTTCAACAAAGTGGTGGATGTTCTGGCAACCACGAAATAGTACCTCAGCAAGAGTCCATGAGCTGAGGAGAGGAGAGGGGGAAAATGGCCATTACCAATATGACTCCTTCACTCTCTAGATTTAGAATTCCAAATAGATCTCCAAGCATTGATGGGATTGGTCCTTTGGAGTAGCAAATCCCACCACATTTATCAGCAGAAGGCACACCCTCTTTCACCAAGGGGCTATAATGGGACATACCCTAGAATATGTACTAAATATTCCCTTGTCGTGCTTGAAAATAAAAGGTGTCTCTTTGAGTTGGCGCTAAGATGATGTGCTTGATGATGGCAGATTAGAACAGAATCGATTCCTGTGGTAGGCTTGGTAATCTGATAACAGAGCACGCTCACGGTGCTTGACATTACAGTATTCGTGACAGTTCAGCCAGTCTGGCTCATTGAAACCCGAAGGGATAGATTTGTCGTCTCCTACTCGGCTCCGGATAACCCCACAAAGACCTGGTGAGGAAATACTCAGCAGATCAGGCAGCATCTGTATCTCTCTCCACAATTTCTGTTTTTATTTCAGATTTCCAGCATCCGCAGTATATTGCTTTTGAACAGAATGGGGCTCGTTTCTCTAGAAAAGAGATGTGACCTGATCGAGGTCTTCAAGATTATGATGGGGTTTGATAGGGTAGACGTAAAGAAGATGTTCCCACTTATGGGCAAGACCAGAACTAGTTACTAATAAATCCAATCAGAAATTCAGGAGAAACTTCTTTACCCAGAGAGTGGTTAGAATGTGGCACTCGCTACCACAGGGAGTGGTTGAGGCAAATGACAGCCGTGATAACATAGATGCATTTAAGGAGAATCTAGATAAGTACATGAGGGAGAAATGAATAGAAGGATATGTTAGATGAAAAGGGGTGGGAGCAGGCTCGTGTGGAGCATAAACAGCATGGAGCTGTTCGGCCGAATGGCCTGTTTCAGTGCTGTAAGTACTTCAAACATAAGAACGTAAGAATTAGGAGCTGGAGTAGGCCATACAGACCCTCGGGTCTGCTCCGCAATTCAATAAGATCATGGCTGATCTTCTACCTCAATCCATTTTCTCGCCTGATCCCCATATCCCTTGATTCCCCTAGAGTCCAAAAATCTAACTATCGCAGCCTTGAATAGACTGAACGATTCAGCATCCACAGCCCTTTGAGGTAGAGAATTCCAAAGATTCACAACCCTCTGAGTGAAGAAATTCCTCTTCATCTCAGTCTTAAATGGCTGACCCCTTATCCTGAGACGATGCCCCTGAGTTCTAGACTCTCCAGCCATGGGAAACAACCTCTCAGCATTTACCCTGTCAATCCCCTTCAGAATCTTATATGTTTCAATGAGATCATCTCTCATTCTTCTAAACTCCAGAGAGTTTAGGCCCAATATAAGAACATAAGAAACAGGAGCAGGAGTCGGCCATTCGGCCCCTCGAGCCTGCTCCGCCATTCAATAAGATCATGGCTGATCATCTACCTCAACTCCACTTTCCTGCACTATCCCCATATACCTTGATTCCCTTAATATCCAAAAATCTATCGATTTATATCTTGAATATACTCAACGACTGAGCCTCCACAGCCCTCTGGGGTAGAGAATTCCAAAGATTCACCACCTTCTGAGTGAAGAAATTTCTCCTCATCTCAGTCCTAAATGGCCGGCCCCTTATTCTGAGACTGAGACCCCTGGTTCTAGACTCCCCAGCCAGGGGAAACATCCTCCCTGCTTCTACCCTGTCAAGCCCTGTAAGAATTTTGTATGTTTCAATTAGATCACCTCTCATTCTTCTAAACTCCAGAAAATATAGGCCTAGTCTGCTAAATCTCTCCTCATAGGACAATCCCCCCATCCCAGGAATCAGTCTGGTGAACCTTTGTTGCACTCCTTCTATGGCAAGTATATCCTTCCTTAGGTAAGGAGACCAAAACTGTACACAATACTCCAGCTATGGTCTCACCAGGGCCCTAAATAATTGCATTGAGACATCTTTACTCTTATACTCAAATCCTCTTGTAATAAAGGCCAACATACCATTTGCTTTCTTAATTGCTTGCTGTACCTGTATGTTAACTTTCAGTGATTCATGTACAAGGACACCCAGGTCCCTCTGAACACCAACATTTCCCAATCTCTCACCATTTAAAAAATACTCTGCTTTTCTATTATAACTTCACATTTCTCTATATTATATTCCATTCGCCATGTTCTTTCCCACTCACTTAGCCTGTCTATATCCCCTTGAAGCCTCTTTGCATCGTCCTCACAACTTACATTCCCACCCAGCTTTGTATCATCAGCAAACTTGGATATATTACATTTGGTCCCCTCATCCAAATCATTGATGTAGATTGTGAATATCTGAGGCCCAAGCACTGATCCTTGCGGTACCCCACTAGTTACAGCCTGCCAACCCGAAAATGACCCGTTTATTCCTACTCTCTGTTTTCTGTCCGTTAACCAATCCTCAATCCATGCTAGTATATTACCCCCAATCCCATGAGCCCTAATTTTGTTTAATAACCTCTTGTGTGGCACCTTATCGAATGCCTTCTGAAAATCCAAATACACCACATCCACTGGTTCCCCCTTATCTATTCTGCTAGTTACGACCTCAAAAAACTCTACCAGATTCATCAAACATGATTTCCCTTTCATAAATTCGTGTTGACTCGGCCCAATCCTATTATTATTTTCTAAGTGCCCTGATACCACGTCCTTAATAATAGATTCTAGCATTTTCCCTACTACTGATGTCAGGCTAACTGGTCTGTAGTTCCCCGTTTTTTCTCTCTCCCTCCTTTCTTAAATAGTGGGATTACATTTGCTACCATCCAATCGGTGGGAACCGTTCTAGAATCAATGGAATTTTGGAAGATGACAACCAATGCATCCACTATCTCTATGGCCACCTCTTTCAAAACCCTAGGATGTAGGCTATCAAGTCCAGGGGATTTATTGGCTTTCAGTCCCATTAATTTCTCCAATACTACTTTTTTACTAATACTGATTTCTTTCAGTTCCTCATTCTCGCTAGACCCTTGGTTCTCCACTATTTCTGGGAGGTTTTTTGCGTCTTCTTCTGTGAAAACAGACACAATGGGCTGGATTTTCATTGAGGAGACGGGTAGGAGGCGGGACTACAACTTTTGGGGTTGTAGTCCCGCCTCCATCGAGTTCTAGCCAACCTACATGATTTAGACTTGATTGACCTTGTTGAGCCCGCCCAGCAGGCTCAGCAGGCCAATTAAGGACCACCAGGCAACAGGTGACGTCACAGATTGAAATTTCACCTGTCAAGGCCTTTTGACAGATGAAATATCAACGTTTCACAGCTGTTTGAAGCTGTCAAACACTGACAATCTGTACTCCAGGTTAATTCCTTCCTCTCAGAATGATTTAGAGATCTCCCTGGAACAGAAAGCAGAGGCTGCAGATTTTGACAGCTCACGGCCATTCTGCTTTCTGTGCCAGTAAGATGAGGGACTCCCGAGACCTGAAGGAAGGAAGGCTGTAAACGTAAGTAAAGGTTAGTAGAACTTCTTTAAACCAAACACACATACCTCTGCAATCAGGCACCCATCACTCACCTGAACACCGGACATCTCGAACCCTCCAAGCCCTTCATCCCGATGGCCCGCCTCGCTAACTTGACGTGGTTTGGAGCCGTCGGAAATCCCACATTTCAACAATGAAAATAGGGATTAGACTAAAAACTGCCTGTAAACTACCTGTTAACAGGCAGTTAATTGGCACTAATCACCTTCCCGCCTCGGGGAGGTGGGTCCCAGTGTGGGGCGGGTACCCGCCTCCTTTGAAACTGGCATGGAGGCGGGTTGGGGGCGGGATGGGGTCGGGAACCCCAATTTCAGAATTTTAAACCCCCACACGCCTCCAATCCCGACTCCACGGCCCAATGAAAATCCAGCACAATGTATTTGTTTAATTTTTCTGCCATTTCCTTATTCCCCATTATAATTTCTCCTGTCTCAGCCTGTAAGGGACCCACATTTACTTTCGCTAATCTTTTCCTTTTTACATACCTATAGAAACTTTTACAGTCTGTTTTTATGTCTCTCGCTCGTTTATTCTCGTATTCTATTTTCCCTTTCTTTATCAATTTCTTGGTCCTCCTTTACTGAATTCTAAAATCCTCCCGATTCTCAGGCTTACTACTCTTTTTGGCAACATTATAAGTCTCTTCCTTTGATCTAATACTATCTTTAACTTCTCTTGTTAGCCACAGTTGGACCACTTTTCCTGTGGGGCTTTTGTGCCTTAAAGGAATGTATTTTTGTTGCAAATTATGTATTCATTCTTTAAATGCTAACCAATGCTTGTCTACTGTCATACCTTTTAATGTAGTTTCCCAATCTACCTTAACTAAGTCACCCCTCATACCTACGTAGTTTGCTTTGTTTAGATTTAAGACCCTAGTTTCGGATTTAACTTAATCACTTTCAAACTTAATATAAAATTCTATCATATTATGGTCACTCTTCCCTAAGGGCCCCTTTACTACAAGGTTATTAATTAACCCTTTCTCATTGCACAATACTAGATCTAAAATAGCCTGTTCCCTAGTTGGTTCCTCAACATACTGATCTAGAAAACTATCTTGTATACATTCCATGAATTCATCCTCCACACTATTACTGCAAATTTGGTTTGCCCAGTCTATATGTAGATTAAAGTCCCCCATGATCACTGTATTACCCTTGTTACACGCGCCTCTAATTTCCTGATTTATACTCTGCCCTACATTACAACTACTGTTTGGGGGCCTATAAACAACTCCCACCAATGTTTTCTGCCCCTTGCTGTTTCTTAGCTCCACCCAAACTGATTCTACTTCTTGATTTTCGGAGCTAAGATCCTTTCTCTCTACAGTCTTTATCCCATCCTTTATTATCAGGGCTACCCCTCCACCTTTTCCATTTTGCCTATCTCTTCTAAAAGCTAAGTATCCTGGAATATTTAGTTCTCAACCTTAGTCACTTTGCAACCACGTCTCCGTAATGGCTATTAGATCAAACCTATTAATTTCTATCTCCGCTATTAATTCATCTATAGGGCAACTCTCTCATCCCGGGAATCAATCTGTAGGAACTGAAGGAGAGAAAGCCTGAGTAATGTAATTTTGGATCCATAGCAGCTACAGCAATATTCTAATGGAATGCTGGCCTTTGTTTCAAGGGGGCTGGAATACAAACAACAACTTGTATTTATATAGTGCCTTTAATGTAGTAAAATGTCCCAAGACGCTTCACAGGAGTGTCATAAGACAAAAAATTTGACACTGAGCCACATAAAGCGAAATTAGGGCAGATGATCAAAAACTTGGTCAAAGAGGTGGGTTTTAAGGAGTGTCTTAAAGAAGGAGAGGTGGAGAGGCAGAGAGGTTTAGGGAGGGAATTCAAGAGCTAAGAGCCTTGGCAACGGAAGGCTCGGCCGCCAATGGTGGAGCAATTATAATCAGGGATGATCACGAGGGCAGAATTAGAGGAGCACAGCTATGCAGATATCTCGGGGGGCGGGGGTGGTGTGGGGTCGGGTGGTTGTGGGGCTGGAGGAGATTGCAGAGATAGGGAGGGGCAAGGCGGTGGAGGGATTTGAAAACAAGGATGAGAATTTTGAAATTGAGATGTTGCTTAACCAGGAGCCAGTGTAAGTCAGCGAGTACAGGGATGAAGGGTCAATGGGACTGGGTGTGAGTTAGGTCACGGGCAGTAGAGTTTTGGATGCGTTTTGGAAAGGGGAGGAAGTGATGGAATACTCTCCACTTGCCTGAATGAGTGCCGCTCCAACAACACTCAAGAAGCTCGACACCATCCAGGACAAAGTAGCCCGCTTGATTGGCACCCCATCCACTACCGTAAACATTCACTCCCTCCACCACCAGTGCACTGTGACTGCAGCAACTCACCATGGCTTCTTCGGCAGCACCTCCCAAACCCGCGAACTCTACCACCTAGAAGGACAAGGGCAGCAGGCGCATGGGAACACCACCACCTTCAAGTTCCCCTCAAAGTCACACACCATCCTGACTTGGAAAAATATCGCCGATCCTTCATCGTCGCTGGGTCGAAATCCTGAAATTCCCTCCCTAACAGCATTGTGAGAGTACCTTCACCACACGGACTACAGCGGTTCAAGAAGGCGGCTCATTACCTTCTCAAGGGAAATTAGGGATGGGCAATAAATGCCGGCCTTGTAAACGATGCCCACATCCCCAGAATGAATCGCCAAAGCAAAATGTACAATAAATGCATAAATATGCAAACCAGTGTGAAACTATGATAAAATATATTCATTTACATATGTAAATGTCAGTGTCAGCCAGTGGCTCAGTGGGTAGCACTATTGCATCTGAGTCAGAAGGTTAGAACATAAGACATAAGACATAGGAGCAGCAGTAGGTCATTTGGCCCCTCGAGCCTGCTCCGCCATTCAATAAGATCATGGCTGATCTGATCTTAGCCTCATCTCCACTTCCCTGCCCGCTCCCCATAACCCTCGACTCCCTTACCTTTCAAAAATCTGCATATCTCCACCTTAAATATATTCAATGTCCCAGCCTCCACAGCTCTCTGGGGAAGAGAATTCCAAAGATTCACGACCCTCTGAGAGAAGAAATTCCTCCTCATTTCCGATTTAAATGGGTGCCCCCTTGTTCTGAAATTATGCCCCCAGTTCTAGATTCCCCCACAAGGGGAAACATCCTCTCTGCATCTACCCTGTCAAGCCCCTTCAGAATCTTATATGTTTCAATAAGATCCCCTCTCATTCTTCTAAACTCCAATGAGTAAAGGCCCAACCTGCTCAACCTTTCTTCATAAGACAACCCCTTCATCTCCGGAATCAACCTCGTGAACCTTCTCTGAACTGCTTCCAATGCAAGTATATCCTTCCATAAATAAGGAGACCAAAACTGTACGCAGTACTCCAGGTGTGGTCTCAGCAACACCCTGTACAGTTGTCACAGGACTTCCCTACTTTTATACTCCATTCCCTTTGCAATAAAGGCCAACACTCCATTTGCCTTCCTAATTACTTGCTGTATCTGCATGCTAACTTTTTGTGGTTCATGTACAAGGACCCCCCGATCCCTCTGTACCTCAGCATTTTGTAATCTCTCCCCATTTAAATAACAATTTGCTTTTTTATTTTTCCTACCAAAGTGGATAACCTTGCATTTTCCCACATTAAACTCCATCTGCCAGATTTTTGCCCATTCACTTAGCCTATCTATATCGCTTTGGAGATTCTTTGCGTCCTCTACACAATTTGCTTTCCCACCTATCTTTGTATCATCAGCAAATTTGGCTACATTACATTCGGTCCCTTCATCCAACTCATTAATATAGATTGTAAATAGTTGAGGCCCCAGCACTGATCCCTGTGGCACCCCATTAGTTACAGTTTGCCAACCTGAAAATGACTCATGATCCCGACTCTCTTTTTTGTTAGTTAGACAATCCTCTATCCATGCTAATATATTACCCCCAACCCTGTGAGCTCTTATTTTGTGTTATAACCTTTTATGTGGCACCTTATCGAATGCCTTCTGGAAATCCAAATACACAACATCTACTGGTTCCCCTTTATCCACCCTGCTCATTACATCTTCAAGGAACTCCAGCAAATTTGTCAAACATGATTTCCCTTTCATAAAACCATGCTGACTCTGCTTGACTATATTATGATTTTCTAAATGTCCTGCTACCACTTCCTTAATGATGGACTCCAGCATTTTCCCAATGACAGATGTTAGGCTAACTGGTTGATAGTTGCCTGCTTTCTGTTTCCCTCCTTTCTTAAATAAGGGTGTTACATTTGCGGTTTTCCAGTCCTCTGGGACCTCGCCACAATCCAGGGAATTTTGGTAGATTACAACCAATGCATCCACTATCTCTGCGGCCACCTCTTTTAAGACTCTAGGATGCAGGCCATCGGGTCCAGGGGACTTGTCCACCTTTAGTCCCATTAGTTTGCCTAGTACTTTCTAGTGATAGTGATTGTTTTAAGTCCCCCCCCACCCCAATAGCCCCTTGATTATCCATTATTGGGATGCTTTTAGTGTCTTCTTCCATGAAGACCAATACAAAATATTTGTTCAAAGTCTCCACCATTTCCCTGTTTCTCATTATTAATTCCCCAGACTCATCCTCTAGGGGACCAACGTTTACTTTAGCTACTCTCTTCCTTTTTATATACCTGTAGAAGCTCCTACTGTCTGTTTATATATTTCTTGCTAGCTTACTCTCATAAGCTATCTTCTCTCTCTTTATCATTTTTTTAGTTGTCCTTTGCTGGTTTTTAAAAATTTCCCAATCCTCTGGCCTTTCACTATTCTTCGCAACATTGTATGCTTTTGTTTTCAATTTGATACCATCCTTTACTTCCTTAGTTAGCCACGGATGGTTCATCCTTCTCGTAGAGTCTTTCTTTCTCACTGGAATATATCTTTGCTGAGAGCTATGAAATATCTCCTTAATTGTTTGCCACTGCTTTTCTACAGTCTTATCCTGTAATTTATTTTCCCAGTCCACTTTAACCAAGTCTGCCTTCATACCTTTGTAATTACCTTTGTTTAGGTTCAGGATACTTGTTTGAGACCTGGCTTTCTCACTCTCAAACTGAATTTGAAATTCTACCATGCTATGATCACTCTTCCCAAGAGGATCCTTCACTTCGAGATCATTAATTAATTAAGGTTGTGGGTTCAAGTCCCACTTCAGCGACTTGAGCAAAAAATCTAGGCTGACACTCCAATGCAGTGCTGAGTGAGTGCTGCACTGTCAGAGGTGCTGTCTTTCAGTTGAAACATTAAACCAAGGCTCTGTCTGCCCTCTCAGATCCCATGGCACTACTTTGAAGAAGAGCAGGGGTGTCCTGGCCAATATTTATCCCGCAATCAATAAAACAAAAACAGATTATCTGGTCATTATCACATTGCTGTTTGTGGGAACTTGCTGTGTGCAATTTGGCTGCCGCGTTTCCTACATTACAAGAAAAAGGGTTTCATCCTGAAACGTTGACTCTATTTTCTCTCCACGGATGTTGCCTGGCCTGCTGAGTTTTTCCAGCATTTTCTGTTGTTATTTCGGATTTCCAGCATCTGCAGTATTTTGCTATCGTAGTAGCATAATCCTCTATTCCCTTCTACCTTATGTTTGTCCAGCCTCCCCTTAAATGCATCTATACTATACGCTTCAACCACTCCCTGTGGTAGTGAGTTCCACATTCTCACCACTCTCTGGGTAAAAAAGTTTCTGCTGAATTCCCTATTGGATTTCTTGGTGACTATCTTACATTGACGGCCTCTAGTTATGCTCTTCCCTACAAGTGTATCCACTCTATCAAAACCTTTCAAGTTTGAAAGACCTCTATTAGGTCACCCCTCAGCCTTCTTTTTTACAGTGCTCAAAAGGTGGGGGGGGGGCAATTATGGTTTAAGTGCTTTTAGAATTAAAGCATGCTGACTGATGAACTGAGAACAGAGTTGGAAGTGAGTGGTGGGGGCAAAAACACACACACAGGTGGCAACAGGCGTGAGAACAGAACTAGCGCCGCCTCTGGCCAGGCAGCGCCACTTTCGCCTTGATTGACGCGCGCGCCAACCAATAGACGTGCCGCGGCAGGACAGTCGGTTTCCATGACGTCGGGCGACCAATAGCGAGGCGGGAAGGGGCGGGACTAGATTGTTTCCGGAGGGGAGGGGGGGAGAGAGAGAAAGAGAGGATCGGGTCACGTGAACGGGCGCTGCAAGATGGCGGCGGAGGGAAGTCTGTTGCTGTGAGCGAAATCTCCCAACTAATCCCCCCCCAATCAAAAATCTGAGCGGCTTTCTCTCTCTCTTCCCTCAGGTAAAGTTTCCGTCTTCGCTGAAATTTCAGGTATTGCAAATTTTTATTTTGTGCCGCCGCTTCAGTCCCCCAACCCCACCACCACCTCTGGTTATTTATGAGGTGATTATTGGTGGGGGAGGCGTTTGGACTTGTTAACTGGGGCTAATGGCAGGGAGAGCAGTTCTCTTTTTTCCCCCCCCACCACCCTAAGGCCTCTGCCGGGGCCGTTCAGCCTCGCATTTCGAGGCTTCCCAAACAACTTCCGATGACAATGTTGCGGGCTGTTTTTCTTTTACCATTATATAATATTGACATGCCCATAAATAAAGTGGGAAAGTTTCAGTCCACAGAAACTTTTTTTACCACCTTTTTTTTTTGGAACGAAAGAACTTGTATTTGTACAGCGCCTTTCACCAACCTTACGGCCAATCGTGTACTTTTTATTTTGAAGTGTAGTCACTGTTGTTGATGTAGGAAAAGGGCCAGTCAAGATGCGCGCAGCAAGCTCCCACAAACAGCAATCTCGATTTTTTATAAGGACACGCATCCGCATCACATTTCCCAGAATGTTTCTCCCGACCCCCCCACCACAAGACATTTTTTATGACAGTTTTCAGTAGATAGTTGTTTCAAGTCCTCCCAGTTTTATTGCAAAGGTTAAAGTCCAAAGTTCAGTGCTGGAGGGACTTTAAACAATCTGGTGCATTGTTGAATGGTCTTTTTGAGGTTTATGGGAACGAAAGACTGACTTGCATTTCTACAGCGCCTATCACCACCTCAGGACGTCCCAAAGTGCTTTTGCAGCCAATGGAATCCGTTTTTGAAGTGCAGTCTCTGTTGTAATGTAGGAAAAGCGGCAGCCAATTTGCGCACAGCAAGCAGCAATGTTAAAATGGCCAGATAATCTGTTTTGGATATGTTGGTTGAGGGATAAATATTGGCCCAGTACACCGGAGATAACTCCCCTGCTCTTCTTTGAAATAGTGCCATGGGATCTTTTACGTCCGCCTGAGAGAGCAGACGGGGCCTCGGTTTAACGTCTCGTCCGAAAGACGGCACCTCCAACAGTGCAGCACTCCCTCAGCACTGCCCTGGAGTGTCAGCCTAGATTATTGTGCTAGATTTTTGGAAGGATGGACACTTGTTCCCAGCCTTCAATCTAGTGTTTATAAGGACATGACCCGCATCACATTTCCCAGACTGTTCTCTCCCCACTCCACCCAAACATTTTCTTTTGACAGTTTAAGCAGATAGTGGTTTCAAATCCTCCCAGTTTTATTGAAAAGGTTAAGGTGCGAAGTTCAATGCTGGTGGGGCTTTAAACAATCTGATGCATTATTTAATGATCTTTTTGAGGTGTGTGGGAACTCTCTGACCTTGGACAGTAAAGGGTATCGGAGATGAAACCTTGGTACTAATCCAAGTGCTTTACCATGTACAGTAGTCCAGTAATAATATCAATTTTTATCTGATTATCCTCCTGTGAGGTGCTGTGGGAAGTTTTACTCTAAAGGTGTGATGTAAATGCAAGTTATTGTGGCAAACTGATGCTATCATAAAAGTTTGATTAACTTTTAATGTATATTTACATTTTACCAGAAACACAATTGCTGTAGAAATGTGCTGACCTTGCACAGAATGAACCCACATAGTACAAGATTACTATTTCTGCTTTAGGCTAACAGCTAGAGGTCAACATGTATTTACAGTTCTAATTTAGTTTTGCTTTACAGTAGGAAAGAGAAAACTTGCATTTATATAGCACCTTTCACGTCCTCGATGTCCCAAAATGCTTCATAGCCAATGAATGCCTTTTGATATGTAGTCATTGGCTTCTAGACAAATGTGGCAGTCAATTTGCGAGGTTCCACAAATAGCAAATGAGATAAATAAGGTGACCTGTTTTGGTGGTGTCATTTTGAGGGATGACTGTTGGCTAAGACACTGGGAGAACTCCCCTACTGTTTTCGAATAGTGCCTTGGGATATTTTATATCCAACTGAACATGTAAACAGGGCTACCGATTAGCATCTCATCTGTAAGATAGAAAGCTTAATTGTATTGGTACTGTTTGCTCAAACTTTGTTTTATAATTCTGGCTTCATTGGTTCTTGAATATTTAGTTAGATGTAAGACTGTACTTTCTAATTCAGTTGTTGGGTTGTTAAACTTTGTTTGATCCTTCATATCCGGGTAGAAATCATGATTCCCACAACTTGCATCAGATCACTGTGAAACGTATTTGTTAACAGTGCATCCAAGTAGACATAATGCTTTTAAATTTAGAAAATAGCTTTTGCATTAATGTGCAGAGGGATAAAGTATCTTGTTTTCTTAAGGCTGCAACAAATTCATGCAACTCTGGTGATGTCCAATGTTTAAGGTTGGCTATAAAGTTTGTCTGTTATCGGAATGTAATCCGTGTGGAAATCAGTAAGTGTGTGAGTGTGAATGTAAAAAAGAAGTAACTTTACTCCGAGAAAATTTTGTACAATTTACAACTACAAAGCTGTGAAAAATGCTGAGTAATACAATTGTAGAGTTTAGGTTGATCGTCTCCTATGCCTAGTGACACATGAGGTGACCCATTTCTTCCAGTACTGCCTGTCCAGAGCAAGATATTTGACTCTGATCAGAGTATTACCTTACTTGCATCCAGCAGATTGTGGTTTTCCCCAGTTGGTGTTTATATTTGCAGCATTGTAACAGACTTGTTTTGCCTCCTGGGTTTTATCTGTAACGAGAAAGCACTTTTGCGTCGACAGGTTGCTGGCCTGACTCAGTTACCTGCCAGGGGGACTGATGGTCTGCCTCAAGACTGGCTCCCACCTATCGCCCTGTCTGGCTTTGGTGGCCCGACCCTGAGTTATACTCCTGCCAACGTAGCTCTCGGGGGTCATAGGAGCACACAAGCCTTCCCACCATGTCAAAGGGCAGTCCCAAGGGAAGGAATTATAGACTTTGCTCATCCAAGCTTTGTTTTTTTTTGTGCTTTGCAATACTGCGAGAAATATGAGACGATTAGTCCAGTTCCTCACAACAAGCGTATTGGATTGGCGTAACTTTTTTTTTTCTTCAACATTTGGTGCCATGTGTTAAATGTAGCGTCTAGCTACAAAACTGACCTTTTGAGAGGTTCGGATTGCCACGCACTAAGAGCAAAGCTCAAAACAGTTCTCCTATATACGTCATCTGAACCTTGAGATATGCGACTACCTTGAGAGTGATATATTTGTAAATTTTTTCCAATAGCTACAGTATGTGGAATAACAAGTCAAGGAGTCTCAATAATATCACAAAGTACAATTGCAAAAACTTGATAGGTTTATGAATGTTTCTAATTCCAAAATGGATTACATCCTTGGAACACATTTCAGTGTGTATTCTACTCTGTTCTCGGTAGGTGCAGTTCTCTGGGGCATTTTTGTTTTGCAGGTGTCTTGGCCAAAGATGAGAGTCAGCCTCTTGCAGTCAAAACCATGTGATATGGACTGCAGTTCTGTTGTGCATATGTGTGTGATCTAGAATGTCATTATGCAGCTTTTATTTGATGGCATTTTCCATTGTTAGAATTTAAAAAAATTAAAATATAGCCTTTGCATTGTTCTAATGAATCTACTTTATGCTCTCTCTGGTTTTAATATGCTTTCTATAATGGGGTTCCCAAAACTGCACACAGTACTCTATTTGTGAACTAACCAAATGCTTTGTATAAATTCATCATGACTTTGTTACTCTTATACCCTATTTATAAAACTCCAATTCTATGGGCCATTTTTATGGCTCTATCTATGTTAACTTGCACTTTGAGAATTATGTATTTTTAAACTCCAATCTTTGTCGATAGCCTTTAATGCCTTTCCATTAAGCGTGTGCTTTCATTCCTTCAACTTAGAGTTCGTTCATTTTTTTTCAGTCTTGACCTTGAAGAACATTTTGGGATTGTTCCTGAACTTTGTTCTGGCTCCTCCAATGAGGCTGTGGATTTATCCTGTGAGTACCTGTGCCATGCAGACCGAGAAGGTTGCTGATGGTGTCCAGTCTGCTGTGCAGGATGATGGGCGAGGTTCCGTACGCCACTGCCCTAAAAATGAGCTGGGTTCATGTTCAGGGTCCTCTGCTGCAAGTGCTTGCATGGGTATCCGCAAAGCACAGCTCAGCTGTGATCCTCCCCACACCAATAGCCTACCAACACTCATTGTAGAGGCTCACACATGGATACTGGGCACTTTTACTAGAGGACATGTGCCTGTGGAACCATTCACAAGCCAAGAGTGAACTACTTTTAGGAGAAGGGCTGATGAGAAAAAGCATTAAAATTGTTTCTATTACAGGCCTGATTGTTACATTGAGCTTAAGGAACTCTTAACATGCACATGTGAAGGAGTTATGAACTCAGCTAATTTGTGGACTGCATCAAAATTATTGTTTAATGTAGTTAATGTATATTGAATGCAGGTTACCATCAGCTGACCACTAGCATTGTCGAAGTTTTGTAACTATGGATTCTGAGCTGAAGCAGCATCACTTGCTCCCAGCTTTATCCCTTTCTCTATTGGACACTCCGTTCTAACTAGAGTAAAGTGAAATTGCCCCCAAAGTATGGGAGTTTTCTTTATAGTAAAATGCTGTAAATATAGCCATAAAAATTAGAAAATATTTATCCAATTAAAAAGTGGTTAATTTTAAAAGTCTAAGATTGGTAGCTCCAGGACTTGAGCACATAATCTAAGCTGAGACCTCAGTACAATACTGAGGGAGTTCTGCATTGTTGGAGGTGCCATTTTTCAGATTAGACGTTAAACAAAGACCCTCTCTGACTGTTCAAATGGCTATAAAATCCTGTGAAACGTTTGGAAGAAGAGCAGGGAGTTGTATCGAATGACATAGAATGTACAGCACAGAAGGAGGCCATTTGAAGTTGTCCCTGTGCCATGGCCAGCATTTATTTTTCAACCAAACGCACCAAAACAGATTAACTGGTCATTCATTCACATTATTGCTTGTGGGACTTTGCTGTGTGCTAATTTGGCTGCCAAGTTTGACTACATAGGAACAGTGACTGCACTTCAGCTGTGAAGGGCTTTGGGACATCCAGAGGATTTGACGGGTGTTATAGAAACATAGAAGATAGGAGCAGGAGTAGGCCATTCGGCCCCTCGAGCCTGCTCTGCCATTCAATGAGATCATGGCTGATCATCCAAATTCAGTACCCTGTCCCTGCCTTCTCCCCATATCCCTTGATCCCTTTAGCCTTAAGAAATATATCCAACTCCTTCTTGAATATATTTAATGAATTGGCCTCAACTGCCTTCTTTGGCAGAGAATTCCACGCAAGTTAATTTTTTTCCTGCTTTACAAGCTTCTAAAAATAGCCTTCAATCATCTAGGTATGGTATTTGATTTTAAATGCAGTAATACTCTTGAAGAACCCTCTAACCTCTGTTCGGTTTATTGTGAGGAAAGATAGTTTCTTTTTCTCTCCCTCTCCTGTCACTCGCACACATGCATACACACTTGAATATTTGAGGTAATTAATACATACTTAGGCAAAACTTTTTATGTTTCATTAGTTTTCACATTTACTCTCTCTAGGAAATGGGGTTTGGGAGGCAGAAGGCAGAGAAATGAGATTAACGTAGTTAGCTCTTGTAGGCAAGTTGAATGCCCAACTAGTGTATCAAAATTGCTATGATGGAGAGCAGAGTGTGCAGACTTCCAGGGCTGCATTCAACAGACATACTGTACTTCCAACATTTAATACACGTGATAAAAATGAATACTTGCTTGAGGTCCACATTATTCAACCTGTGACACCACAGATACAGCGTGTAGCAATGTCTAATGCGACTGGAGTGAGTTGGCAGCCACTATGAAATTGTTTAGCATTTTGTTTTGTATCCTTTTTATGTGATGTAAATTATTTCAAAGAGTTGATTGTGGACTTTGGATGTTGAACTGCATAAATAAGTGTGCACCTCCAAATTAATTTCCCTTTGTGAGTCAGCTGTTTCTGTTTGTGATTGGGGTGTTGTGCTGCTGTTTTCATTTTTCTCTTCTCGAATATCACTTCTTGCTTCACCTGTGTGTGTGTGTGTGTATTTAAAGTGTCGAGTCTGGCCATAAACTTTGTATTAAATATTCATGCAATTTTCCATGTACATTATCTCCCATCTGCAGGCTACATGATCTTGACCTCTGTGGCTGAGAGAGTGGGGGCAGATTATGCCAGAATAGCTAGCTACAATAAGCACTCAGGCCACTGATTTTTCTCTCCCCTCTGATTTTCCGTTCTTCCTGCAGGAAAGTGCCGTAGCCGCTCAGCACCACTACACTGCACCCTTGGATATGTACTATACCTTAGGCAAATGTGGGTGCCTGATCTGTCTCTGGTTGTACACTGTTACAAGTTAAAGATGTGTTGCCATCAGACTTGTGTAATGCAAATAGGAAACTATTTTAGAATACTTCAGAAGATGGTTATCCTGATAAAATTGTTTCTTGCACATCAAAGGTGATGTTGGCACAGGTGTATAAAGTGGTGTTTGACTTTTGCATGTACTTAGCACACATGGGAATGTTACCTGTGTTGTAGGTTGTGGGGTTGTCATGGCAATGTTTGTAGGATACACACAATTTCTCCACAGTTGAACTATTGAAAATATCTGCAGATTATTTGTTTACATTGCAGACTTCATCTCCTTGTATGGAGAAAGAGTATTCTGGGTAAAATTGTATCTCATGGCTGTTGTGTGGGCTGTACAATGTAGCCCAGGTATATTAACCAATCTTGGACTATCTGTACAGAAAGACCA
The DNA here is from genome assembly GCF_052327205.1 of Somniosus microcephalus. Taxonomy (NCBI): domain Eukaryota; kingdom Metazoa; phylum Chordata; class Chondrichthyes; order Squaliformes; family Somniosidae; genus Somniosus; species Somniosus microcephalus. The sequence continues at coordinate 184,580,407 of NC_140999.1, read as the reverse complement.
CCTAATAATTTGAGTAAGTAAAGTCTTCAACCTGTAGCTATTGACTGCCTTCTAAAGATTCCCAAATGAAACGTGGCTCTAAAGTCTGTATTAAGGGTAGTCATTTTGGAAAGCGGCATCTAAAATAACAGGTGTTTGAAAGTAAATATTTCATAACGCCCTGGCCAATATTTATTCCCTCGCCCAACATTTCTAAAACCGATTAGCTGCTCATTATCACATTACTGTTTGTAGGACCTTGCTGTGCGCAAATTGGCTGCTGCGTTTTGCTACATTACAACAGTGATTACACTTCAAAGAGTACTTCATTGGCTGTAAAACACTTTGGGACGTCCTGAGGTTATGAAAGGCACGATATATAAATGCAATTCTTTTTAAAATTACTCTGATTTATAAAATCAGATGTTGTTGCTGTAGTCGTATTTCAAGAATTTGCTTTCTTCCCCAGTTTTTCCCAAAGGCAGTGATTCATCTTGGGACATGATTCCATTTTATTTCTACTTCTATGTCTAGCACAAAGGGAGCCTTTTTTAAAAAAAAATTAAAAAAAATAAAAACTAAAAAAATTGCTATGACGTGTATTGAAAGACCTGTTTTAATGGGAGTATTTTTGTAATGTTTCGTGGTTTATGACTCACTTATTAAGAATCTGGGTGCCAAGAAAAATTGTGCCGACGTCGGAGCATTGTAAACTTCCGCTTGGCAGTAAGAGTGCAGCTTAATTACTTGTAGTGTGGCAATTGCAGGAAATAGAAAGGGCTTGATAGTTTCGCTTTGACTCAGGCCAGAGCTGATGGTTTACTGTTAGAATCCAGTTCTTCACGCCAAAAGAAATTGTTGGCACTGCAGTGACTATTATTGTTACGATAATATATTTTATTTGTTACAGGGTGAGTTTATGCTGATGACTTTAAAGTTTCAGCAAAATGTAGAATTGAATGGACTGGTTCTGGAACTTTTATGCAATAATTTGCATTTATGTAATGCCCTTTGTGCAAAAGGATGTTAGCACATTAGGAGGGGGAGAAGAGAACTCCAATCAGGAGAAACGTAGGGATTTATTTTGGGGGGTAAATGAAAAGGAGCATTAAGCTTTTTGAAGTGGAACTAGTTTTGGAAAAGAGTTACAAGAGTGAAACCAAAGTTGCTAAAAGTTGAGCCTCTGATGGAGCAGAGAGCTGGGACAAGCTGTAATATGGAGGCGGAGGAGCGGAGGCTGTGGGTCTGGGAAAGATTGCTGGAGCAAGACCATGGGCAGAGATGAAGGCAAAGACCTTTAAGTTGATGCACTGGAGGGCTGTGGAACGCGGCAAGGGTATAGGTGCCTGTGCATGACATTCAGTGTGGAAGAGAACATGAGCAGCAGGGGTCTGGATTAACTGGTGTCTCTGAAGACTAGAGAAGTTGATCATAATATTTGAGAAATCAATCTTGAGTAGTGGACGTGTGGATTAAGATTTTGGCAGCAAGAGAGAGGTAGGAATGCCTGGTTCAACCGGAGCACGCAGTCTGGGAGGCTGATGAGTTGTGACACAGGCTTGTAGGTGGTAGTCTGAAGCAAAGAGGATTGTTCTGAAGTGCCAAAAGAAGGTTGGGCAAATCCACGACTTAATGTCAGACAGTCCTAAAAGGAGACAACAACCATAGACTTGACTGGTGGTGAAGTAAAATCAGTTATGGTTGCTGACCCTGTGCTCTAGATGGTGTTGCTGGGAACTAACATGTAGATGATGAGGAGACCAAGGATGGAGACATAAGCTTACACAGATGACAGTGCAGGCAGAAGAGGAAATATCATGATTACATTGGGGCGAATAGGAATAGCTGTTGTGAAGACAGACCGTGGTGCAGAGGCAGTGCAGGAGGATGGAGTGGCTGATGGCAACAGAGAGATCAAGCTGGGGCAGCATGCTGCAATCGCAGTCAAATAAGCCATCACTGCTGATTTTGACTAGGGCAGCCTCGCTACTGCCGATGGGTTGTAACATAGAAACATAGAAGATAGGAGCAGGAGTAGGCCATTCGGCCCCTCGAGCCTGCTCCGCCATTCAATGAGATCATGGCTGATCATCCAAATTCAGTACCCGGTCCCTGCCTTCTCCCCATACCCCTTGATCCCTTTAGCCTTAAGAAATATATCCAACTCCTTCTTGAATATATTTAATGAATTGGCCTCTACTGCCTTCTTTGGTAGAGAATTCCACAGGTTCACCACTCTCTGGGTGAAGAAATTCATCCTCATCTCTGTCCTAAATGGCTTACCCCTTATCCTTAGACTGTGACCCCTGGTTCTGGACTCCCCGACCATCGGGAACACCCTTCCTGCATCTAGTCTGTCCAGTCCTGTTAGAATTTTATAAGTTTCGATGAGATCCCCTCTCAGTCTTCTAAACTCCAGCAAGGACAAGCCCAATCGACCCAATCTCTCCTCGTACGTCATTCCTGCCATCCCAGGTATCAGCCTGGTGAATCTTCGCTGCACTCCTTCCATGGCAAGAACATCCTTCCTCAGATAAGGCGACCAAAACCACACACAATACTCAAGGTGTGGTCTCACCAAGGCCCTGTACAACTGCAGGTTAACTAACTGTACTCGAACCTTCTCGCTACGAAGGCCAACATGCCATTTGCCTCCTTAACCGCTGTTGTGTATGTACCTTTAAGGGAATAACTAGTTTTAGACTGCAGTACCGGCAGTGACCACCCCTGTATAAAAGGCCCTAGCAGGCTTCTGTATTTCAGTCTGACGTTGCCCTCCTGTTCAGTAAAGTACCTGTTAAACTGTTCTCCCGAAGTCCGTGTATTATTGCGGCGCGGACTTTACAACCGCCTGCTGCACCTGCATGCTTACCTTCAGCGACTGGTGCACAAGGACACCCAGGTCTCGTTGCACTTCCCCTTCTCCCAATCTATTGCCATTCAGATAATCTGCCTTCCTGTTTTTGACACCAAAGTGGATAACCTCACATTTATCCACGTTATATTGCATCTGCCATGCTTCTGCCCAATCACCCAACCTGTCCAAATCATCCTGGAGTTTCTCGGCATCCTCCTCACAGCACACACGCCCACCCAAAGTTGTAAGTTGGATTGAAGAAACGAAAAGAGGCTTTGGGAGAGAAGAGCACAGAATTTTATGGTAATGACTCATTTGGAGAAAGCGAGCTCACAAGGGCATTCTTAGGGGGGTGAAGAGAGTAGTTTTGAAAGGGGTGTGGATGGTGCAAGAGGATAGGGATAAGTTGATGATGTAAGCTAGCCTAGGACCAGGAAGCGGTGGATAGAGTTATGGGATCAGGTGATGGAATTCATGGACAAAATTCATGGTGAAGCTGGAGAAATTGGAAATTTAAAGGCGATGTGCGGACTTGACTTGGAAGGAGAGTCGACAAAGTAGCTGCAGACTTGGGCTGGCCTGTCACAGTTAGTGAGGAAGACCGGAGGAGGTGGTTGGCCGTGAGGAAAAGGAATTTAGGAATGTTCTTGCCTTTCAAGGTGATTCTGAAGAATGTGGCTATGGAGCGGGAGCAGCTGTTTAAACGACGAAAGGTCATCGACCTGAAACGTTCGCTCGGTTTCTCTCGCCACAGATGCTGCCTGACTTGCTGAGTATTCCCAGCATTTTCTGTTGTTATAGCTGCTTAAATGGCCTGAAATAGTTGTCCCGTGTAGTTGATGCCTATGGTAATTGCAAATGGTTAGCACCATTTACCCGATATACTGTAGGTGGCTGCCTGGGATAAATGGGGACAGTGTAAGTGGTGGGGACTGTACTGCTCTGACATCTGGTCAGCGATGCAATGACAGGTCCTACCATCACGATTTGCCTCCCCTTAAAAGCCTTGCTGCCATGAGGTAGGGAGCTTCAAATGATAGTTGGATGCCCGGGGGCTTGGATCGTAGAAGTAGGATTTGAAGTGAACGTGTGATCGAAACCAATATTTGTGGCGGTGCTCAAGTGACCATGGAGATTGGTTTGTGAATACTCAAGAATTCAGATGTGTCACTGCGCTGTGCTCTTACAAATAGCTTACAGTCTTTACAAATTTACCTCTGACAACCACATGCCTATGTATAACTTGTTTTTGTTGTGACACCAGTGTTCAATTCCTCTTTCGTAGAACTGATGCTTTGCGCTGTTTGGAGGGAGTGCTTATTTTTACCTTGCAGTTCACTCATGGGCATTATTCTCTTAACTGAAAGCATGTTGTCAGTCCAGTGCCAATATTGTTTTACTTAATGCTGATAGGTTCAAGAGAACTGCACAGAGTAATTTGCAGTGTAATATTTCCCTTTATTTCTAAAGGATAATGCCTGATCTCTAATTCTCCCTTGATGGCATGGTCAAGATTGGGAACTCAGTAGATAGGGGATGAGAGAGTTTGAACCCTGCGCCCTGCTGCTCTGATATGGCACTTTGGAACACCCGAGTACTGCAGTATCGCTGTGGTTCAGGGATGGGGATTTCGATCAGATCTTGATCCTGCTGTGCAGTAATTCTATTAAATAATTTTAGAAAACTGTTGCAGCTACAGTTTGGGAAAATAACTGCCCCAACTAGTTTCACTTCCTGAGCTGATTCATCCTCAGTCGCTTCAGGATAAATGTCCCAGCAATTTTGTGATTCACACTTTTAATGTCGATGGAACAATACGCCATAGAAAAAACAGCTGTGAATGTGCCGTTTATTATTTCACTGTGTTTCCTCTAGATCCTTGTGGAGGTAACCCAACAATTCGACCTGAAACGTTAACTCTGTTTCTCTCTCCACGGATGCTGTCTGGCCTGCTGAGTTTTTCCAGCGTTTTCTGTTGTTATTTCGGATTTCCAGAATCCGCAGTATTTTGCTATCGTATTAATGTTGCTCAGGTGAACAGGTTATGAAATCAACAACATAGTCAGGATAACTGTATATGTAATAAAACTGTGGTTTACTGTAGCTCTTTACTCCTCGTTTTCTTGTCCTGAAGCTATTTGACTACTACTTAACTGTGGAAGCACAGGCTTCTGGTACATTGCCCAAGTGGTTACCCTTAGTGTGTCTGCCTACAGCGTGACTGTTGTCAGGTTGTCTGACTGCGGGGAGCTTCAAGTACTGAGCCCAATGCTCCTACCTGATGCCCGCCCAGAGACGCTCGAAAGTGGGAACCTCAGGTCATTATTTTTTTCTCTGGCTTTGGGGCATGGAAGCTCCTTACGTCAGTTCTATCGCCATGGAGACAGAAGTCAGCTAACTCAACACAGACTTTGGATCAAAACCATGATCGTGCCGATCTGCATGGCTCTTGCTCCACCCCAAGTATTGGATTCACCCATTCAGCCAAAAGGCACTGCTTTTAATTTTGAAACTATTTACAAATGAATGGCTGCATTTGAGTTTTGTAGTAATAAATTGCAGAAAACCTTCTTGTTTGGAAGGGAAGATTGGAGCAGGGTGGAGGAGAGAGAGAAGAGGGGATTGCCAAATTATAATGCAGTGCCACCTTTGATATTGGCTCCTAAATTTTCAGTTTTACTTCCCTGGTAAAACTGGCCCATTTATTTATGCTGTGCTGGAGTTGGCATGGCTGTGCACATAGTACTGGATCATGCACATTGTGAAAAATGAATACATTTAGAACATAAGAATTAGGAGCAGGAGTAGGCCATACGGCCCCTCGAACCAGCTCTGCCATTCAGTATCATGGCTGATCTTCGACCTCCACTCCATTTTCCTGCCCGATCTCCATATACCTTGATTTCCCTTTGAGTCTAAAAATCTATCTCAGCCTTGAATATACTCAACGATACAGCATCCAATTTAACCCCCAAACATCCCTAGATATTAACAGGTAACAGAGGAGCCACAGTATTGGTAATTTGTGGTAAATGAGCAAGAAGCAACAGTGAGACCCAACGGCAGGCCTTTTTTTGGGATGCCACTGATCTTGCTGAATAACGCACTGAATTTTGTTCAATGATCAGATACTGCTGAGGTTAGTAATGGAACAGAAACTCCAGGATGTGAGCCCAATATATTTACTCCACCTTTATTAGACACTGACTATCATTCTACAAAAAACATTATCATGTTTCCCACAGAATTGGAACATTATAACACTTGAGTACAGTTCACGTGCATGAATTTTGTGAGAGAGAGTGGTGCAGAAAATAGCGTATGATACTTTTGAAACTGCTAGATCGACCAGATGGACTGCAGTGGTCTTTCCCACTCGTGTTTCTTAAACTATAAACCTTTTGATTTTAGCTCCTAAAGTTTCAGATTTTCTTCCCTGGTAAAACTGACCTAATTTATCTATGCTGCGCTGGGGTTGGCACAGCTGTGCACATAGTATAAAACACTATTTCTAGAAGACGTTCCTCATGAAAAGACATCGTTTTTCATTGGCTCGGGCATCTGATATATCAGTAATCTTTTGGCTACTGAAAGTAACTTTTCCAAAATGGCATTTGATACTGAATGTGGGGAAAACATTGTTCTGTACATGCACATCTACTTGGAAATAGACTGAGACTAGTCAAACCCATTTGTAAATTTATTAGTACATCAATCGCAATTTGCAAAACTGAATTTGTATATTTTTTTGTAAACTTCTGCTTAAGGGTCCATCTCCGAAAAGATCAAAAACTGCAGTGTGATTTGAAAAATGTATCGCTCTGTTTAGTGCAGCAGTTAAACATTATCTACCTGCTATTATGAGGCACAGACACTGAAATGAATTTTTAATAGCTTTTAGTGCTGCATGCACATATATTTCATATTGTACAGGGGACAGTTTTGAGTTATAAATGATTACTATGATTCCAGTTATTTCTCTGCTTCAGAGGAATTTTTTCGAGTAGCCCTCTACCGTGGACTATTCTTATCATTCATGGGAAGCATACCTTTATTTTTTTATCAGACACTCTGGACTCTGAGCTTTGTGAGGTTTCCTAGCATTCTAATCGAAAATGACATTTCTGTGCATAGCTCAGTTCCTAGCATTCTTCTCTACTCAGTACATTTGTTTTTTCTCCTTCGGTAGTGGGGTGGATTGCTTGGATTTCAAAATAATTGAACAGATTTTAGTCACATGACAACACAACTTATATTTACATACAGGAAACTTTCGATTAACCGGCCCCTAAATAAACGGAAATGTCAGTTAACCGGCAAAATTCAGGAGTCGGTTCAGGTAACTTTTATTACTTGCACAGCAACAAATGGAGGAAGGCAAGGGTTTGGCTGCAGCTGTTGCTAAGCTACAGAGACGCTTGCACCTTGTGGACGTTGTTCTGAAGCTGTTGCTAAGCAACAGGGTTTGTTGCTTTATATGGAGCTCTAAGGTCCGTATCTTTTACTATAGCGTTCGGTTATCCGGAATTGTTGATGAACCGGCACCACGTCGGTCCCGTCCGTGCCGGATACCAGAAAGTTTCCTGTAACACCTTTAACGTAAGAAAATGTTCCAAGGCACTTCACAGGAGTGTTATAAAAAAAAATTGACATGACAAGGAGATGTTAGGACAGGTGACCAAAAGCTTGGTCGAAGAGGTAGGTTTTAAGGAGCATCTTAAAGGAGGAAAGAGAAGTGGAGAGGCGGAGAGATTTAGGGAGGGAATTCCAGAGCTTAGGGCCCAGGCAGCTGAAGGCACGGCCACCAATGGTGGAGCATTTAAAATCGGGAATGTTCAAAGGGCCAGAATAGGCAGAGCGCAGAGGTCTAGCTGGATTATGGGGCTGGAGGAGATTACAGAGATAAGGAGGGGCGAGGCCTTGGAGGGATTTGAAAACGGATGAGAATTTTTAAATCGAGGCGTTAATTAACTGGGAGCCAATGTAGGTCAGTAAGCACAGGGGAGATGGGTGAACGCGACTTGGTGCGAGTTAGCACACATGACCAGGCATGGAATAGCCGTGCTTTGGGTAATGAGCCTAGTCCACTTGAATTGACGCTGCTCATGGTGCCTGCAAATGAGGTGGTACTGGTTTATGCCTAAACTGAGAGGGTGCATAATAAGTGTTCCATAGCACATAGTTAATATATTGGTTCCCCTCCCAAGTGATAACATTTGTTTAAATATAATTTTATTTGATGCAAAATTTTTCCTGTTGTATTTTTTTTAATCAATATGCTTAATGTTGCATGATGTTCAGTTCATTCCATCAAATTGCTCCCACCAGCGGCATGTAACTACCAATGCTTCATCCTCATTTTAATACTCTTCCAGCTGGTGTCCTAGGCACAAACCATGTTTGGAAGGACACAGTCTTTAACTGGTGTTTTCATAGTTCAAGTGGACACAGTGCAAAAATTTTAAACGCCCACAGTTGAACTTTCTTGACACCCTGGTGACGGCACTTAGTTGGTTGGATCCATTCTGCAATCTGCTTCCTATTTCCAGTATCAACAAGATAAACTTTGCAATTGTGTATTGGCTGAAATAATAAATGACACTACATATGATAGCAAAATACTGCAGATGCTGGAAATCCAAAATAACAACAGAAAATGCTGGAATAAATCAGCAGGCCAGGCAACATCCATGGAGAGAAAAATAGTCAACGTTTCGGGTGAAAACCCTTTGTCAAGACTAAAGAAGCACAGGAAATGAAATAGATTAAGAGGCCAGGCTGGGGGAGAACAAAATAGAAGAGACATTAAGAGGTATTCAAAACGAGACGAGATGGTGATGGGACTAGTGGAGACAAAAGACGGCTCTAGATTAGGTGTGAAATGCGCTGGCAGAATGGGAGACAGCTGCCATGTGGGAGAGAGAAAAAAAAAGAAGGGGGGGTGGGGGGAAAGGGCCAAAACAAAGGTGTGGATAAAAAATATAAGTAAAAATGTAATAGGGGCCGAGGTTATGATCTGAAATTGTTGAACTCGATATTGAGTCCGGAAGGCTGTAAAGTGCCTAATCGGAAGATGAGGTGCTGTTCCTCGAGCTTACGCTGAGCTTCCGTGGAACAATGCAAGAGGCCGAGGACGGTGAGGTCTGAGTGGGAATGGAGCGGTGAATTAAAATGACAGGCGATCGGAAGCTCGGGGTCACCCTTACGGACTGAACGGAGGTGTTCCGCAAAGCGGTCTATGACACTACATAGTTTGTTAAGCTCAGTACAACTCTGTCTGCGCTCGAGTCATCAGGCCTTTGATACTTGGCTACTGCAAGTATGCTGCTGTGTGCATATTTACCAACACAGTAGCATACTGTGTAACCTTGCAGGAGGCATTGTTATTTCGGCTTGATACTGATTACTGCAATAATTGCAGTCCGACCTTCCCAATGCCCCTTGTAAGGATGATCAAAGATGCATGACTATAAGCAAAGTAAGCATTAGCTGGAGTCAGAACTAGAGCTGATGAAATTGCCAGTTGTCAAGTCAATGACAGGCCTGGAATTTTCATTGTTTGTGAAAATGCTGCTATTTTGCATGTGAGCTTAAGCGTGCAAACAGTACAAGTATGGAATTATATTTCGTATGAAATTCATTTTCTAATTTGCCTGGTAAACTATGTTACAATTCTGGCTTGATAGAAATGGTTCCTGCACTTTGTGTATATGTTTAGATTGCTGTTCAACTTGTAAAATAGAAGATCCACCTCGGAAAGAAAGAACTTGAATTTACATACAGTAGCTTCTTTATCATGTCTTTAGGGCGTCCCAGAGTGCTTCCTATCCATTGAATAACCTTGCAGTGCAGTCGTGATTCTTATGTAGGCAAATAAGGCAGCAAATTTGTGCATAGCAAGATCCCACGGACAGCAAATGAGATGAGCAGATAAACTGTTTGTTGGTGATGTGGTATTGGTCTGTCTTCCTAGATAATTGCCTCCTCCGGCTATGCGTGCTTTCTTGTGAGATTCCAATTTCACTTTGGGGAATTCGGCACGCTCATTTCAGCTATATTCTTATCCCTGAAGCATGTTTCTGTTTGAAATAAGAGGGTCAAGGGAGGAAATGAATACCTCGAGTAAGAAGAACTGTGATGATGTTTTGTTTCCAGGTGATTTCCTTAAGCAATTCAAAACTTGCTCTTCTGATTTTTCTGTGTCTGGTGTCCTCCCGCTCCCCAGATTAAACTGCAGCTTTATCACCAACTGTTCACAATTTATTTAAGGGCCTCAGACTGCTACATACGAACATCCTGATCAGCATTTTCCAAAAAAAAGTGCACAGTAAAGCATGAGAATTGATCAGAAATCACAAAATAGTGTGGAAATTCATTGGAAAAAGTCGTGTGCGAAGACTAGTATAAGCAGCTATTTTCTTTTAATTTTGAGTTGGCCTTTGCAGAAAAGTGTTTTCTGTTACTTATAGATGGCTTGTTCATCTTTCATGCGATGCGTGTTGTAATAAATGCTTCACAGATTAGTGTAAATGTAATTGGAAGAAATGTGTTGAGATGTGACCAGTTATGTTCCACCCTCCATCTACCCCACAGAGGAAGGGGTGGTTGCTCTATTCTCTTTCCCCCCCCCCCAAAAAAAGCCCCGGCTTCGTTCACGTGCCAAATGACAACTGGCTCACTTATTATTGGCTCAGACTTTGGAGCGAAATATCGATTATCGGCTCAGCTGGGGTCTGATATGTGGTGAGGGTGGAGCAAAAGAGAATGCATGCTTTGTATATATAATATAACTGCCTCGTGCCATAACTGAGAACCTTCTAATGAAGCAGATGCAAAAGCATTTTAACTTCAAGATGAATTCTAAAACCGGAGCATACATGGCTAATGGCACCACTAAACTGTAGATAAAGTGTGTAGGTGTCACTGTGGAGTGGACAAACAGTTTGGGTTTGGTTGTGATGGCCCAAATAATCTCATAATCTGCCAGCATTACCTGGCCCCATGCATATGTCTACAGTTCAGTGAGATACTAGGTGGTTACCAGCACCCATGGAACTGTGCTCCAGCATGTCCATACCTTCAGGAGACAGGTGGAAGGGGAAAGCTGTAGTGGCACTGTGCAGCACAGAATTTTCAAGCAGATGGATGTCGAATGAGACCAAGAAGCTTTTAGAGTGTGTGCAACACCAAACTGTACTCTTGAGCAAACAAGAATTCATAGATTCCCATCTATTTTGTCAATAGTGAGGTCTGACCTCTTTAGCGTGAGTTGTAAACCAAACTCGCCTCTGCCTGTTCAGATGGAAGTTTACAGATCCAGTGGCACTATTTGAAGAAATGTCGAGTTCTCTTGGTGCCTTGTCTTCCCTCAGTTGTTGCTGGTGCCAACTTGGCTCAGTGGTAGCGCTGTCTCCTCTGAGTCAGAAGGTCATGGTTCAAGCCCCGCTCCGAGGACTTGAACACATAATCTCGGCTGGCATTTCAGTTCAGCACTGAGGCGTGATCAACACGTGGAATGACAGAGTAGTGGAAACAAAAACCCTTAGAATCATTTAAGAAACAATTAGATGGTGCAACTTGGGTCTTTATACAGTAGATGAATGAACTAAGATGGGACAAATGGCCATAATTTAAGATAGTGTTTTGCCATGTTGAATGAAGAATGGCCAATTTAAAGCATATGTAAATTTGTTACATTCTAATGCCTTTAGAAACATTAGTGAATGTTTAGCAATGAAGGGCCTAAGCCATATACATCAATATGCAAGTACAATACACGTTTACAGATCACAAAAATACTCTGGTAATTTTCTAGTAAGCACCGTTTAACTTTATAATATAGAAATTATATTTTTATTCGGGGCCCTGAAGGCAAACACAAAGCTGATATTTACTGAGGCTCTAAGGAAATGATCCGCTTAATACTGGTCCTTAATTCAGCTATTAGTTTATGGAATCCACGCTACTCGGCTATTTACCTCTAAAGCAAAATACATTCTCAATATGGAGAATCTTCAATGCTGCATAATGTGTTTCTACTAATGGGAAAGATGGTGGTGCAGTGTCAGGTAGTACGTTACAGTGGTGAATCAGAGACTTGGGAGTCACCAGCTAAAGTGGAATGTAGTTTAAAATGCCATGGGACTGAGAGCTGACGTTCAGGACCTTGCTACTGTCTAAGTGCAGTTGATTTAAAAATCTGTTTAAATGCCCACCCACAGTCACTTTGTTTTTCTTGGTGCGCTTCCTAAATATATATTTTTTTCGCACCTCTATTGAAATAACTGTACAAATGTATGAAGCATGTATAAATGTAAGATGTCATTGTGGAAGAAGTACAATGGAGCCCTGATTACACACACTGTTGCTATCTGCAAGAACTTTTTGTCTCACGTTGTAGCTTGTTTTTGCATGGGTAACAGTTGTCCTCCAGTACTTGCCAATTATCCATTATGCATGTTTGAGTAAGTGCCAGCAGGCTTGTCTGGAACAGGGATTCTCAACCTTTTTGCTCCTCCCGTGTTAGGAAAAACTCTCTACAGACCCCCCTGTAACACAACACACACATTTTCTGTATATAAATTAGTTTTACAATTGAACATATATTTATTATTAATTTTGTTTTACATACAACTTGACTGCTATCCTCCAGTCCTTCCCCTTCTTGGTCTGAGATTCTCTCTTTTCTCCACACTCCGACTGACCAGAGACATCTCATGTAATTATCTTTCTAATTTGCAAGTTCTTTGTACCTTAAGCAAGCATTTTTGAAAAATATACATACTGTATAAATATGGTACTGAACGCAATTCTCATTCCCAATGGTGCAGCAGACAATAACATCATTGCAACTTTCCCACTCTTGTAAATTCACTCATGGAATTACAAAACCATATTGGCCCAGAAATTCGGGTCGGGGGCTTCCCGCGGGCGCAAGCCTCTGACCTGCACATACCTTGCGCGCCGGCCGTTGTGCTGTGGGCCCGCGTGGGATTCCGATCCTGGGCCGTCTCCAACTGCCAGCGCAGTGCTTGCGTATCCCAGGGGCGCAGTTAGTTCGAAGCGTCCCCTGGGATCACGTGGGCCATGGAGAGCTTCATTCATAAAATTGACGGGAAGAGCTGTCAAAACTATAAATACTATAAGCCCCAAAACATCACTAAAACGTCAAATACATTTTTTTTTTTAAATCACATTTTTAAAATAAATTACATAAAATAACTATTTTAAACAATAATTTAAATTTTTGGAAAAATTAATTACATTTTCTAACGGGGCTAAAAATAAACTTACCTTTAAAGTATTTAAAAATAATAAACCTGTGGAAAAAATGTTTTAATTTTAATTAATTCACCACTTACCTTGTTAAAAGGAGGCCTTGCGCCTGCTTTTTTTTTTAAAAAGTGTAACTGCTGGAGACTTACCCTCCCGGAGAAACCTGGAATAAAAACCTAAGTTCCAGGCGTACGCGCTACTTCTCCGGCGCACGCGTTTGACCTCTGAACCCCTTCCTTTAAGGGAACGGAAGTTCCGGTTTCCCGCGCATGCGCAGTGCATGCACGAAACCGGCACTTTCGTTGAGCCTACGGGTGAGTACCCAGCGCGTACTCACCCGTGGAGACCCGAATTTCTGGGCCAATATACATATGCAATATCTGCATTAATGATTTATTAGTTTAATATAATTCAGTTGCACAGCAAGCCCGATCTTGACCAGTGGTTTTTTCAGTCAAATGGCACATGCATATACTGACTTCAAAGACATATAAACACTTCCAAATTTTGGGCTTTCGTGCAACGGCTGTAACTACCCAGCACAGGCCTAGCCCATGCCAGCTGCAGCCTTGCAAACGGCATCAAAATAAAACATTTACAAACAAACACAAGATTTGTTAAGTGCAGCTGCTTTATTGATAATGTGCCATCAAGGGGATGGTTTGGGATTAGGAAATGAGTTTTTATTATGTAATAGATACTGTAATGTATACACATTGAAGGGACTACTTTGTTTTACGGATGTACATCCTTAGTTGCGAGCGTATATAACAGACGCGTATCGATTTGTATAGTCAGTGCCGAAGTTCCAGTTACCCAGTAAAGATCACCTGAAGTTACTCTCAGTCTCTGCTGCTTTATTATTTTATGTAGTTGTGTATAGCGGTATAAACACAACAAATTGGCGACGAGAATTATGAACCTACGTCTTCCTATTCTGGCATCGCATCCAGAGGACACCGAAATTTGGAAGAAAGGAGCGAGAAGGTAGAGAAAATGGAGCACGCTTGCTAAGCTAGGCAGGGGATACGTAGGTCAAGTGAAAAGTGCACAGGACTTGCATGACGCTAGCTAACTAGTAAAGAAAGAAAAACGGGTTTGGAAAAAAAAAATGGCGATGATTGGCACGATTGCAGCATTTGATAGCAGCATTGAAGACTGGGCAACTTACATTGAAAGAGTGGAGTTGTACTGTGAGGCTAACGGAGTGGAGGTAGAAAAGAAAGCCACTGTTTTGCTGTGTGTTATGGGTGCAAAGACATACGGGCTGCTACGTAGTTTATTAACCCCTGAAAAGCCAGCAAACAAAACATTCAAATAGTGGACACACTCCAAGACCATTTAAGCCCCAAACCACTGCTCACAGCTGAAAGATTTATAAATTCCATAAACAGAACCAGAGCAAAAATGAAAGCATTTCTGAATATTTGGCAAAGTTGCGCAAATTATCAGAACATTGCCAATTTGGAGTGGGCTTCTCAGACGCATTGAGGGACAGATTTGTGTGTGGCATGCAAAGTGAAAGCACACAAAAGAAGCTCCTGTCTGAAAAAGACCTCACATTGGAGAAGGCTCTGAGTATCGCAATATCAATGGAAGCAGCAGCACGTGGCGCTTTAGAAATTCAACAAAAATCCCTGGAATATTCAACTAATAAAATGTCACTGAAACAAGAAAAGAATTGCTATCGCTGTGGCAAAATGTCACATGACCACAATGACTGTTGGTTTAAAGATAAAGACTGCAGACAATGTGGCAGACGAGGGCACATTGAAAGAGTCTGCAAAGCAAATAAGAAGCAGAAAACTGATACAATACAGAGTAACAAGAAGGTACATCAAGTGACTGAAAACAAGAAACCTTTCAAAGATAGATACACGAAGGTACACCACGTGACTGGAGACAGTTCGGATAAAGAAAAAAGTGACACAGACTCGGAGGAAGAGGATCTGGCTTGTCTAAAACTACACAGTGTGAAAGAAACAGAGGATCACAGAATAATATGGGTTACTTAGAAGTGGCAGGAGTTAGGCTGAAAATGGAGTTGGACACAGGCTCAGCTTTAACAGTGATCTCTGTACATGACTACAAACGACTGTTTTCACACATACCGCTAAGGCCAACTAAAGTACTGTTAAAGACATACACAGGACAAAGAGTGTGCCCCAAAGGTAAAATAAAAGTGACAGTGACATACAAAGAAAAAAAAATACCGCAATTGAACCTCTATGTAGTGGAAAATGGAGGACCACCATTGCTGGGACGCGAATGGCTCAGGAAAATACAGTTGGATTGGCACATCATCCAAGCACTGTTTGTGTCAGCAAAGGAGGACAGCAACGCCTCTCCTGTGAGACTGTCACAAATACTCTCTGACTCTCAGCAAGTGTTCAAGAAGTGAATAGGAACACTTAAGGGCATGAAAGCAAAAATTAAGATTGAGGAGAACGCAAATCCAAAGTTCCACGAGGCCAGACCAGTGCCTTATGCAATTCGTCCTTCAGTGGAAGCAGAGCTGGAGAACTTGGAGCAGTTCGGGGTCCTGTCCAAGGTGGATTGGAGTGAATGGGCCACACCTATAGTTCCAGTGATGAAGAAAACCTCCAGCACAAAACCAGGAAAGCCAAGAAAAGTGCGCATCTGTGGAGACTTTAAAGTGACTGTTAACCCAGTCCTCCACACAGTACAGTACCCATTGCCTCGCATTGAGGACATCTTTGCTTCCCTGTCAAGAGGGGAACGCTTCACAAAGATTGACTTGGCCCAGGCCTATCTCCAAATGGAAATTGATGATGCATCAAAGAAGTACCTGACAATAAATACGCACAAAGGCCTTTACCAGTACAATTGGCTGGTATTCGGGATAGCATCAGCTCCTGCAATCTGGCAATGGACCAAGTCCTGCAGGGGATCCCAGGTACTCGGTGTTATCTTGACATCATCATTACTGGCAAGAATGACAACGACCGCCTTTCCAACCTTGAACAGGTGCTCATCAGGTTACGGGAGTATGGGCTCCGAGCGAACCGAGACAAGTGTGAGTTTTTCAAAAAGGAAATCTCATACTGTGGACATGTGATTGACAAGGACGGTTTACACAGGTCTCCAGACAAGATTGAATCTGTGATTAATGCACCAACACCTGAAAATGTGTCTCAGTTGAGATCATATCTTGGACTGGTGAACTACTATCACAAGTTCTTGCCCAACCTATCCAGTGTTACATCCACTAAATGCACTGCTACGGACAGGGTCACAATGGAAGTGGAGTGACGGCTGTGAACAAGCTTTTCAAGAGAGTAAAGGGCTCATTACTTCAGAAGAGGTGCTAGCTCACTTTGACCCATCCTTACCTATTCGACTGGCATGTGATGCTTCACCCCATGGCATTGGTGCCGTGTTGTCACATAAGTTCCCAGACGGCTCAAAGACCAATAGCCTTTGCCTCAAGATCATTGACTACAGCTGAACGCAATTATGCACAGATTGACTGAGAGGCCCTCAGCCTTGTGTGGGGAGTCAAGAAATTCAACCACTACTTGTATGGTCAACAGTTTACACTGTTAACTGACCACCAGCCTCTCGTTTGAATCTTCAACCCAAGGAAGGGCGTTCCAGTGATGACGGCGCAACGGCTGCAGCGATGGTCACTCTTCCTAGGGGCTCACCTGTATGACATTGAATACAAGGGGACCAAGCAACATGGCAACGCCGATGGGTTGTCACGTTTACCACTGCCGACCTCTGAGAACTACAACAGTTGACTCAGCAGAGGTATTTCACACAACAATAGTTGAGCAGCTACCAGTGACAAACTCCCTCATTGAAAGAGAAACACGCAATGACCCTACATTGTCAAAAGTTTATGACATCACTGTGAAGGGATGGCCAGCGCATGGTGACTCATTGTTTCCAGCATTCTCAGCTAGAAGGGAGCAGTTATCAGTGTGTCAGGGAACACTGATGTGCGGCTCACGAGTTGTGATTCCTCCCAAGCTTCGTAACCGAGTGCTAGATGAACTGCATGAAGGACACTTGGGTATGGTAAAGATGAAAAGCCTTGCCCGTGGTTACGTGTGGTGGCCGGGAATTGACAAACCGATCGAGGACCTGACAAAGAGCTGCTCAGGATGTCAAAAGGTCCAGAATGCACCACCACAAGCCCCTCTCCATCCATCCATGGGAATGGCCCTCATCACCATGGCAACGTGTGCACATTGACTTTGCTGGACCGTTCATGGACTCCATGTTCTTGATTGCAGTCGATGCACATTCCAAATGGCCCACGGTCAATAAAATGAAATTAACCACATCTGAAAAGACCATTTCAGTTCTGAGGACCATGTTCGCTAGAAATGGCCTACCAGAACAAATCTGCACAGACAATGGACGACAATTTGTCTCTGACGAATTCCAAGGTTTCATGAGGAAAAATGGAATCAAGCACTACACATCTGCCCTGTACCATTCAGCTACAAATGGCTTGGCAGAAAGATTCGTACAAACTTTCAAGAAGGCCATCAAAGCAATGTACAGCGAGAATCCTACCACTGCAACACAAGATGGACAATTTCCTCTTTGCTTATCGGAACGCAGTACACGCAGCCACTAATCAGACTCCAGCGATGATGTTTCTGAACAGGAACCTGAGATCTCGCATGGACCTTCTTAAACCGAATGTATGTCGTGATGTAGAGAACAAACAGTTCAAACATTTGAATGCTAAGCCAACAAGAAGCTTCAGTGTGGGACAGTCAGTTCTTGCTCGTGATTTCCGGACGGAAAAGTGGCAACCAGGGACAAAATCCACAAGAGAGGGACCACTGATGTATACTGTGGATGTGGGAGAGAATGTTTTGAGACGTCATGTGGACCAAATTCTGGATGTTCAGGTGGAAAACACCCCTATACCTCGCCCAGACTCACCTGACATGGAAACAGACACTCCTGATTCATCAGCATCAGCACCAGCCTCATCCTGTGCTGATAGCTCACCTGATGCATCTGTACCTGTACAGTCACATTCCCCAAAGCAAAAGAGTCTGGAGAGACGTTACCCAGAGAGGCAGAGAAGGCCTCCCCAGAGACTTGACTTGTAAAAGGGCTGTTGACAAAATAAAATGTCATGTTGGAATTTGAATTTTGTTACTTTTAAGAAAACCAAAAGGTTACTGTAAAGACAGGCTCTGTATGTTAATTATAGAAATTTTGCATTAATATACTATTAAACTAAAGGGGGAGGAAGTGTAATGTATACAACATTGAAGGGACTACTTTGTTTTGCGAATGTACATCCTTAGTTGCGAGCGTATATAACAGACGCGTATCGATTTGTATAGTCAGTGCCGAAGATCCAGTTACCTAGTAAAGATCACTTGAAGTTACTCTGTCTCTGCTGCTTTATTAGTTTATGTAGTTGTGTATAGCAGTACAAACACAACAGATACATATAAAAATAAATTACATGGTTCCAGTCTATGTTACTACAAAAGCTCTAGGTGCAGAATGGGGTTTTATCCCACAAACACTAACAGTTTTCCCCGAGATTCCTCCAGCTTCTGGATCTGGTTCTCTGGAACAGCATCGCGATCACAAATACCACAACCACTAGAAGCTACAATTTGGGCGGCATGATCATTCTTAGAAGCCCCATGAAATGTATCAAGGCATAACACAAGTGGGGAAAAAAAAAGAAAATCGAAGAGCATAACAGGGCGGGGTGAAGTGAAATCACAAGCACGGGGTGGAACTAAGGAGACATCAGAAGCGCAAAGAAAACTACACAGAATTTTGCCAACTGATTTGACGCACATAATCATGTCTCTGGGGAAACGAGATGAAGTGTTGTGAAACTGGAGTGGCGGAAAGGATCTGAAGGCCAGTTTGTGATGCATATGTATCAAAAATGAAATTGGCTATTGGATCTTTCTAGTTATCACAGGAATGTGCATTTTTGCTATACAGTAATTTCCCGCTCTACTGTTACCTGGGACAATAACAAACTATTTTTCGAAAGGCGAATAGAGCTCTATCGGAGGTGAAACTTTAAATGATGGTAGGCAATGCAGTTTATGAGATGGAGTATTATTAGAGTGAATGTTGAGTGATCAACTGACTGGTCATGTCTGGGCTTCAAGAAATGCTCCAATATCTGTGTAATTGCACATACAAATGTGTTTTCATAGTGGACATTGGACACATTGCACAAGTCGCATGGCCGAGTCCTCTACTCCACTATAAAGTGGAACTTGGGGCTTTCCCCAGCATATTGGTTTTATTCTCTTGAATCGCTGAACCATATAGATGAAGTAAAATCTGTCTAGTTTCCCATTCAATTGCTGTCCAGCGAGCTCTTCTGGATGTGCTTGTGTGTAGACGTTGGGCGAGCACAGGATTGGATTTAACTGCAATGTCCCCTCGGGCAAATAGTTTGCCAATACCGCTGTCTAGGTTCATGCATAAAGAACGACCACTAGGGCACGTTACTGGAAAGCACTAGTAACCATGGACCTGCATCTCGGCAAGAGTCAATGCCTGCTGGTGGCATTTGGGAGGGAGAGAGGAAAATAGAATTGAGAAGGTTATTTATACAGTGGTTATTCTTTATGGAGGAATTTGATATGCATGCTTTTGCAACCATGGTGTTAAAATGGTTTAAATTGTTTTGAGGTGCGCTAATGAGAACTTTTTAGGAATAAGAATTCTCCACTGAGCCCAACAATCCTATCCCTTTTTGACAGCTGTCAATTTAAATCTTTCCTTCTCTGAATGCATCTAATTGTCTCCAGAGCTCATTTATATTTTTCTATTATCTGCACCACCCTTGGCTGAAAGGGCTGACAGGTGATGTGGTGGTAGGTCTTTTCTGGTGTGGCTATCGCCAGCTTGATGGGATGGGATGTTCATAAATGGTCCTAGTTGGTTTTGATGCTCTCTTCCCAACCTTTGGGTGAAGTATCTGGCCTCTAGTTAAAATGCTGCTACATTAACATGACCCTAGTTAGGAACTCCTCATGGGTCATACTACCCCTCTATTTTTGCCTGCCCAACCCCCACAAAACTCAGGTTTACCTAGGTCTCACACAAACTGTAGCCAAGAAGGTGAACAACCCATGCCTTCACCTGTATATGTCCTGCGCTGCCTGCTAAGTGATGTGCAAGAGTGACTGACAAAACTGCTTACAAGTTCTCTCTTCCTCCCTACAGAATGTTTTATGGTTGGGAATTTGGCAGACTGCAGTCATACACCCACATCTACAGTACAGTCTTAGAAAGTAAAGGAATGATTCTACATCAAACCAAACAAACCTTTAACTTTTGTGTTTTTAAACATAGGTCAGAGCAGTAATTTTATTTTGTTTTAATAAATTCTACATATTTTTGTTCTTGTGTCTGTAGTAATCAGTAACTAGTGGTGTTCCGCAGGGGTCAGTGCTGGGACCCCAACTCTTTACAATCTATATTAACGATTTGGAAGAGGGGACCAAGTGCAACATATCCAAGTTTGCCGACGATACAAAGATGGGAGGGAAAGCAGTGAGTGAGGAGGACATAAAAAACCTGCAAAAGGACATAGACAGGCTAAGTGAGTGGGTAGAAATTTGGCAGATGGAATATAATGTTGGAAAGTGTGAGGTTATGCACTTTGGCAGAAAAAAATCAAAGAGCAAGTTATTATCTAAATGGAGAGAAACTGCAAAGTGCTACAGTACAAAGGGATCTGGGGGTCCTGGTGCATGAAACACAGAAGGTTAGTATCCAGGCACAGCAGGTGATCAGGAAGGCCAATGGAATCTTGGCTTTTATTGCAAGGGGGATGGAGTATAAAAGCAGGGAAGTCTTGCTTCAGTTATACAGGGTACTGGTGAGGCCACACCTGGAATATTGCATACAGTTTTGGTTTCCATGTTTAAGAAAAGATATACTTGCTCTCGAGGCAGTTCAGAGAAGGTTCACTCGGTTGATTCTGGAGATGAGGGGGTTGACTTATGAGGAAAGGTTGAGTAGGTTGGGCCTCTACTCATTGGAATTCAGAAGAATGAGAGGCGATCTTATCGAAACATAAGATTGTGAGGGGGCTTGATCGGGTGGATGCGGGGAGGATGTTTCCACTGATGGGTGAGACTAGAACTAGGGGGCATAATCTAAGAATAAGGGGCTGCCCTTTCAAAACTGAGATGAGGAGAAACTTCTTCACTCAGAGGGTAGTAAATCTATGGAATTTGCTACCTCAGAGAGCTGTGGAAGCTGCAACATTAAATAAATTTAAAACGGAGATAGACAGTTTCCTAGCAGATAAGGGAATTAGGGGTTACGGGGAGCGGGCAGGGAAGTGGACGTGAGTCTAGGCTCGGATCAGCCATGATCCTATTGAATGGCGGAGCAGGCCCGAGGGGCTGTATGGCCTGCTCCTGCTTCTTATGTTCTTATGAGCTGGTCTGCTGTAAATGTTATTTTGTTCTTTAGGTCTTTAGAAGCATTAGTTCCACTTTACCAACAGTGAAGAAAATTGGGTGCTTTAAAGTGTGAAATAAATTAAAAAGTCACTATTTTGTGCTAGTGTTATTTAGGGAAGCTTTCCTTAAGTTAATGTCAGGAATAATTGGCTACGTCTACGAAATTTAGGTATGAATCATCGACCTCATGCCTCCTTGTGTAACAGTGTTGTCATTGCGATTTCAGTAACGTATCTGGTGGGGATGTGACATTATTGCACCGCGTCCACTTGCAACTGTGGAAAATGCCCAGAAGTATAATTATTCCAAACCTATCTGATGAAAGAATTTTGATCTAGGATGAAGTGCTAGTGTTAAGTAACGTGAGGTAATGAATTAAGCGTGCCACACAGAAAGGGTTGGCACAACATTAAATGCATTTAAGTGCAAAAAATGAGCCTATTGACGATGCTGGTTAGGATGTCAGATTCCTGAGTGATGAGTAGAAAGATGCTTCAGCCCTAATTCAACTCGGATCAGCGATTCTTTCCCAGTTGAAAGGTTTTCAATGGAATATTAACTTACCTGCATATAACCTTTTTTCCTATAAGGCAATACAGTTCACTTTGGTACCCCTGCTGAACGGGCTCTTGTGATGTACTGAAACTCTGCATTGTTTAACTTTTATAGGGTGTGCAAACAAACCAGTACCAGCACCTCCTGAAGATCTGTCCCAAGAGAGAAATGTCCAGGAAAGATTGAGTCATTTGGCATCCACTGGTAGATTGGTATGTATGATATAACTATTTGGATCAAATATCTGTGAATGTTATTTCTGTAGACTAAAAGTATGAAATGTCTTGTCTTGTTTTCTAGTGCACCATATTTTAAGGTTGCCTTTTTGTTGTAAATCCTTTATAAGGCACACCCGGCTATATGGCAGAAATGTATGTAGGTATGGGACATTCTGTATATTGCAGTTTTTAAACAGATTTAGTGTTGGGATTTGGGCATCGCTGGCATTCATTGCCCATTCCTGGTTGCCCTCGAGAAGGTGATGGTGGGCTGTTGTCTTGAACCGCTGCAGTCTGTATGGTGAAGGTGCTCAGGACAGAAACGCAGACCTGGGTAGGGAGTTTGACCCAGCGGCAATGAAGAAACGGCGATCTATGTCGGGATGGTGTTTGACTTGAAGGTGATGGGGTGGTTGTGTGTGTAACTGCTGCTTTTAGAATGACCTGTTGATAAAGGGCTTCTGTCTGTCTCCATCATGGCGTCTGTTGTGTTATATAATAGCCCAATCAGTACCCATCTACTATAGTTAAAAATTTCTAATGTTCAGTTCATAAACACACAAAGTTGAGTTAAAATTTCACAATTAAACTTCACAATAGAATAGTTGAAGCAGTCGGCCTTGGTTGATGGAATCTTTAACATCGGTCTCTCAGTAACACGGAATGACCAACTAAGGAGGTTACTGAACAATTCAAAGTAAATTGCTCCAATAGCAATAATAACACTTGCATAACTGTCTAAGAATCTCAACATAAATTTGTCCAGACTCATTGCTTTAAAGCCACAGTAACCCACTGCTGCTCTTGAGTTACATTTTTCCAAAATGCTGTCTATTAATTAAGTTTTCTTCCCAGCACAGTCTATTTTGAGAACATTCATTCTTTCAGTAGTTAGTCAATTTTCAGTTTGTGTACCAGCGCTGCTGACCTCGGTTCTTTGACTCAGTATTCCACTCTCTAATTGATTACGGGAACCTTAGGGAGGGGAATAAGTGGCAGTGGAAAGAGAAGCGATTAGAGTTCCTATCTACCGATGCTTCCAGTTGTAGTTCAGCACGAGCCTGTTGGAACTGTTGCAATTCATATGGATCATCTGGTTTAGGTCTGCGTCTCTGTCCCGAGGTGTTTTTATTTACTGAATCATTTCATAATGTAGATGTTTGAATGCCCAAACTGGTCTGGTGGGGGTTGTAGACTTCAGCTCAATTTAGCTGATGAGATGGTAATTTTTAAGGCTATGCGAGCAGAACTCCTGCAGCATTGCTTGTGGACTGAAGCGGAGGTTGGGCTGTGTGTTGTAGGAAGTGAGCGAGCATCAGTGAATCTATATGATGAATCGGGCCAGAAACAGGAAGGAAAAGTTACAGAATTGGGTTAGGAGCAGGGAAGCCGATGTGGGATCAAACATGGCTGCTTTCGTTTCATATTGTTCTGATTTGGTTCATATGAACCACATGGTATTATCAGTTCAAAAGCAAAATACTGCGGATGCTGGAAATCTGAAATAAAAACAGAAAATGCTGGAAATGCTCAGCAGGTCAGGCAGCATCTCTGGCGAGAGAGAGAAAGAGAGTTAACGTTTCAGGTTGATGCCCTTTCATTATTGGCATTATCAGTTACCTGGTTTGTGACCAGGGATGCTGGATCGTGGGAATCAGCTGATACTTCTCCTGCCTAACCCAGGGATTTTTGAATTCCACCTCCCTAAGAAATAGTTGTACAGGAAACTTTCGATTTACCAGCACCTAAATAACAGGAAATCTCGGTTAACCAGCAAAATTCAGGAGTAGGTTCAGGTAAGTTTTACTTCATATTGTACTTGCCTTCCTCGATCTGTTGCTGTGCAAGGGTGTGGCTGCAGCTGTTGCTAAGCTACAGAGACGCTTGGAACTTGTGGCCATTGTTCTGAACCTGTTGCTAAGCAACAGGGTTTGTTGCTTTATATGGAGCTCTCAGCTCTCCGTATCTTTTACTGTAGCTTTCGGTTATCCGGAATTTTTGATGAACCGGCACCACGTCGGTCCCATCGGTGCCGGATTAAAAAAAAAAGTTTCCTGTAATTTATGGGTATGATTTCCTTTGATTTCACCATGGGACATGCATCAGTTGTGGTTGGGAAGTTGGGCAAGACTCGGGCCTCAACGGTTCTACTCTGACCTAGTTACCAAGGCGAGTGAAAGTGGCACAAGCGCGACTCTCCAGTTCGCTCTTCCCTGCCCTCCCACACCCCGCAGCTGAGAATGGCAACTGAGTGGATTTTGAATCCTTGTCCCCGCACTCATAGTGCTTTGTCTTGCTGCTTCGATATATTGCAGTGCCTACAGTGCCCTTGATATACACGCATGCAGAGTGCCCTCACGACACAGTGATGCTAATTGTATTAAACAGACTGGGTCTAGGCTAATACAATTGTGTACGGTACTTTATATTTTTGAAATGCTTTTAACCTAGCTGATTTTCTCTCTCAGGTTTCTCATGCAGCCTGAACCATGGCCGCAAATGGCACAAATTCTGGTTCAGCAAGCAACCATGCAACAAAATCACAACTTGGAATAAAAGGTGGGTTTTGAAGAGTATTCATTGCCATTTCTTGTATTTGCTCTCCACCCATTTTCGCTCAAGGATGCACCAGCTGTGACGAGGCAACCTGTGACCGGCCTCTGCCAGTGTCACTGAGCCAGCTGCTAGAATTGCACATGGGTCTGATTTCCACTCCGCCCGACCTCTGCTAGTTTCTGACTGCCGCTCACTATTTCCCCGCAGAGATGTGGCCACAATTAAGATCTCTGCTTGTGAGGAATTGTAGGCTTGAACACCTGTTGCATGCTTTGTGGTGCCCATTCATTGGTGTTCCAACACATTTTGTTACTTTTTTTAACAATATTAATTGCTTGTCAATAGGAGCCTGTACCCTACTCTCCTATTTGAATGACTGTATTGCTCAGAACAGTCACTAATTGCAAGCAGATAAGTTGTATTTATACAGGAGGCAAAATATTCCTTTTATTGCTCTACAGTCTTGCTTTCCACAGCTATGTTGAGACTTTGACAATCTTGACAGCTATGGGGTTATTATACAGTGCGTGTAATGATCTCTTCTAACAATTTGCCCTTAACTGTAGTCAACCTATAGAGCCTGTAATTTCCTGGTTCTGACTTACTGCTCTTTTTAAGTATTGGCACCACACGGGCCTCTCTCCAGTCTATCCTGGACTCCAGCGAGCTATTAAATATGAGCATGGGACTCATATTTTATTTCTTAAAATGCTGCTATTTATTGTCCTGTCTGCTATCATTTGTTCTAGCAGGTCATAGTTTAAAAAAAATAAAGACATCCATTGTTAGGCTTGTATTAAGCTATTTCTTGATGTATCCCTCCAGGTCAATGGGAATGATACCCATACAAAAAAAAAACGGCTTGCATTTATATAGCGCCTTTCACAACCTCAGGACGTCCCAAAGCGCTTCACAGCCGATGAAGTACTTTTGAAGTGTAGTCACTTGTAATGTAGGAAACACGGCAGCCAATTTGCGCACAGCAAGCTCCCACAAACAGCAGTGTGATAATGACCAGATAATCTGTTTTTTAGTAATATTGATTGAGGGATAAATATTGACCAGAACACTGGGGATAAACTCCCCTGCTCTTCTTCAAAATTGTGCTATAAATATTTACCCGGGAGAGCAGACAGGGCCTCGGTTTAACATCTCGTCTGAAAGATGGTACCTCAGTAATGAGGATTTTATAGTTCTTGCTATTCCATATGTGGCTTTGGGAGCTGGGTTGGGGCTTCATGGGCTGGAATGAGTAGCTTCCTGCTGTTCATTCTGCCCACATGGAAAATAAAACTCCTGCCGACATCAGAAATTTAAGGAAAGAGAAAACATATCTAGCCATGTTGCAGGGCAGTACTCTTATCAAAGTTGACATCTGAACCATCAGTGTGAAACGCTGGTTATTTACAAATTCCTGCATGCACCCTGACATTGCTACCTTGTAATCACATCTATATGCTTATTCTCTAATGTGGTTATTTTCTTGGGAGGTTGTTTTGCTGGTACCAACTATCCTGGCAGACACCGGCCAGAGCTCTTCCTCCAGTTGGTGCGTGATTCTGTTACGATTATTAATATTTTCTATTTGGATGATCCATGTGGGTTTACGGAGTGATAATCTACAATTGGCAAATTATATTAAAAATGTGTAATTGTAAAATTGTTGATTGTGTTGTAATTCAGTTCAGTACTACCACTCCTTTTATAAAAAAAAAAAAAAAGATTTGTTGTCTCTAAGTTTGTCTTTCTATATTTTAGTCATTTGTGCAAAGCTGAAAGAAAATAAGAAGAACTGGTTTGGGCCCAGTCCCTATGTGGAAGTGGCAGTCGATGGCCAGTCAAAGAAAACTGAGAAGGTTACCAACACACACAACCCCAAGTGGAAACAGCACGTCACAGTGTATGTTGGGAAGTCGGGCACTTTTTTAATGCTGTCACTGTGAATCTAACTGATAGAAATCTAACTAATATAGCTGATGCCTCTCGCATTTTTGTGTTGAGAACTGCAAGGCAAAAATAAAAATGTAGTCACTTCCTCACAGTATTTTATTCTTTTTGTGCGCAACCAAAAAAGATATTGCCCTCATCAGTAAGATGATCACTAAGGGAGATACTGTGACTTTTGTTCACCTGAAACTTATTTATATATATTTATTTTTATTTTATTTATTATTTAGATATATGAAAAAAACTAGCAAATATTAGAAATCTATTTATATTGTATACAGGAAACTTTCTGGTATCCGGCACTGACTGGACCGAGCTGGTGCCGTTAGATCAAAACTGCCGTATAATCCAGCCCTAATGTTAAAACATAGAGCTTTTCAGCTCCATGTGAATCAACAAACCCTGTTGCTTAGCAACAGCTTCAAAACAGTCGGCTGCAGCTGCAAGCGTCTCTAGCTGAAGCTGTTGCTTAGCTACAGACCTTGCAGAGCCTGACTGGGGGGGGAAAAAAAGCAACGAGAAGTAAAAAAACATAGAAAACGGCTCCTGAATTTTGCCGGTAGATAGAGCTTTCCGGACTTTTAACCTCCGGTTAAACGAAAGTTTCCTGTATATTTATATCTATTTATATTTTTATTTATATTTCCGATATTCGCTAGTGTTTTTCCTCACCTGAACTCAGTGACTTATTGGGGAACAGGCACAGTGATACCCGCAGCGCGCACTATCGGCTATGCTTGGTGAGCATTTAGACGGGCTGTTTGATCGTGGGGAATATCGCACCTGAGCTACCACCTCTTCCTCCTGCTCCCCAATGATGTATACACTTTTTTGCTAGGTTTGTTCTTGGGGTGTCGGTATTTATTGCCTGTCCCCAGTTGCCCTGAATAAAAATTGTTTTTGCAACCGACTTATAAGGGCATGGAGTCGACCACATTGTGCGGACTGCTGTTGCGTGTATGCCAGACAAGATGTAGGTGGCGCTTTTCTTCCCTGGAGAGCGTTGGTGAACCAGTTTGATTTCTAATACAATCCAGCACCTTTTGTCACATTTTTTTCTGGTGCTAGTCTACAAACGGCCGGATTTAATGAATTAACTTTCACAGTTTGTCATGGTGGGATTGTAACTCACTATCTCTGGGCTACTTCCAGTGCCATAACCACGACACAACTCTACCCAGTATCAGGATTGGCAACCTGGCTGATTTTTTTTGTTTGTTGAAAAATTCCCTTTCCGAGGCTGTGGCCCTGAGCCTAGCTGTGCCTCTATTACCACATGCTGAGGTCAAACACAGAATAGGTTTCAAATCGAGCATCTTTCTCATCAGTATGGCTTAGTGGTACACCATGAACCTTTGAAGGGTTGTAAGGAGAGATTTTTAAAAAAATCACTAAGTCTCCCCCCTCGCCTCAATTTTCTCTCCTTTCCTCCCTTCCCATCTCTTCTCAAGGTATTGGTTTCTTGCTGGAGTACAGTTCCATGGACATCCTTTGTTCCATTGCTCTTATGACCATTCTTATTGTGTGAGCCTAGCCATCACTGCCTGTCGCTGCAGAGCTTTGTGTAAACCCAGGTGCACAGTTGGCAAGATTAAAAACAATGGAAAATGGCTGAGTGCCACAGAGCAGAGAGAGAGAGACTCATTCAAGTCCAGCTCTGCTCAGTTCTAGATTAGGTTACCAATCAGGGAAGGGCGAAGCAAAGACTGTGGAACTTCCCAGTGGAACGAAAGTGATAGATGCACAGTGTGGTTTGCCCTTCATTCCTTGAACACCACTATTGGGAGAGGCCTGCAAATGAGTCATATTCCCATGTTAAGTTCACAGAATCACAGAAATCACAGAAACCCCACAGTGCAGATAGAGGCCATTTCGGCCCATCGAGCCTGCACCGACACATATCCCACCCGATCCCCGTAACCCCTACACCAACACATATCCCACCCTATCCCTGTAACCCCACGTATTTAATCCCCCTAACACTAAGGGTCAATTTATCATAGCCAATCAACCTAACCCGCACATCTTTGGACTTGAGGGACCCAAAAGAATTGAAGGTTTTTTTAAACTTGTTTTGTTCACTACCTTTTTTATTCACACAGGATTGTAACACCATTCAGCTTGATCACTTTCA
This sequence comes from Somniosus microcephalus, assembly GCF_052327205.1. NCBI lineage: Eukaryota > Metazoa > Chordata > Chondrichthyes > Squaliformes > Somniosidae > Somniosus > Somniosus microcephalus. Next base: position 184,551,430 of record NC_140999.1, on the reverse strand, counting down.
GAGTCTGGAGCCATCAGACACTGAAATCGGATGTCCTGCTCGGCTGCGCCACTCTGGATGTCTGTGAGACGTTAAAGTTGAATAATATGAAATGTAAGTTTGTTGTGCTCTTCGCTGCTGCTACGGGAATGAGACAGCTTTGCTACCACCAGCTGCACAGAGTACCTCCTTGCAGTTTTCTCCCCCATGTAAATGGCACAGGCTGCTGCTGATGCCTAGTCCTTCGCTGGCCGAAGGATTAGCCCAGCTGTAACACACCAACAGCTGTATTTGGAGAAAGGAGCACAACGAAGAAACGCGTGTCACAATTTTAAACTGCACGGGGACAAGATTGTACATGTGCCTATTCATATTGTGCTCTGGGATCAATTCCAAGATGTGAACGAGTTGGATTTCAGAGCATCAGAAGCCAAGATAAATGAAGATTGAAGCTTTTTTTAATTGAAAGGTGCCATTATGAATAGTAAGAAGGGGATATGTTGCCATTCCTCACATTGAATTCAATGTCAGTGAGAATGGACTGAATCATTTTGTCAGTGGCTGGTTGCATTTTACCTCCCCCTCCAACATTCCCATTGTTTGTAACTGGGCACATGTTGGGTTGTATCCTTACTTTAAAAGTTTATTCTTGTAAGCTCAACGATTTCATTGTGTGTTCTGAAATGTAATTTATTTTCATGCATAATTTCACTTCACCCTGCTGTCAGTCATTTCCACACTATGCTGTCATCCAGCCTATTTTGTCTGGTAATTGCTGGATTACCACAGGTGTTCGGGAATAAACAATCTCCAGTTCTAAAATAGGTTTGAATAGAAAATAAAAATATGTAGGACTGATTGCATGAACATAATCTACTCGGATGCCCTAAATTAATTTTTTTCTTTCTCCCTGGAGGTAGTGGCAGTCTGGGATACAATTCCATAGTTGCTGACAGCCTGCTGGTATCTTGCCCAAGTGACCATTCTTCAACTGAGAGTCTGTCTAGAGTGTGTTAGCAGGCTATTTTCCCCTGTAGGGAGTACTGCAGTCAAGCCCAAGCCTGTCTCTGCCTGACATACACACAAGTTGCTGAATCGGAATCAGGAGTTGAGTATTGGTTATCTCGCCCTGCCTAGGGACACTGAGGCCAATTGTAGCGTCTCTATCCCTCCCTAAGCTTCTCGGCCTCTCTAACTCTACCTCCTCCTTTTAAGACACCTCTTAAAACCTACCTCTTTGACCAAGCGTTTGGTCACCTGCCCTAATATCTCCTTATGTGGCTCGGTGTCACATTTTTGTTTAATAATGCTCCTGTGAAGAACCCTGGGACGTTTTAGGAACGTAGGAACACAAGAACAGGAGTAGGCCATTCAGCTTCTCGAGCCTGTTCTGCCATTCGATGAGATCGTGACTGATATACTTGCCTTGACCCATATCCCTTGTTCAGAAAAGATAGGGAAGGAAAAAGGGGAAGTGGGGTGGCAGCGCTGATTAAGGAAGGCATTGTAGCGTTGGAAAGGGATGATGTTCTTGAGGGGACAAGGACAGAATCCATATGGTTAGAGTTGAGGAGCAAAAAGGGTATGATCACGCTACTGGGGGTATTCTACAGGCCTCCAAATAGTGAGAGGGAGGTAGAGGAGCAAATCTGCAGGGAAATCGCAGAGATATGCAAGAGCTATTGAGTGGTAATATTGGAGGACTTTAATTACCCAAATATTGATTGGGATAATGCTAGGGTAAACGGAAAGGAGGGGGAGGAATTTCTGAAATGTGTTCAGGAGAATTTCCTTGACCAGTATGTTCTTGGCCCAACTAGGAAGGAGGCATTGCTGGATCTGGTGCTGGGGAATGAGGTGGGCCAGGTCGACCAAATGTCTGTGGGAGAACGCTTTGGTACGAGTGATCATCATATCAAGATTTAGATTAGCAATGAAGAGGAGCAAGGAACAATCTAGAGTGGAACTTCTAAACTGGAATAGGGCTAACTTCAATGGGATGCGATGGGATCTAGCCAGAGTAAAATGGAACCAAAGACTGACAGGAAAAACTGTAACGGAACAATGGGTGATCTTTAAGGAGGAAATGTTCCAAGTACAGGCTAGATACATTCCAACAAGAGGGAAGGGTAAGAAGGGCTCCTTGGATGATGAGGGAGATAGAGAAGATGGTGAAAAAGAGGGTGTATGATGAATGTCAGGTGACTTTTCAAGGGAGAACCAGACCAAATACAATAAGTTGAGAGGGGGAGTGAAGATGAAAATAAGATTGGCAAAGAGAGAATATGAGAGTAGAATGACAGTTAACATAAAAGGGAACCCAAAAATCATCATCCGGCATGTAAACAGTAAGCAGGTAGTAAGAGGTGGGGTGGGGCCTATTAGGGACAAAGAAGGTGATACAGTATATGCTTAGAGGTGCAGGGCAAGGCTAGCATACTCAATGAGTACTTTGTATTGGTGTTTACTAAGGAGGTGGATGCTGACAAAATATTGGTAGAAGTGGAAAAGGTAGAAGCAATGGAAGGGGTGAAAATTGATGGACAGGATGTACTAGAAAGGCTGGGTATGCTTAGAGTGGATAAGTTGCCTGGTCCAGATGGTTTGCATCCCAGGTTGCTAAGGAAATTGGGGGAGGAGATAGCGGAAGGGCTTGCCATAATTTTCCAATCTTCCCTAGATCCGGGGGAGGTGCCTGAGGATTGGAAAGTGACAAATGTGACACCATTGTTCAAGAAAGGGTCTAAGGACAATCCTAGTAACTACAGGCCGGTCAGTTTAACATCAGTGGTGGGTGAAGTTTTAGAAACAATAATCAAGGAAAATATTAAAGGGCACTTGGACAGGTTTAAGCTATTAAGGAGAACCAACACGGATTTGTAAAAGGCAGATCGTGTTTGACTAATAGAATTTTTTGATGAAGTAACGGGGAGGATTGATGAAGGGAATGCAATGGATGTTATCTACATGGGTTTTTGGAAGTACCACATAGAAGGCTGGTTAACAAAATTGAGGCTCATGGAATAGGTGGGTCAGTGGCAGCTTGGATAAGGAATTGGCTTAAGGACAGAAAACAGCAAGCTGTGGTAAATGGCTGTTTTTCAGACTGGAGGATGGTAGACAGTGGTGTTCCCCAAGGGTCAGTGCTGGGGCCGCTGCTTTTTTTGATGCATATAAATGACCTGGATATTGGAATACAGAGTAGAATTTCTAAATTTGCCAATGACACCAAACTTGGGGGTGTGGCAAACAGTGAGGATGATGCCAATCGACTGCGACAGGACATAGAAAGGCTAGCAGAATGGGCAGACAAGTGGCAGATGGAATTTAATACAGAGAAGTGTGAGGTGATTCATTTTGGCAGAAGGAACAGGGAGAGGCAATATACACTTAATGGCACAGTTTTAAAGAGTGTGCAGGGACAGAGGGACCTGGGAGTTAATATGCATAGGTCCCTGAAGGTGGTGGGACATATTGAGAGAGTGGTTAGCAAAACATATGGAATCTTGGGCTTCATAAATAGAGGTATTGAGTACAAAAGTAGAGAAGTTATGCTGAACCTTTATAAAACGCTGGTTAGGCCACATGTGGAGTATTGCGTCCAGTTCTGGTCACCACACTTTAGGAAGGATGTGAAGGCCCTTGAGAGGGTGCAGAGGAGATTTACCAGAATGGTTCCGGGGATGGGGGATCTTAGCTACAAGGGCAGGTTGGAGAAGCTGGATTTGTTTTCATTAGAGCAAAGGAGGTTGAGGGGTGATTTGATAGAGGTGTACAACATTATGACGTGTTTGGGTAGGCTAGACAGGGGAAGGCTGTTCCCACTCGATGGTACAAGGACTAGGGGTCACAGATTTAAGGTTTTGGGCAAGAGATACAGGGGGGATGTGAGGAAAAACTTTTACGCAGCGAGTGGTGATGACCTGGAACTCGCTGCCGATGGAAGCGGAGACACACAATGTTTTCAAGGGGAGACTGGATAGGCACTTGAGGTAAATAAACTTGCAGGGCTACGGGGATAGAGCGGGGGAATGGGACTGACTGGATTGCTCTACAGAGAGCCGGCACAATCTCGATGGGCCGAATGGCCTCCTTCTGTGCCGTTACGACTTTATCAAATGCCTTCTGGAAGTCCATATAAATTACATCCATAGACATTCCCCTCTCCACTACTTTAGTCACCTTCAAAAAATTCGGTCAGGTTTGTCAGGCATGACCTACCTTTCACAACTCCATGCTGGCTCTCTGATCAACTGAAAATTTTCACGGTGTTCAGTCACCCTATCCTTAATTATAGACTCTAGCAATTTCCCCACAACAGATGTTAGGCTAACTGGTCTATAATTCCCTAGTTTCCCTCTCTCGCCATTCTTTAAAAAGTGGAGTGGCATGCGCAATTTTCAAATCTAAAGAGATGGTTCCTGAATCTGGAGAACTTTGCAGATGCCCTAACTAGAATCTTCCAATGTGCTCACCTACTTTCTTTAAAACCCTGGGATGGAAACCATCTGGCCCTGGGGATTTGCCACTCTAGTGCCATTATTTTCTTTATACTGTTGTTTTACCTACGTTAATTTTATTGAGTCCCTGTCCCCGATTCAATATTAGTTTCTGTGGGATTTCCGGCATGCTGTCCTCCTCTTCTACTGTAAATACTGATGCAAAGTAATTATTCAACATGTCCTCCATTTCCCCATTGACTGCATTAAAGGTGCTACATAAATGCAAGTTGTTGAATTATCACTTCAGTTCGTATCAGCAGTCTTGCCATAGGCCAACAATTGAATTTTAGGCCTTCCCAGGTGTGTTTGGCTCAATGCCAAACTACACAGTGCATTTACCCTTGGATCTATTAGTCTCTTTGACAACTATCCTCTGAACCCTGAGATTCGAAAGATTATTGCTTTGAAATCTTTTTACATTTATATGTTTCTAATTTTGTTGTGTGGTTTTTTAAGTTTTGGTGTTTTATATTGACAGCTGCCGTCAGTACAGGTTTACTGAATCCATTGCATGATATTCACCCTGAAGGGTTAAAAGGGAGGCTCATATGAGGGAGTACATTTTGATCAAAGTACTCTCACTTTTTATAGGAGAAATTATTAACTTTTTAATAGAATTTTTATTGACTTTTTTAAAAATGTAACTTCTGTTGCCAGCATAAGATCCACAAAGTCACTCCCTGATGGGGATTCTTCCTGTGCTTCTCAGAGTGGCTCCACAAGAAACAGGCTGCAACTTCAGACTGACTTGATTGCCACTCCAGGAACCACACTGCTAGCTTTGGAAATGTGCATTCCTAGCCAAGCAAGTGGTATGTTGGGGTCGCACCCAAGCCAACATTTGACTGAATTTTCTTCATACAATGGGGAGATACCTTGAAAACAAAGGGCTCCTGCTAGACTTCCGTCCCCTTCAAAAATTGCAGTGTCATCACTGCAGTTGAGTAATAGTGGCTGTCTGGGAATAATTACAAAGCAGTCATGTTTCTAACTGAAATACAGTGTCTGATTACACCCTTGACTTCGCTTCATTGTATTTGATTTATTTTTGTAACCTTCATTGTGAAGATCATTTTGTTTTATTTTGATGGGCCTCTTTTGTCAGCAGAGGATCCCATGGTGAACAATATACTCTGTGGTATTTGTACATGATAATATTCCAGCTAAGCGATTTAATTGTGTGAAGCATTTTGGTACATGTCCATTTTACTGGTACGGCAGACCTGTATGTAACAAGAATTGATGCAGAGAATAAATAATGAATCGTTCGAAGTGTGCTATCCTTCACTCTAATTTTACTTCTAAATCTTTGTTCTTTTTTTTCAGTTGATGATGTGGTTATAAAGTTACCACTCACCAATGACAGAGATATTGTGGAGGGGGCCAGTGAACTTATTGTATCCTTGGATGGGTTAACTGTAGATCCAGAAGTCTTAACTAATGGCGACACTACAGCTGCAACAAGTATGTAAGAAAATTGGAATCCCATTTCACCAATATAATGCGCTGTGGATAATATGTTCCATTGGAGTAACTGATTATGGGTCAACGGTTGAACCTTTCAGATACTTTGTCTATACCATTGTATAGGATACATTTAAGAGCTTTGATAAGATGCTATATAAATGCAAGTGTTCGTCATTCTCTATTGGTTACAGTTGGTCTGTTGTAACCATTATAGATTGGAGTATTTTGTCCCTGCTGTCATGATATGGTAAAAAGACAGCTTTCAAATAGCCTGTCTGAAAAGACCAGCTATAAATTAATGACTGAGAAAAGTACATTGAATTGGATGAAATGTGTCTCCGGGGTCAGACTAACTGTTACTTTCATTAATTTCTTATGAAAGTTGCTAGCAATTATGTGGCACACTGATGGAACAATGACTGTTTCTGAATTTGAAAAAAATAATTCAAATGCAAAGCCTCCGGTTTCACTGACCGCTGTCAAAGCTCAAAGTGTGCGCATGCATTCTGGGGAAAGATGCGTTCCTTTATTTGGGAAGTGAATGTGCCATAGGGCTAGGTTTCAAATGTGTATATTGAAAATATCCTTAAATGCAAATGTCTTTAGCAGTGACTCCAATATATCTGTGGAATGGTTGTAGAATACAGACCCAGGATATGTGTTTCTTTCAAAATACTCAAGTTTTCAGTTTGAGAATAAAGCACAGGTTAATGCATCTATTTCCTTTGACACTTGCCATGTAGGAGTGTCCAGTACTGTGGATAACTATATGCATTCTTCTGCCTAGATTTAGTTCTGACAAAAAAAACTACCATAAGTAGATGGTAGGATGAAAAAGCATTTTAGATTTAACCACTTTATACAGAGGGTGGTGAATGTGTGGAATGGACTGACAAGGGAGGCAAATTAGAGAGTTAGACAAATACCTGGCCAAAAATAAGATGACTGGAGTATGAGAGCTTTTTTCTAGACACTGGGGCGGCCAGAGATACCACAATTGTCCCATCCATTACTATATTCCTAAATGAGGAAAATAAAACTCCTGGCTACTTGAAAATGTTTTCCTTTTTTATGTACCCATGTACATTTTAAAAATTACTTTCTCTCAGTAGACCTTTCCTTTTCCTGGTCTCCTCAGAACATGCACAAACTGTGACCGTTACGGAGGCTAGGTAACCTGAACCCCCTTGAAACAACAGATGTGTGAAGTGTCTAAAGAGCAGCCTAGTGGTGACGCTGTCCTGATGGGAAGGTGGCTTGTGTCTGTGTGATGGCTGGCATGGACAGTGAGGATGAACCCATGTCCGTCCCTCTATAAAGCCACCAACAAACTAGTTCTCATAACTTCAGTGTATTTGATTTCTTTCAGGCAGCTCAGCAAGTGAGAGTTCCAGGTGTGGCAGTGAGGCATATGTATTAAATCCATCAAGGTAAGACTTGGCTACCATAGAGATCTTCCTTTATTCTCTTCAAAATCATAGATCCCCTCCAAGAAAATGGAAAAGATCGCACTCAGTTTTACTGACCATATGATGGCTGCATAAAGTGTAGTAGAGCACTAAAGTTAAATTGCAGAGACCCATGTACATGAACCATTTATTAATAGGGAACCTCATCACAGTTTAGTATGTAGGTTTGAAATTATCCCAATGAAGCAGTAAGATCTGCTCCTCATGTGCAATTATACTGTACCGTTTTATAGTGGTAAATAGCCAAATCCATGCTAGAATTGGCTCCAGTTTGCTATGGTAAATAGTACAATTTCACAAAGCCCACTTTAAATGACTCTTTGATGAGTTTCCTAAAGTCAGCAGTGGCCTCGACTTTGCCAACACTTAAACGTAAGAGTACAAACCCTAGCTGTTGTCTGTCTTCTGCCTGGCGCGCCTTACCCCACTCCTTGTCTTCTGTCCCTCCAACACTCTACAGACTATTGAGACCCAAGCTAGGTGTTAATTAACTTCTTGATTTATCATATTTTGTTCTCGACTGTTTTCAACCTTAATGTTCTGCACTATGAAGTTTGGTTCCTCATCAGCGTTTCACAATTAAAAGGGAAAAAAATCCCCTTTCTCTCTTTCTCCTCCCCTCGGCCCCATCAAAATGTTTTATGAAGAGTTTACCAGTACTCTGGCTGCTCTGTTTTTAGTATAAAATAGGCCAAGCACAAAAATAGTACGCTTGGTGCATGTACAGATCTGTCACTTGCTTTAATGCCTGCTTTAACTGGTAGCAGCAGGTGTGACCAGGATGTCACCTAGTGTTGTCCATTTATTTTTGCCATCCAAGGGCATTACTGGTGAAACCATCCAATGGTGTAAATGGGGTGGGTTAAACTGTGAATACAAGCTATAAACAAAGTCTTCAGACACCCTTCATTACATTGCCTGTCGGGAGTTATCGTATTGTACCCAACCTGCCTATTTGCCATTCTTTTGTTCTGTTAAAATGTGGCTTTGCACAAATTAATTGTTTCGGCATATTTTGTTTTCGCCAAAATTCGAGGAAACTAATGGATTAAAAGTGTGTGGGATTGGTCATAAGCATTAGATTTTAAAACCCATCTCATAATGGATCTGTCATTAGATTCGCTTCTCGTCATCTTGAGGGTTGTATGTCAATGTTTTTTTTTAAAGCTGCATTTCCTCAATTTTTACCCTAATTCGAAAATTGTTTCCCAGACTTGGGGGGGAAAAAAAGTCTACCGTTTTAATTACTGAGAGATATCAATGTAACAGTCAGTTGTTGTGAAAGATGCATTAGGACAGCAACCAGCTAGGTAGAGATGGCCCAGAATCACAGGCTGCTTTTATATTAGAATTGATTTCAAGGTGATGGAGGGAGAAACTGAGTATAGGATCTTTGAATATAAGTGATCCCCTATTGGAATCAGATCTTGCAACAAACACACAGGCTGTAAGTACATATATATATAAAAAGAGGAAATGAGCATCTTTGTCTCATTCTCTGCTTGTTTTTGAAGAACTTCTCATGAGGTTCTCTTAGATCGAATGTCTTTTAATTATGCAGGTAATTTGGGATTTCAGTTTAATTGCTACATCTAATTCCTGATGAAGGTTTGAGATTGGGATTATCAGTTGGGTTCCATTTCTTTCCACTGCTGTTCCAGAAGTTCTGATCAGAGGTGTATGATCTCTTCTAGTGCAAATGGAGATGATGCCATCTCTCAAGAAGGCTCGGTGGAAACGGGGTCTGCTGACGAATGTAATATGAATGGCAGAGGTACTCCCTCACCTTCTCCAAAATTGTCAAAGCCAACGAGACCTCCAAGACCCTCGCGCCCTCCACCTGTGATCCCATCCAGACCTGTCTGTATAGCAGGTAAATCACAGAAGTCAATTGACCCTTTGGGGACAGAGGGTCATTCCTGCCATGAAACAAATTTTGTAAGATTTTTCCATTCTAAAATAAGAAAGAAACTGCATGCATTTATTTAGTGTCTTTCATGACTTCAGGATGTTCCAAAGCACTTCAAATACTTTTGAATTTAATTCACTCAAACCTCTTCAGCTCTCCACCTTTCACTCCCCCCTTTTAAGATGCTGCTTAAAATCTACCTGACATGAATCAGTCATTCATGAAAGAAAGACTTATGAAATAATACTGAGCGGCCTACGGGTGGCGCTGTCCAGGGAGAGTAAATACTTGGGCACGGGCCCAGCTTGCGCAGGACATTCTTAACAGGAACTAGTGAAGGACACAACTAGACCTCCATGTTGTAAAACAGTTGATTAAAGCTTTGTTTATCGCTTAGACCGAGTGCCTAGTAGTTTTCTTACGTCACTACCTCTCTGACCAAGCTTTTGGTCACCTGTCCTAATGTCTCCTTCTTTGACTCGGTGTCAATTTTTGTCTGCTTACACTCCTCTGAAGGGTCTTGGAAAATTTTACCACGTTAAAGGTGCTACACAAATGCAAGTTGTTGCTGTAGCTTTACACCCTTTGGCTTCGAGTATATTTTAAAATGTATATTCATTTAAAATGTATTTTTTCCTCTTGGCTGTTGTGCTCCGACACGCTCACAGGCCTGCATCCAGGGCTCAGCCACATTAGGCTCTATTGCAATATGCATTATAAAATTTCATTTCTTGACCCTCTGGCGGGGGCGGGGGGGAACCTTTTAAAAGATTTGTATTTTTAAAATTCTGACTGGCCATTGAGCCACCCTCCCACCACCTTCATGTAAAGTGGAGCAGGAACTGGAAACCATACTGAACCCAAACTGTTCAATGCTATATTCTTTACTATAGATTCCAGTTTTTATTAAATGTATTTGAACCTGAAATAACACTATTAATGTGAGTTAGAAGTAAACTTGGGAATGATATTTTCTGACGTTATTGCTTTGGCAAGCCAGGGGGAGATTCAGTAGACAAAATGTAAACAGAAAATCACTTCGTCCATCTCGGCAACATAATTGCGCTGAACGTGTCAAAATGCAGTGAGTAACTTTTTGCAGCATATTTCTTTTAAACCCAAGACAATACTTTTGATTTAATCTGTTTTTGTGCTTGTTTCGGGCAGGAGTTATAATGTTAGTTAACTCTTCCCAATTTAGATTCCTGTCATTGGTTTTCCCTTATCAACGTTTGATGATGTTTTATGTGTTACTGCAGTAGTGTCGGGTGAACTGCTTACATTATATCAGTCTGCACAGCAGTAAGTAAACATCAGCGTTCAGTTTGAGGCATTCCAGCTGATCAATTGGCCTGTTTTCTAAAGTTAATAGTGCTGTACTGAGGTATGGCCTTGCTTTCCTGTCCGTTAAAGGAATATACTGAAACAGAAGGCAGAGCACGTTGCTGATTTTTTTTTTTAGTTTTACCCCATTTTTGCAGACGAGAAATTAGCCGCTTTAGTTTCTCTCCTTGATATTCTTTAAAATTCCTAAATTTTATTTTTAATTGTTTAATACAATAATACATTTTTGTATTTATTTTCTTCTAATTAAAAAAGCTAAACTAAACTCCCAATTAAAATTTTTAATCATATTTTGAATACTCAAATTTATCTTATATCAGTCGGCAAAGGAGGGGAAAAAATACATTACAACATGATTCAAACTTGACATCTTCCTGATATTGTTAATAATGCTAACTTATATTCAGGACTCCAAACAGTCTATTCCATCGTGCAGTTAGTGGTCATTGTTAACAAAATTGCTTTATAAAATTTTTTTTTTAATTAACATTCCTGCACACACTCAATTTTCACCCAAGGCTTTTCTGTTTAACTGGTTCATCCTCAAGCATGATGCTGTTTTTATAAAATGGGCACACCTTCTTTCGTATGGTCGTAACAAAGCAAATCAAATGTCAATATCTAAGTCCGATATCCAGGCCAAAGCTTCCTGTGTAGCAGCGTAGATATCTTGTAGGCTGCCTGCGAATTTCCTCTGAGGGCAGTGCTCAATGATGTGTTCCAGGGTCTGATCAGGAGCTCCACAGTCGCATGATGAAGATGCTTTAATCTTCCATCTATGGAGAAGGCGGCAGCATCTACCATGACCGGTTCTGAGGCGGTTGATGGTTGTCCACTGTTTGCGAGGAAGGTTTAATCCTTCAGTTTGTACTGTGGGGTCCTCTATAAGGAATCCATTCAGTGTGTCGCAGTTCGTCCAAGCATTTCGCCATCGGTCCCCAAGGCTGAGGGGAGATCGCTGAAGGGCTGAATGGGCGCACTGAAAATTACTACAGCAACGTGCATTTATATGGTGCTTTTAACGCCGAAAAACATCCCAAGGCATTTCCCTGGCATTGAGGGGGAAATATATTAGGAGGGGTGACCAAAAGCTTTATCGAAGAGGTGGGTTTTAAGAAAGATAAGAGGGAGGTAACAAGGCAGAGAGGTCCATTTCTATAAAGTATTCATCGCTAACTTATGCATTGTTTATATTGCTGAGAAGTAGTGATTTGGTTGCTGTTTGTCATTACAAACATACTTAATTTAGAACCTATGGAATAAACAAAATCAACCTTTATGATGCAATTCATGTACTTTAAATTTCCTGTGTGGAGTTCTTGCCCCAACTCTGGTTTTTAGTGCTGAATTAACATGGCTGCCATCATCCCTCTCTCCCAGCTACCCTTCAAACCTTTCAGTATGATCAAAACCTGCTGCTCTTGTATTATTCAAATGAGTAATTAACCATACTAAGAGAAATGATGTGCAATTTAGATTACATGTAAGGGAAGCCAGGACGGAAGTTAGCAATTAGTGGTTACCTTGTGTTTGTCCATCCTGTTGGTGCAACTACTAACAGAATACAAACAGATTGGTTTCATTAGAACATAACATAAGTAGTAGGAGCAGGAGTAGGCCATACGGCCCCTCGGGCCTGCTCCGCCATTCAATAGGATCATGGCTGATCCGAACTTAGACTCACGTCCACTTCCCTGCCCTCTCCCCGTAACCCCTTATTCCCTTATCAGCTAGGAAACTGTCTATCTCCGTTTTAAATTTATTTAATGTCGCAGCTTCCACAGCTCTCTGAGGTAGCAAATTCCATAGATTTACTACCCTCTGAGTGAAGAAGTTTCTCCTCATCTCAGTTTTGAAAGGGCAGCCCCTTATTCTAAGATTATGCCCCCTAGTTCTAGTCTCACCCATCAGTGGAAACATCCTCACCGCATCCACCCGATCAAGCCCCCTCACAATCTTACATGTTTCGATAAGATCGCGCCTCATTCTTCTGAATTCCAATGAGTAGAGGCCCAACCTACTCAACCTTTCCTCATAAGTCAACCCCCTCATCTCCAGAATCAACCGAGTGAACCTTCTCTGAACTGCCTCGAGAGCAAGTATATCTTTTCTTAAATATGGAAACCAAAACTCTACGCAGTATTCCAGGTGTGGCCTCACTAGTACCCTGTATAACTGAAGCAAGACTTCCCTGCTTTTATACTCCATCCCCCTTGCAATAAAAGCCAAGATTCCATTGGCCTTCCTGATCACCTGCTGTGCCTGGATACTAACCCTCTGTGTTTCATGCACCAGGACCCCCAGATCCCTTTGAACTGTAGCACTTTGCAGTTTCTCTCCATTTAAATAATAACTTGCTCTTTGATTTTTCTGCCACTGACCAAAAAGCAGAACTCTTGAGCAAAACACACTGTAAAATTCTTCAGAATTTCTTAAATTAATCTTGGTGATATTTTCTCCTTGTCCTATATATTGCTTTCAAAGATTGTTGTGCAAGAATCATCTGTATACTAGAACTGTTTCTTCAAAAAATCTGTTAACTTGCCACCTCAGATGCAGAGAACCATCAGTGTATTTCCAACATCTATTTTTATCTCTGAATTCCAGCATTTGCAGTTTTTTTTCCTTTTTTAGATTAGATTTCAACCAGCTTTTAAAGCATTTGAACAGCAGCTTGCTTTTATATAAAGCCCCCAGGGTGCTTCATGTAGGAGAGCTGCAGTAGAAGAGTTGAGTAGGTTGGGAAAAAATAGGTTTTGAGCAGACTTTTAAAAGTGGAGAGAAGTGTAGCAGGGCAGAGGTGATTCGGCAGGAAGCTCTACAGGGCTAAAGGCAACTGAAAGCTGCAGCACTGGTGTTGGAGCAGAGGGAGGGAGGGTGGGGATGCACAGGAGGCTTATATCGGAGGACCAAAAGGTGTGAGCTGCGATGTAGAGCTGGAGGAGGTTGCAGAAGTGTCGAGCCTGTTTGGAATGTCAACCATGAAAAAGGTGTTCAGAATCTTAAGGATTTACTCATCAGGAAATGACTAGCTATGAAATGAAGTACGAATACTGAGTGACGTAGAATATTTGTCACTTACACAAATCTTACTAATTCTCTATTCTCCTGTTGCCAACAGCCTGTGAAAATGGATATCCGGTTGCCTTGGAGAATGGCCCCTCTGCTGCTCCTATCCCATCTACGACAAACACTGTGCCTGCAGCTGTAGCAACAAGCGAACCAGATGCAGCACCACCAGCTGCGCCCCCACCGCCTGGTGACCGCGCAGTAAATACAGTGAGCAAGGGTCCGCTTCCACCTGGGTAAGACTGCTTTTGTAAGACGTCTTGTCTTGAATGTTATATTTAAAGAGAAGGCAATCCCTCAGTCCAACTGTGGAAGAAGATTGTAGTTTGAAACACTTGCTCTTTCGTTGGGGGCAGCACAGGTCAGGTTCATTGTAGCCAGGCTGATGCATTTCAAACACTTGAACTCCCAAGTAGATTTATTGTTGCATATGTTTCTTAAGATCGCCCTGCAACAGCATGTACTGACAATGTCCTTCATGTGACAAACCAAGATGACAGTTTGAATGGGTTCTTGATCTTTTTGATTTGCAATATATGTATTTTTATACAAATATATTTATTACATACTAAAATTAATGTGCCAAAAACATCAACCTTAAAGGAAGGTCGTGTCTTGACTAATTTGATTGAATTTTTTGAGGAGGTAACAAGGAGGGTCGATGAGGGTAGTGCATTTGATATAGTCTATATGGATTTTAGCAAGGCTTTTGATAAGGTGCTGCATGGCAGACTGGTCACGAAAGTAAAAGCCCGTGGGATCCGAGGCAAAGTGGCAAGTTGGATCCAAAATTGACTCGGAGGCGGGAAACACAGTAATGGTCGAAGGGTGTTTTAGTGACTGGAAGGCTGTTTCCAGTGGGGTTCTGCAGGGCTCAGTCCTGGGTCCTTTGCTTTTTGTGGTGTATATTAATGATTTGGACTTGAATGTAGGAAGCATGATTAAGAAGTTTGCAGATGATGCAAAAATTGGCTGTGTGGTTGATAATGAAGAAGAAAGCTGCAGGAAGATATCGGTAGACTGGTCAGGTGGGCAGAACAGTGGCAAATGGAATTCAATCTGGAGACATGTGAGGTAATGCATTTGGGGAGAGCTAACCAGGCAAGGGAATACACTATAAATGGTAGGACACTGAGAAGTGGGACCTTGGAGTGCATGTCCACAGATCCCTGAAGGTAACAGAACAGGTCGATAAGGTGGTTAAGAAGGCATATGGGATACTTGCCTTTATTAGCCAAGGCATAGAATATAAAAGCAGGGAGGTTATGCTTCAACTGTATAAAACACTAGTTAGGCCTCAGCTAGAGTACTGCGTGCAGTTCTGGTCACCACATTACAGGAAAGATGTGATTGCACTAGAGAGGGTACAGAGGAGATTTACAAGGATGTTGCCTGGACTGGGGAATTTTAGCGATGAGGAAAGATTGGATCGGCTGGGCTTGTTTTCTTTGGAACAGAGGAGGCTGAGGGGAGACCTTATTGAGGTGTATAAAATTATGAAGGGCCTAGATAGAGTGGATAGGAAGGACCTATTTCCCTTAGCAGAGGGGTCAATAACCAGGGGGGCATAGATTTAAAGTAATTGGTTGGAAGTTTAGAGGGGATTTGAGGAGAAATGTTTTCACCCAGAGGGTGGTGGGGGTCTGGAACTCACGGCCTGAAAGGGTGGTAGATGCAGAGACCCTCATTACTTTTAAAAAGTACTTGGATATGCACTTGAAGTGCCATAACTTACAAGGCTACAAGGTGGCGTAGTGGTTATGTCACTAGACTAGTAAGCCAGAGGCTCAGTCAAATGCTCTGAGGATATGGGTTCAAATCCCACCACGGCAGCTGGTGGAATTTAAATTCAATTCAGTTTAATTCTGGAATTAAATGTTAGTCTTAGTAATGGCGACCATGATACCATTGTCGATTGTTGCAAAAACCCATCTGGTTCACTAATGTCCTTTAGGGAAGGAAATCTGCCGTCCTTACCTGGTCTGGCCTACATTTGACTCTAGACCCACAGTAATGTGGTTGACTCTTAATGCCCTCTGAAATGGCCTAGCAAGCCACTCAGTTGTAAACAACCGCTACCGTGCTGGAAAGTGAGATTAGGGTGGATAGCTCTTTGTCGGCCGGCACGGACAAGATGGGTCGAATGGCCTCCTGTGCTGTAAATTTCTATGATTCTATGATACGATCAAAGTTCTACCCTGCGTGTGTATAAATATTTCATAAGGGTCGTTCCATTCTTCCAGGCTCACCCAGATTGGCACTGGTACAGATTATTTTCACTTGCCCCTTAAGAAATCCTGCTGCTACCTGCACTAGGTGGTGTAGGCTCCATTTTGACCAGCATAGCATGGAGAAATTTAATCTGCAACCGTTTTTTTGATCCTGAAAAGTAGTTTCTATTTATGTACAACTTCAACGAATGGCAATCTTGATGGTTGAGAATCTGAGCACGAGTCACTGGCGTGCCCCAAGAGCTGCATGCAAATGGTAATGTTGAATTTCAGGTTGAAGGGTCTGTAAAGGAACAAGGACTTGGGGAGATTTGTATCTATCCAGATTGCATGGATGAGGCTAGTCCATTTCTAAATGTTGTGATACTAGTGGAAGGAAAGCAATATTGCAAGATGCAATAAAATGGGTACTCTGGCTCGAGGTGATTACTGAACACACTAGGGACTATTTTGGTCTTTTGTTTATTGTATTTGTTCCTGGGATGAGGGGATTGCCCTATGAGGAGAGATTGAGTAGACTGGGCTTATATTCCTCAGAGTTCAGAAGAATGAGAGGTGATCTAATTGAAACATATAAAATTCTTAAGGGGCTTGACCGGGTTAATGCTGGGAAAATGTTTCCCCTGGCTGGGGAATCTAGAACACGATTCACAGTCACAGAATAAAGGGTAGGCCATTTAGGACTGAGATGAGAAATTTCTTCACTCAGAGGGTTGTGAATCTTTGGAATTCTCTGCCCCAGAGAGCTGTGGATGCTCAGTGGTTGAGTATATTCAAGACAGAGGTCGATAGATTTTTGGGAACTAAGGGAATCAAGGCATATGGGGATAGTGCGGGAAGGTGAAGTTGAGGTAGAAGATCAGCCATGATCTTATTAAATGGCAGAGCAGGCTCAAAGGGCCAAATGGCCTACTCCTGCTCCTGAATAGGTAACTGCCGGGTTATAGAAGGTGCTATATAGAATCATACAGCACAGAAGGAGGCCGTTCGGCCCACGTGTCTCTGTTGATTCTTTGTTTTTAAATATGATTTTTGTAAGCTCAAGTCAAGTTTTCTGAACTTAAATTCCAGCATCCTAAATCTACTTACGCTTGGGCTAATGTCCCCCATCAGCAATTTTAAATACTTAAGTGATGTGAGAAGGAAAGACTTGCATTTATGATGCATCTATCTTATCACATTTCTCAAATATCTCAAAACACTTCGTGTAACAAATCATTTTGAAGTGCAGTGAATGTTATATGGGGCGAATCATAGAATGATACATGAAAAAAATAGGAGCAGGAGTAGGCCATTCGGCCCTTCGAGCCTACTCCGCCATTCAACACGATCATGGCTGATCCTCTATCTCGATACCATATTCCTGCTCTCTCCCCATACCCCTTGATGCCTTTTGTGTCTAGAAATCTATCTATCTCCTTCTTAAATATATTCAGTGACTCAGCCTCCAGCCTCCACAGGTTCACCACCCTTTGAGTGAAGAAAGTTCTCCTCATCTCAGTCCTAAATGTCCTACCCCGTATCCTGAGACTGTGACCCCTCGTTCTAGACCCCCCAGCCAGGGGAAACATCCTCCCTGCATCCAGTCTGTCTAGCCCTGTCAGAATTTTATACGTTTCAATGAGATCCCCTCTCATTCTTCTAAACTAGTGAATAAAGGCCTAGTCGACCCAATCTCTCCTCATGACAGTCCTGCCATCCCAGGAATCAGTCTGGTGAACCTTCGCTGCACTCCCTCTATGGCAAGTATATCCTTTCTTAGGTAAGGAGACCAAAACTGCACACACTACTCCAGGTGTGGTCTCACCAAGGCCCTGTACAACTGTAGTAAGACATCCTTGCTCCTGTACTCAAATCCTCTTGCAAGGAAGGCCAACATACCATTTGCCTTCCTAACTGCTTGCTGCACCTGCATGTTTGCTTTCAGTGACTGGTGTACAAGGACACTCGGGTCCCTTTGTCCATCAACATTTCCCAATTTAGCACCATTTAAATAATACTCTACCATTCTGTTTTTCATACCGAAGTGGATAACTTCACATTTATCCACGTTATACTGCATCTGCCATGTATTTGCCCACTCACTCAACTTGCCTAAATCGCCTTGAAGCCTCTTTGCATCCTCGTCACAACTCACAATCCACCTAGTTTCGTGTCATCAGCAAACTTGGAAATATTACATTTGGTTCCCTCATCCAAATCATTAATATATGTTGTGGATAGCTGAGGCCCAAGCACTGATCCCTGCGGTAACCCACTAGTCACCGCCTACCACCCCGAAAAAGACCCATTTATTCCTACTCTGTTTCCTGTCTGTTAACCAATTTTCAATCCATGCCAGTATATTACCCCCAATCCCATGTGCTTCAATTTTGCACACTAACTTCTTAAGTGGGACTTTATCAAAGGCCTTCTGAAAATCCAAATACACCACGTCCACTGGTTCTCCCTTATCCTACCAGTTACATCCTCAAAAAACTCCAGTAGGTTTGTCAAACACAATTTCCCTTTCATAAATCCATGTTGACTTTGTCCAATACTGTTGATATTTTCTAAGTGTCCTGTTATCACATCCTTTATAATAGACTCTAGCATTTTCCCTACTAATGTTAGGCTAACTGGTCTGTAGTTCCCTGTTTTCCCTCCTTTTTTAAATAGTGGGGTTACATTTGCCACCCTCCAATCTGCAGGAACTGTTCCATAATCTATAGAATTTTGGAGGATGACAACCAATGCATTCACTATTTCTGTGGCTACCTCTTTTAGTACTCTGGGAAGCAGATTATCAGGCTTTCAGTCCCATTAAATTCTCCAGTACTATTTTTTTTACTAATAATTTCTGGGAAGTTATTTGTGTCCTCTTCCATGAAGACAGAACCAAAGTATTTGTTTAATTGCTCTGCCATTTCCTTGTTTCCCATTTCTGACTGTAAGGGACCTACATTTGTTTTCACTAATCTTTTTTTTTTACATACTTGTAAAAGCTTTTACAGTCTGCTTTTATGTTCCTTGCAAGTTTACTCTCATACTCTTATTTTTCCCCTCTTAATCAATCTCTTGGTCCTTTTTTGCTGAATTCTAAACTGCTCCCAATCCTCAGGCTTGCTACTTTTTCTAGCAACTTTATATGATTCCTCTTTGGAGCTAATACTATCCTTAATTTATTTTGTTAGCTGTGGTTGGGCTGCTTCTCCTTTTGTGTTCTTGCGCCAGAAAGGAATGTGTACAGCACAGAAGGAGGCCATTTGGCCTATTGTGTCTGTGCCGGCGCTTTGGTAGAGCTATCCAATTAGTCCCACTCCCCTCTGCTCTTTCCCTATAGCCCTGCAAATTTTTTACCTTCAACTATTTATCTAATTCTCTTTTGAAAGTTACTATTGAATCTGCTTCCACCGCCCTTTCAGGTAGTGTATTCCAGATCACAACTTGCTGTGTGTAATAAAATTTAAAAAAGTTTCCTTATCTCGCCTCTGGTTCTTCTGCGAATCACCTTAAATCTGTGTCCTCTGGTGACCGACCCTTCTGCCACTGGAAACAGTTTCTCCTTATTTACTCTATGAAAACCGTTCATGATTTTTAACACCTCTATCAAATCCCTGCTCTAAGGAGAACAACCCCAGCTTCTCCAGTCTCCCTCATCCCTGGCACCGTTCTAGTAAATCTCCTCTGCACCCTCTCTAAGGCATTGTGGTGCCCAGAATTGAACACAATACACCAACTGAGGCCTAACCAGTGTTTTATAAAGGTTTAGCATTACCTTTTTTGAACTCTATGCCTCTATTAATAAAGCCAAGGATCCCGTATGCTTTATTAACAGCCTTCCCAACTTGTCCTGCCGCCGTCAAAGATTTGTGTCCATACGCCCCCAGGTCTTCCTGTTCTTGCACCCCCTTTTTAAAATTGTACCATTTAGTTCATATTGCCGCTCCTCATTCTTCCTAGCAAAATGAATCACTTCACAGTACTCTGCACCTGCACAAAAGGCTAGGCAACGTAGAAAGGTCAGAAAAACTACAGGACACTGAAATTGCACAACAGATGTGATTAGTTCCTTTAAGATCAAAATCAACTGATTGAAATATCTCTGGAGCAGAGATGTTGATGCAAGTCAGTAATTCATGCAAATAAAATTGATCATTTTTATTTTAAAAAATTGAATAGATGTCTGAAACATTTTTGATTTTCCTTTAGGAATTAACTTTATTGAAGGGGAAAACCTTTGTCTTCTGAATTGTCTCAACTATAAATGTGGTCAAAGAAGATAGCTAGTTATTAATACCTGTCTTAATCCAGTTCTTTATACTTCAGAATTGCTTCTAAGAGGTTGCAGGGGACACATTTTGTGTAAAATTTCCACTTCTCTTCCCTTCTCCATGGCCATGAAGTTCCACAGCGCCACTCTGTCTTGAATGGTGTACGGAGGCTATGTAGGCAGCAGTCCGCTTTCCGGATACTGGTGGTGGTGGGGAAAGCGAAATTTAACATAATTGTTCATGTGCTGCTTCTTGCTGTTAGTAATGCAGAAGATTTTACTTATTTTCTTGCCATAGCTGGGAGCAGAGGATGGATCAGCACGGCAGATTGTATTTTGTAGATCACATTGAAAAACGAACAACATGGGAAAGACCACAGGCGTTGCCTCCAGGGTAAGTCAGATAATATGTCGACTTGGGATGTCATCAGTAAGTGGCTGTCTTTGAGTATCTACTTTGCAGATCTACCAGTTGTCTTTACTAGCTGGTAATGAAACATAAAATGTGGTGGCAATGATTAAAATAATTATTTACTCACGACTTCTATAATATAGATGCTTCACGCACAATTTCCTCGAGGCTTTTAGGTAGCATTTTCTTCGCAGAATTTTCAATGAAAAGTGCATTTTTCTAAGATGAAAGGAATGATTTTCTCTTTCATACTTTTATCCCCCTCCGCTGTAAGGCATACAGTTTCAGCAGCCCTCCAGTACCACCTCCGAGTGGTCAAGTGAGTAACAACAAGCCATTTGATGGTGCGAGGAATCACAGTCGGATACAATCTGACCCTTGCCTCCAAGGAAGGTCACTGTATAGTGATCAGGAGTGTGTACACTAGCTGATTCTCCTTTTCTTAACCCCTCGGCATTGCGGCCAAAACCAATGCCCTTGTTCCTACCCCAGCTGATATTGGGTAACTCAGTATAGTCCAGGAATTGAACCTGGGACCTTCCTGAGTTGCTGTGTGGTTTAGGGGCAAAGTACTTTACTTATGAGCCTTTGGACCAGCTAGGTTTAGTATTTCTATTCGTGATGTTTAATTCTGAATCAGTAGAGCATATTTGATCTGTAACCAGTCTCAACAATCCCCTTTTCATAATTGCTGCTCATAGTACAGAAACCTCACGGATTGCTTTATTAAATGGGTTTGATTTCTTTATACATTTCCTGCTGCGTAGAATTATACAGCACAGAAAAGGAGGCCATTCGCCCCATCGTGCCTGTGTCGCACTAATTTATACCACACACTAATTACTTGTGATCTGCACTTTAGAATGGCCCAGAAATTCGGGTCGGGGGCTTCCCGCGGGTGCAAGCCTCCGACCTGCACTTACTTTGCGCGCCGGCCGTTGAGCTGTGGGCCCGCGTGGGATTCCGATCCTGGGCCTGCTCCAACTGCCGGCGCGCAGTGCTTGCGTATCCCAGGGGCGCAGTTAGTTCGATGCGTCCCCTGGGATCACGTGGGCCATGGAGAGCCAATGGTAGCAGGGAATGCTTCATTCATAAAATTGACAGGAAGAGCTGTCAAAACTATAAATACTATAAGCCCCAAAACATCACTAAAACTTCAAATACATTTTTTTAAATCACATTTTTAAAATAACTATAAATTACATATAAAATAACTTTTAAACAATAAATTTTTGAAAAAATTAATTACATTTTCTAACCGGGCTAAAAATAAATTTACTTTTCTTTAAAGTATTTAAAAATAATAAACCTGTGGAAAAAATGTTCTAATTTTAATTAATTCACCACTTACCTTGTTAAAAGCAGGCCTCGTGCCTGCTTTTTACATGTGTAACTCCTGGCGACTTACCCTCCCGGAGAAACCTGGGGGAAAAAAATGTAAGTTCCAGGCGCACGCGCTGCCTCTTCGGCGCACGCGTTCCACCTCTCAACCCCTTCCTTTAAGGAAACGGAAGTTCCGGTTTCCCGCGCACGCGCAGTGCACACACAAAACCAGCACTTCCGTTGGGCCTACGTGTGAGTACCCCGTGCGCACTCGCCCGTGGAGACCCGAATTTCTGGGCCAATGTGTTTTAAAGTGGCATTGTTGAACTTCTGGGGAGGATTGAAGTAACCATGGCAGCACTGTCAACCACAGTCTCCAGTCCTGTTCTGAAAGCCCAAACCATTCAACCTGAACCCATAAGCTTTTTTTGTGAAGAATGCTCTGTTTAAACTCAAAACTAAAGCAGTACAGGCATTAAATATCATCCCTTATCTCTTTGAGGTTTCTCTGCTTATTACCCTTCCATTAGGCCACAGCTGAAGCCCAGCGCTTCAGTTGTATGACTAATCCTTTCGCTATAAATTGGCACGGTTGCCTGGCTAACTGCTGTCCATCTTATCTGTTCTTCTCCAGCTGACTTACATGAAGGCAAGTCTCTTATCTCCGCAGCTATGATGAGTCACTGTCAGGATATGCTAGCTCGAGCTAATTTAAGGGCCAGAATACATAAAGCCTATGCTAAGCATTACAATACCAATGTTAGCCATTATCATACCAATGCCACTAAAATCTACTTCAAAATTGGAAATCTAGGGCTTGCTATTCACTTCTTTAGCAGTCCTGCTGGAATGAGTTACAGTCATTAACCACTTCCTCCCCAATTCTTTCCTGAAAGCTGGGAGCGGAGGGTTGACGAGAGGCACAGGATTTACTACGTTGACCATATTACCAGGACGACCACATGGCAGCGGCCCACAGTAGAGTCGGTCAGGAATTTTGAGCAGTGGCAGTCGCAGAGAAATCAGCTTCAGGGAGCCATGCAGCAGTTCAACCAGAGATTTATTTATTCGGTAATTAACTTATTGAGCTGCGTTTTGTACTTCTTTTAAAGGAAACAAATGGATCCCCAGTGTGTAGAAAATCGATATTGTGATATTGGCACCTGTTGAAGAAATGTGTCCACCTCGATCCAATATCACTTGTTTTTCCTTCCCCAGCATATCGAATATATTTTTTCACTTTCAATTATTTTAATTGTGTACGTGTGTGTGTTTATAAGAGCATCAGAACTAGGAGCAGGAGTCGGCCATACGGCCCCTCGAGCCTGCTCCGCCATTCAGTAAGATCATGGCTGATCTTCCACCTCAACTCCACTTTCCTGCCCGATCTCCATATCCCTCGAGTCTAAAAATCTCTCGCTCTCAGCCTCGAGTAAACTCAATGACTGAGCATTCACAGCCCTTTGGGGTAGAGAATTACAAAGATTCACGACCCTCCGAGCGAAGCAATTCCTCCTCATCTCGGTCTTAAATGGCCGACCCCTTATCCTGAGACTATGGCCCCTAGTTCTAGACACTCCAGCCAGGGGAAACAACCTCTCAGCAATTACTATGTCAATCCCCATATATCTAAAAATTTTTCCACTTTCAATTATTTTAATTGTGTACGTGTGTAGTGGAATTATCCAGACGTTTTGTGGAAGTCAGGCTCTGTTTTCCATAAATCCGCTAAAATACAATTGAGTGTTCATTTTCCCACAGACTCTGGGTCCTTGATCCAACTGGATAAGTAACTTATCTGGGTGTCCAATACCTTGTATTTACTATCTACCCTGCTGATATTTAGCTTTGGTGCAAGAAGATCAGCAGTAGCTGGCTACCACCGGTTTTTCTGTGAATATCTTTGGGGTTTTTTTACAAAGGAAAAACATATATCTTAATCTGCATTTACTGGGATTTTGATTGGCCTGCTTATGGTCTACTTAGATTACACAATCAGAAGCTGAAGTCATTGTATCAGACTGAATTATCGGTCAGTTCCCATAATCTGTTTGTATGTACGTGGTCCCCTCCATTATGGTGGCCGCTGGCCATTCCACTGCAAGTTTATATTGTCTCGATCTCACCTCACCTTTCGGTCTTAATGTACCGTATACAGGAAACTTTTTTTTATCCGGCACCGACGTGGTGCCAGTTCGTCAAAAATTCCGGATAACCGAAAGCTATAGTAAAAGATACGGAGAGCTGAGAGCTCCGTATAAAGCAACAAACCCTGTTGCTTAGCAACAGGTTCAGAACAATGGCCACAAGTTCCAAGTGTCTCTGTAGCTTAGCAACAGCTGCAGCCACACCCTTGCACAGCAACAGATCGAGGAAAGCAAGTAGAATATGAAGTAAAACTTACCTGAACCTACTCCTGAATTTTGCCGGTTAACCGAGATTTCCGGTTATTTAGGTGCCGGTAAATTGAAAGTTTCCTGTAGTTTTCCCCAGCTGATGGGGTTAGAAGGCAGTCTCCTCCCCGAGTCGGTGCTGGAGCAACTCCGTAATTGACTTCATTTTATGGTTTTACATTTTGCTCCCTTCTTGTGGGGAAACCCTTCATCTCCACTCAGGGCCTCCTCGAAGAGCGCAGCTGAAATTAATAACCTCACATGAGAGGGAATCGGTGTGAATGATTTGGATTACAATCATACAAAATATTTTAACACGTCAGTGGTAGGTGGAGCAGGCATGTAGTTTATCAGGGACTGATTTACATGTAGCCGAACTGGTTTACATTTTCGAAAGGCAAAAGGGACTCGCTCAGAGCTGTCTTTCATGACCTGTGCCTGCCTGTCCCTTTCTTCATTCCCTCACCTTGGCCCCTAGGGCACAGTGTTGTTTAGTTCTAGGTGACATGTTCAGATACATGTGAAGGCGCTTTCGTTTGTCATTGTTACTCAGTGGTGTGTGTGTGTGTGGCTACTTTCTTGGCATAAACCGCATTTAAAAAAAAACCATTCCTGATGTTTTCATTTTCAGTATCCTGAGCAGGTGGTGCCAGCTGAATTTGACCCACTTGGCCCCTTGCCAACTGCATGGGGTAAGTAAGGCCGAAACATACATAAAAGGAAATATTATGCACATTGCTTTTTAAATCATTAATTTATAACAGTGCATGTGACCCAGTTAGGTTTAAAGCTTTTTAGAGATTATTTCTGTTCATATAGAGCACAGAATGTCACCAATTTTTACTAATTAAAAAAACTTCATGTCATTCTTGTAGAAAAGAGAACAGACAGCAATGGTAGAATGTACTTTGTAAACCACTTAACACGTACCACTCAGTGGGAGGATCCTAGGACAGAGGGGTGAGTAATACATTTGAATGATACTAGAATATTGCTGGTTAAAGAGTGGATTAACGCAATTGTAAGGAAGGATATTAGCTCTGATGATGTGGAATCTGTATGGGTAGAACTGAGAAATACCAAGGGGCAGAAAACGTTAGTGTGAGTGGTATATAGACCTCCAAACAGTAATGCAGAGGTTGGGGATGGCATTAAAAGGGAAATTAGAGAAGCGTGCAATAAGGGCACAGCAGTTATCATGGGTGACTTTAATCTACATATAGATTGGGCTAACCAAATTAGTTACAATACTGTGGAGGAGGAATTCCTGGAGTGTATACGGGATGGTTTTCTGGACCAATATGTCGAGGAACCAACTAGAGATCAGGCCATCTTAGACTGGGTATTATGTAATGCGAAAGGATTAATTAGCAATCTTGTTGTACAAGGCCCCTTGGGTCGGAGCAATCATAATATGATCGAATTCTTCATTAAGATGGAGAGTGAAGTAGTTGTCTCAGTGACTAGGGTCCTGAATTTAAATAAAGGAAACTACGATGGTATGAGGCGCGAGTTGGGTAGGATTGATTGGGGAATGTCACTCAAAGGGTTGACGGTGGATAGGCAATGGCAAACATTCAGAGATCGCATGGATGAACTACAAAATTTGTTCATCCCAGTTTGGCATAAAAATAAAACAAAAAAGGTAACTCAACCGTGGCTAACAAAGGAAATTAGGGATAGCATAAGATCCAAGGAGAGGACACATAAATTGGCCAGAAAAAGCAGTAAACCTGAGGATTGGGAGCAGTTTAGGATTCAACAAAGGAGGACAAAGGGATTAATTAAGAAGGGGAAAATAGAGTATGAGAGTAAGCTTGCCGGGAACATAAAAACTGACTCTCAAAACTTTTATAGATATGTGAAGAAAAAAAGATTGGTGAAGTCAAGCGTAGGTCCCTTGCAGTCAGAATCAGGGGAATTTATAATGGGGAACAAAGAAATGGCTGACCAATTAAATACATATATTGGTTCTGTCTTCACAAAGGAGGACACAAATAACCTCCCAGAGATGTCGGGGAACATAGGGTCTGATGAAAGGGAGGAACTGAAAGAAATCAGTATTTGTAGGGAAATGGTGTTAGGGAAATTGACAGGATTGAAGGCCGATAAATCCCCAGAGCCTGATAATCTCCATCCTAGGGTACTTAAGGAAGTGGCCCTTGAAATAGTAGATGCATTGCTGATCATCTTCCAACATTTGATGGAATCTGGAACAGTACCCATGGATTGGAGGGTAGCTAATGTTACCCCACTATTCAAAAAAGATGGTAGAGAGAAAACGGGGAATTACAGACCGGTAAGCCTGACGTCGGTAGTGGGGCAAATGCTAGAGTCCATTTTAAAAGATGTAATAGCAGAGCACTTGGAAAACAGTGACAGGATCGGACAAAGTCAACATGGATTTACAAAAGGTAAATCGTGCTTGACTAATCTACTGGAATTTTTTGAGGATGTAACTGGTAAAATAGATAAGGGAGAACCAGTGGATGTGGTGTATTTGGACTTTCAAAACGCTTTCAATAAGGTCCTGCATAAGAGATTAGCGTGTAAAGTTAAGGCACATGGGATTGGGGGCAAGGTATTGACTTGGATAGAGAACTGGTTTAAAGACAGAAAGCAAAGAGTTGGAATAAACGGGTCTTTTTCCGAGTGGCAGGCAGTGACTAGTGGGGTACCGCAGGGATCGGTCCTTGGACCCCAGCTATTCACAATATATATTAATGATCTAGACGAGGGAACTAGATGTAATATGTCCAAGTTTGCAGACGACACAAAGCTGGGTGGGCGTGTGTGCTGTGAGGAGGATGCCGAGAAACTCCAGTATGATTTGGACAGGTTGGGTGATTGGGCAGAAGCATGGCAGATGCAATATAACGTGGATAAATGCAAGGTTATCCACTTTGGTGGCAAAAACAGGAAGGCAGATTATTATCTGAATGGCAATAGATTGGGAGAAGGGGAAGTGCAACGAGACCTGGGTGTCCTTGTGCACCAGTCGCTGAAGGTAAGCATGCAGTTGCAGCAGGTGGTTAAGAAGGCAAATGGTATGTTGGCCTTTTGTAGCGAGAGGGTTTGCGTACAGGAACAAGGATGTCTTGCTGCAGTTGTACAGGGCCTTGGTGAGACCACATATTGAGTATTGTGTGCAGTTTTGGTTGCCTTATCTGAGGAAGGATGTTCTTGCCATGGAGGGAGTGCAGCAAAGATTCACCAGGCTGATACCTGGGATGGCAGGAATGACGTATGAGGAGAGATTGGGTCGATTGGGCTTATACTCGTTGGAGTTTAGAAGAATGAGAGAGGATCTCGTTGAAACTTATAAAATTCTGACAGGACTGGACAGACTAGATGCAGGAAGGATGTTCCCCATGGTCGGGGAGTCCAGAACCAAGGGTCACAGTCTAAGGATAAGGGGTAAGCCATTTAGGACAGAGATGAGGAATTTCTTCACCCAGAGAGTGGTGAACCTGTGGAATTCTCTACCACAGAAGGCAGTAGAGGCCAATTCATTAAATATATTCAAGAAGGAGTTGGATATATTTCTTAAGGCTAAAGAGATCAAGGGGTATGGGGAGAAAGCAGGGACAGGGTACTGAATTTGGATGATCAGCCATGATCTCATTGAATGGCGGAGCAGGCTCGAGGGGCCGAATGGCCTGCTTCTGCTCCTATCTTCTATGTTTCTATATATACTAGCTATAATGTGCAATGAAATAAATATATTATGATGGATACCAAAGTGTGAGATAGCCTAATCATGGTTCACAATTTGCAAGAGAGGAATGCTATTGATTCTCAATCATCTGAATTCTGAAATTAGATTCCATCTTGAAATTGTGCCCTAGTAAGTATTTTTTTTAAAAGCTTTATTTTCAAGTTTTAGGAATAAAGGATAGCATAAAGTACCAATCAAATACAAAACAATATGATGTAGTACATCAACATCTCAATGCCAGTCAACAATGAATGCTTAATACCTAAATACTCTATCAGAAAGCCATACCAAATATTCCACTATAAATCTGTGGTGTGTTTTGTCTCCTCACATGGTGGTGGATATTGAGGCATTAGAAAGGATGCGAGGATGAGGGAGTGGCAGCACAAGATTTATTCCCAGTCTAAAACACCTTGGTTAGCCAGATAGGCTGATAGAGCTGGGTCTGTATACTTTAGGAAAGCGTAGACTCGGACGACTTGATCAAGGTTTAAAAAATAATGAAGGGACTGGATTGTGTTCATGTGGCCCAATTATTTCAGCTGGATAAGATAGGGAGCATCAGGCGTTCGGCAGATCACCTTTACCCACAGAATAATGGACCTGTGGAGTGGTGAACGCTGATTTGCTGTATTCCTTCAAGAGAGAGCTGGACCTGTTTCTGGCTTGCGCAGAAATCACCACCTACAAGAGGTAGGTACCCTGTAATAAATCGGGGCCGATGTGTTCTCCTGGACTTGTTCTGATTGCCTAAAGGGGTCAGAAAGGAATTTCCCAGATTTTTTTCCCCCTCTGAATGGCCTGAATTTTAATCTGTTTCTTTTTTGCCTCTCCCAGGATATAACATGTCTCTCTGTGGGTAGGGAGTGTCAACTAGTAGGTCATTACCTGTCCATCTTTTTTGTATGTTCGTGTTACAATTTTGAATCTCTGCCCAAATTTTAAAAAAGTTAGGGGTTATCTTTGGTGACAGAAGTGCCACCCACTGAATAGAAAGGGATGATTTATAGCTACCCCGGTGGCTTAATGAGTAAATATACTGCTTTGTGGTACTGAGCCCAACAAAACAGTAAGGTTTTAGGTTCAGGCACAGGACTGTTCTGAGTTACCTATTTTCAGCTGAGGCTGTAGTACTTAACATAAGAATTAGGAGCAGGAATAGGCCATACGTCCCCTCGAGCCTGCTCCGCCATTCAATAAGATCATGACTGATCTTCGACCTCAACTCCACTTTCCCGTCTGATCTCCATGTCCCTTGATTCACCTAGAGTCCAAAAATCTATCGATCTCAGCCTTGAATATACTCAACGACTGAGCATCCACAGCCCTTTGGGGTAGAGAATTCCAAAGATTTACCACCCTCTGAGTGAAGAAATTCCTCCTCATCTCAGTCTTAAATGGCCAACCCTTATCCTGAGACTGTGACCCCTGGTTCTAGACTCTCCAGCCAGGGGGGAAACAATCTCTCTGCATCTACCCTGTCAATCCCCCTCAGAATCTTATATGTTTCAATGAGATCACCTCTCATTCTTCTAAACTCCAGAGAGTATGGGCCCAATCTACTCAATCTCTCCTCACGGGACAAACCTCTCATCGCAGGAATCAATCTAGTGAACCTTCATTGCACCCCCTCTAAGGTAAGTCTATCCTTCCTCAGATAAAGAGACCAGAACTGTGCACAGCACTCCAGGTGTGGTCTCACCAAAGCACTGTACAATTGTAGCAAGACTTCCTTACTCTTCTACTCCAACCCCCTTACAATAAAGGCCAACATGCCATTTGCCTTCCTAATTGCTTGCTGTAACCTGCATGCTAACCGTTTCCTCTACGAGGACACGTAAATCCCTCTGAACACCAACACTTAATAGTTTCTCAATATTTAAAAAACATTGATTTTCTATTCTTCCTACCAAAGTGAATAACCCCACATTTCCCCACATTATACTCCATTGCCACCTTATTGCCCACTCACTTAACCTGTCTATATCCCTTTGCAGGCTCTTTGTGACCTCCTCACAGTAGTTACTGCAATTTACCTTAGCTCCCCAAGATAGGTAGGGGGTGAAAAATCAGATGGAAAGTGTGCACATAGAGGTTTAGCTAATGATTGAGCAAAGGAGCCAAGATGTTTTTACAAAAATATGGAGTCAACTTGGTGGCGTGGCTACTCTGTAAACATAGAAACATAGAAGATAGGAGCAGGAGTAGGCCATTCGGTCCCTCGAGCCTGCTCCGCCATTCAATGAGCTCATGGCTGATCATCCAAATTCAGTACCCTGTCCCTGCCTTCTCCCCATATCCCTTGATCCCTTTAGCCTTAAGAAATATATCCAACTCCTTCTTGAATATATTTAATGAACTGGCCTCCACCGCCGTCTGTGGCAGAGAATTCCACAGGTTCACCACTCTGGCTGAAGAAATTCCTTCTCACCTCAGTCCTAAATGGCTTACCCCTTATCCTTAGACTATGACCCCTAGTTCTGGACTCCCCGGCTATCAGGAACATCCTTCCTGCATCTAGTCTGTCCAGGCCTGACAGAATTTTATAGGTTTCGATGAGATCCCCTCTCAATCTTCTAAACTCCAGTGAGTATAAGCCCAATCGTCCCAATCTCTCCTCATATGTCATTCCTGCCATCCCAGGTATCAGCCTGGTGAATCTTCGCTGCACTCCTTCCATGGCAAGAACATCCTTCCTCAGATAAGGCGACCAAAACTGCACACAATACTCAAGGTGCGGTCTCACCAAGGCCCTGTACAACTGCAGCAAGGCATCCTTGTTCCTGTACTCGAACCCTCTTGCTACGAAGGCCAACATACCATTTGCCTTCTTAACCGCCTGCTGCACCTGCATGCTTACCTTCAGCGACTGGTGCACAAGAACACCCAGGTCTCTTTGCACTTCCCCTTCTCCCAATCTATTGCCATTCAAATAATAATCTGCCTTCCTGTTTTTGCCACCAAAGTGGATAACCTCACATTTATCCACATTATAGTGCATTTGCCATGTTTCTGCCCAATCACCCAACCTGTCCAAATCGTACTGGAGTTTCACGACATCCTCCTCACAGCATACCCACCCACCCAGCTTTGTGTCGTCTGTAGGAACCACAGTGGAACAGATCCTCCTCTTGAACAGAAGTGATGCACCATTGGGCCAAGTTTATAATGTTAAAAGGGATTGAGAATTGACTGGCCTGTGGTGCCATATCCTAGCAAGAAATTGATGCATTCAGGAGGAAAGCGAGAAAACTGGTAGGTAATAGAAGAGAAGAATGCGTATTGGGAAGAAGTGGGCTGAACCCTGCAGTATTTATTGAGGTGTTGAGATTTACTTTGGTTTATAACCATCATCCAGACTTCCCATGTTAAGCTGCAGCTTTGAGTCTTGGGTGTCCATTATCATCTGTGCAGTGTGAGAAATAACCCATAAATAAAATGCTATTACAGTACTTGGAGTTGTCTTTAATTCATTAGGCCTTTCTCTGTTGGGGATGTCTTGAGATGCTGTGCTGGTAATACAGTATATGTCGTCTATAATTGCAACAGTTTGTGATTAGCTAGGCACTTTTCACAGGCTTGCTAGCTACAATCCTAGAATTTTAGGTTATCAGTGGCAAATCTGTGGTTTAATCTTTGTCTCCATTGCATTCACACTGGGAATAGGGTTAGGAAAGGAACCCCTCATGCACTGTTCACCTTCCTTCTGGTATGTGAAGAAAGAAACTGCATTGATCATATTTGTGGGCTGAAACCATGGAAGTATCATAAACATAAGGCCATAACTTGAGCCGGGGAGGACTGTGCAAATAGGGCGTACACAATTCACTTAAACCAATGCTGAATTCATGTTTAAAGTTTGGTTGTAAATAAATACCAAATTGGTCTTGTACCTTTCCTTGCGCACTGAAGTTTAGCTGAATAGACTGCAGTTATTTCAGTAACCGGAGGGGGCGGGGGGAGGTGGTTGAAGAGCTGGAGCCTGTAATGATATTAATGTGCAGATGCCATATATAACAAAATGAAAGCTAAGAGGGTATTATTAATGCCAGCCTGTTTTATGTAATCTATATTTGATTTTTCAAAAATTGACGTTTTGATTCCAGCATTTGTGGTTTCAAGCGAAAAAACCTTTTGATCTGTTTTCATCCATGGAATCCTCTACTGTGGTTGTATCGTGTGATGAGGTGGCGGGTTACTGTTTGTGAGGTGTTGTGATGAAAATGCGAGCATTGATGCAATATCACAGGAGAGGAAAGAGCCTGGTTCCAAGGTGGCCACCACCAGCATGGCTGTGGGGTTGCCTCCTGACATTGTTCACCCTACAGTCTTCCACAGTTGATGCATGTTTGATCATTCCTGCAGCATTCTCAATGAGAAGCCCTTGCCAGATGGATGGGAGATGCGCTTCACAGTTGATGGCGTTCCGTACTTTGTGGATCATAACAGAAGGACGACAACTTACATTGACCCACGCACCGGAAAGTCAGCACTGTAAGTCTTGAAAGTGGCGAATTTGATCACGTGCATTACTTTTATAATGGGGAAAAAAGTATTGACTGTTGAGCACTGACTGTCACCAATAAGTGATGAGGGACTGGATAGAATAAAAATACTGTCAAATCCAGCACAGATTGTTGCTGGATGAAATTCTCCTCCATTTGAGACTTTAAGCTATGGTCTCATCTACCCGTTCAGTTCGATGCTTAAAAAACCTCATGCGACTATTTGAAAATGAGTGCAAACAATGTTCCCAAAAAAAAAAAAAAAAAATTTTTGTACTGAGCAGGCCACAAACTCATACGAGCGTGACCTATTCGTCTGTGGACAAATTTTACAACAACAGCAACAACATTTACAACGACAACAGCAACCACTTAAAAGCATATACAGGAAACTTTCGATTTACCGACACCTAAATAACCGAAAATCTCTGTTAATCAGCAAAATTCAGGAGGAGGTTCAGGTAAGTTTTACTTCATATTAGTGGCCATTCCTGGATCTGTGGCCATGTAACCGGGGTTCCTGCACCTGTTGCTATGCAACAGGGACACCTGGATCTGTGGCCGTGTACGGGGCTCTCGTACCTTTTACTGTATCTCCCTGTATTCCGGACTTTTTGATAAACCGGCACCACGCCGGTGCCAGATAAGAGTTTCCTGTATACAGTAATGCCATATTGCCACCCCACTGTCTCAAATCATGAGACAATCAGACAAGGGTCTAAACAAGTTTAACAACTTCTCTGCTTTTAATTCTATTCTTCTAGAAATGAGCCCCAGTGCTTTATTTGCACTTTTATGGCTTTTTTTTTACCTGTGTTGCTACTTTTAATGATTTGTGAATCTATACCCCGAGATCCCTTTGCACCTCTACTCCATTTAGACTCTTATTTTCCAAGGAGTAGGTAGCCTCCTTATTCCTCCTACCAAAATGTACCACCTCATACTTCGCTATATTGAAGTTCATTAACATAGAAACATAGAAGATAGGAGCAGGAGTAGGCCATTCGGCCCCTCGAGCCTGCTCCGCCATTTAATGAGATCATGGCTGATCATCCAAATTCAGTACCCTGTCCCTGCCTTCTCCCCATATCCCTTGATCCCTTTAGCCTTAAGAAATATATCCAACTCTTTCTTGAATATATTTAATGAACATGCCCGTTCTGCAAGTTTGTTTATGGTAGAATTAATTAAAAGCTTTTAGTTCGTCATGTACAAACTCTATTTAAAACAAATAATTACTTGTTAGAAATGACTGTGATATAAAGAACTGCATAATAATGCATTAAGACTTCAGAAATGTCACTCAGCTACATGATTATGCATCGACAATCCAAAAGCCCAAGGTGAGCTGAAAGAAGCATATATTTATTCATGCAATTTGTATTATTTTAAAAGTTTTCAATGTATTAGCCCATTTCTCATGTCACTAGCAATGGCAGCAGGAGACGCGGCTTTCCTATGGCGCTGACGTGCTGTCTGTCCAGATACGTAATTAGAATATTAATCACAATGCAACCAGACAACCAACAAATATAAAGTGCTGTAGTTCTTTAGTTCACAGTAGTAAAGAATTGAACAAAAACGGGTATCCATATTTTCAACTTCAATCACTTCTTGGACAGCACACACCCCCCCCACCCCCCGTGTAACATGTCAGAAATGCAGCACTTATTCACAAGTGCGGAAAAACACTTGCACAATTTGCATCACCAAATTAAAAACAAAAAGCAGGAAAAGCTATGATTTAACCGAAATAAACATTTATCTTTCTTCCTGGACAGGAGAACCAAATCAGACTGACTTGGAAATGTTTACTAATATATTGACGTAAAATATTAATTTATGAATTTAGCTTCTAATGTTTTTCTCTCAAACATTCTCCACAGTATTAATCCCTGCTCTCATCACAAAGTGTTGAATTATTTTAGGTTCTTCGTAATTAAATAGCGGGAATCAAACTTCATTGTACTCTCAATTTTTAATCTATTTCAAACATACCAAATCGAAATTGTACCAGTTTAATTGAAGTATTTTCTATGTCTTTCTCAATAAACAAATAGTGGTTTCTTCTAAAGTAGCTTCCTGCAATTTTTATACATTATTACATAGCTCGTGTTCCTATTAACACTCCACTAAACTTTTAAGAGGAATTCTGTATTTACATTATTCTTGGGTCTTGTTAGGACTATAGAACGACAGACAAAATAAAATGGTTTGTGTTTTTCCCCTTTTTTGGTTCTCTTCCTAAATGCCTTTTTATTGACTTTAAAAATATATTAATATGTAACTCCTACAAATCCTCCCCTGTCCTTCCCACTGCAACAGCATAGTTGCGTTTTTGTGTAAAGCGACTCACTTCAGTCGATCGTTCAAAATCAAATATTGAGAAATTTCAATTTTAAAACGCTTTAAGCAATTCAGAGCCTCTTTTAAAAGTGTTTGGACGTCAAGGCCAGGTTGAAACTTGTTTAGATGAGGGGAAAATTGATTTTTGCTTGTTTCTTCCAAAATCATATTTGAAACT